>NC_089589.1:100684268-101004383 GCF_019320115.1 Miscanthus floridulus
ATTCAAGTAAGCAGCTTTGGGACATTTCATCAGACACGTAGCGGGCAGTGAGCCATGCACTCACCGTGGGTGTGGGAAAGAAGTTGTCCGTGCGCTCCTGAAGGCCTCGGCGGTGGGACGGACGGCACGGTGCTCCGGATGGGGTGGTGCTCCGGCTTGGCACGGATGGCGTGGTGCTTCGGCTTGGGGCGGTGGATGGCGTGGGGCAGTGCTCTAGCGTGGGGCGGTAATCTGGCATGGGGCGGTGCTTCGACGGTGCTCTAGCGTGGGGTGGTACTCCGACGCAAGGGGAGGGGTTGGCGTGGGGTTGAAATCAATTTGGATAATTTCAACCCGCACCATTTTTATACTAGTAGCTCATCACTACCGGTTCTACTTGTAAACCGACGGTGATGGGGTACATCACTGCCGGGTCATTCCTCAAAATGGCAGTGATGTGGTGTAGCAGTTAGGTGTTAAGTTAGGAGTTAAGTAGGATAAGTTTTTGTTTTCTTTCGAACTCCTCCTACCGGCGCAACGGTAAAGACCCCTCAACTTAGCCCCCGAGACCCATGTTCGAGACCTAGGTGGCCCAAAATTTTTTGTTCTATTTTATAATTTTTAAGCAGCCCAAAGGTCAAAAGAAAAAACTAAATAACCCTTGGCACACATCCTATACTAGCGCAGCGGTTAAGTCTCTGAAATTTGTAGCCTAAGACCCACGCTCGAACCCAAGGGCTGGCACAATTTTTTTTAATTTTTTATGTATCACTGCCGGTTTTCAAAATAAACTGACAGTGATAAACATTATCACTGTCGGTTTATTCTCATCAATGCCAGTTTTTTGAAACTGACAGTGATGTTTATATATATGAAAAAATTTCTTTTTTTATGCTGAATAAATAGAAGCATATGTATTCCTATGTCCAAATGGCTTGAAATTTTTTTGGCAAGCTTGTACACCCACATTAAGACCCCACACAGGATCTTAGGTTTTTCTGGTCAGTTTTTTTATTTATTATATTTTTCTGTGTGCTGAATGAGACAAAAGAGGGTGAATTTCATCTTGGACCCAATAGATTTTTTCATCCACCTCCACAAAATTCTTATCCCTAGGGCACAATAGAGCCTGTGTAAACGTTTGGTACCATTCTGGATCTTTTCGTGGGTAGACTCAGTTCAACCTATAATTAATCGGTGTCGTCGCGCAAAAATTTAATTAAACCTCAGAAAGTAGCAAACCATCTCCGAAAAATCCCAAACTTGGTGTTTGCTTCACACGTGGCACGTGCAAGCCTAAGAAAAAGTTTGAGATGAATGTGACAGCGGAATACCTATGAACCACAAAAACCTTGATAACCTATGTGTATAGTCATGGTTCGATTAAAAGGCACATGTACCTCTGTGAAGCATGTATACTCCGCCTATATTGAAATAGCTTGAAATTTTATTGGCAAGCATGTACACCCAAATTAGGACCCCACACAGGATCTGAGGTTTTTCTGATCAGTTTTTTTATTTATTATATTTTTCTTTGTGCCGAATGAGACAAAAGAGGGTGAATTTCATCTTGGACCCAATAGATTTTGTCATCCACCTCCACAAAATTCTTATCCCTAGGGCACATTAGAGTCTGTGTAAAAGTTTGGCACCATTCTGGATCTTTTCGTGGGTAGACTCAGTTCAACCAATAATGAATCGGTGTCATCACGCAGAAATTCAATTAAACCTCAGAAAGTAGCAAACCATCTCCGAAAAATCCCAAACTTGGTGTTTTCTTCACACATGGCACATGGAAGCCTAAGAAAAAGGTTGAGATAAATACGACATCGGAATTTATATTTCTAGTTGCCCAACAAATGTTACATAAATTACATGCATGATAATAATTAAACACACAAAGCCGTACAAATTAAAATTAGAACCCAATTAAACTACAACCTTGAAACCAACCTAATAAACATTAATTACTATCGGAATCACTGCTGGGTTCGATTGGGCCACGCACACTAACATGCCTCTGTGGCCATATATGGTAATTGATGTCATGGATTATGTATCCGCTTGTATCGATGAAGTCCAATGCCCATATGAGTCACTCTCGTGCCTCACAATACCGAAAGAATGGTCGGCCATAGATGTAACCTACTGAACGACCACTACCCCTGTTAGTAATCCTTATGTAGTACTGGCATCCTTCTATAGTGAGCTGGCTAAGGTTACCATTGTAGAAGTCCCAATCGTACCCGAGTTGCTCCGTAGCTTGGTCTAGAACGGCCCACAAGCCACATGCAGCATAGGTAAGGTCCTGGAGCGCAATTTGCATGCGGAGAAAGAGAACAAAAAATTAGAGAATGTTATTACAATAATAAACAACAAATAACCACGACTCAGGTATAAGTGACCATTTTACCATATCCGCACGGTTGTAGCTCGCAAACCATTCGCTTGCTTGTGGGATGTGGATATCACCAGCATTCAAAGCAAGTGCCTTGAAGTGCGAGAAATTAGTCACATCATAGCAAACACATTGAAGTGCCTCTAAATAGATGCACATGGCATTGAATTGGACGCTTATCACATTCGGGCTCTGTCATCCCGTCTCGTGGATATGGTTCCGATGATTTGCACTCCTCAAAGGGATGGAAAAACTGAGTTTAGACGTCCATAGCGGACCACTTGCATTAGATGCCATGTTCTCGACGATGTCCGAGATAAAGAACTAGCTAAGTGTTGTTCACAGCCAATCTATTAGGGATATAGTCTACGACATATATGTATGCAACAATGATATTAAACTAATTACACTTATTTGTTCGCATCAAAAAACAAAAGATGTTGGAAAATATTTCATACAATAGCTAGAATAGGGAACCGTGGAATGGCCACATTAGGAGCAAATGGCTCATCGCCAGGGTGGAAACCTAATTCTTGTGGTGGGAGAGGTCCGTTGTTCATACCACCTGATCGATAAAATGCCAAAAAAATATGAACATAAAATATATGCACGAAAAATTCTTCCAAGTAAAATGTGGCAACATAATTAAATATAGATCTAATGCAAGGAATAAGAATATATATAAATGTAGAATGCAAAGAAACATGAATATAAATATAGATCAAATGAATATAGATAGAATATTGGAGAAGACAACATATCAATACCATCGAAAAATGCAGGAGCCATGACCAAATCACGTAGAGAGAGTGGATTTATTGAGAAGTAAGAGTGAAACGTGAGAAATGAGACTGTGAGAGTTCGTGGGTAGGTGGGATCGATGTATGTGGCCGGCGGTTTGTTTTATATAGGGGGGCATCGACATCACTGCCGGTTTTTAAGTAGAACCGACAGTGAAGGTGCATATATGTAAAGGATATATTTATTTAGATAGTATAGTGGGAAAGTTTTAACAACAATGATATATTTATTTAGATAGTAATGAAATACATATAAAATAACAAAAATATTAGAAATAAAATACATATACGATAACAAAGACCTTACACAAAAATTCCATATACGATAACAAAGACCTATTTGCGTACAGGTCAATGTTACAATCAATGTGTATCAACACATTATAATGTAACCACCTAAGTAGCATTCTTCTAGCACCAACTAGGGGCAAACAACAGCACCGAGGTGGTCTACGAGCTATACTAGTTGGAGATGACAAGGTGGCATCGATGAATCCGCCTTATCTGTACATGGCCTTTTTCCAGATGCGCACCTCAATGGATGGCTCTGTGAACCTCATGGCATCTCCAATCTTCGGTGTTGCTCTATCTTTAGTAGCATTCTTCTAGTACCTCTTGTGTGCACCATTTTGGTGGACTACGACGCATAACGATATTTGTGGTTTGTTGTGAGAGAAAAACATTGTATCACGGCTGATAAGGCCTGGCTGAAACCAAAATGCATGGAGAGGCTAGCTCCTGGCCGAGGGCCATTTTATAGGGGTTTGCAGTCGTGGGACATTTTTATTTCTGAACTAAAATTGTTGGGGTAGGTGGGAGCAGTGTTCCAACTGGTGTGGTCAGTGGGAGCACTGTTGGCATGTGAGGAGCATCTACACATCACTGTTGGTTTTAGTTCAAAAACCGACAGTGAATGGAGTTATCACTGTTGGTTTTTAACTCTAAATCGACAGTGATGAGGAATTATCACTGCCAGGAGAATCATCAAACCGGCAGTGATGTGGGTGTAGCAGTAAAGGGTTAAGTAAACTTTTCCAATTATTTCGAATACCACCCACCGGCTCAACGGTTAAGACTCTGCAGCTTAGCCCCCGAGACCCGTGTTCGAGTCCCAGGCGGTTGGGGCCAGATCCATGGCGGCGGCACCTACTCCGGCGGGGATCCACGGCGGCGCGGCGCGTGGAGGTAGGTACAACACTTCCCTCCCTCTCCCTCTTCCTTCATCTCCCTGGCCGCGGTGGTGGGCGGATCCGGTGCGGAGGAGCTCCCTAGCCGCGGTGGTGGGCGGATCCAGCCGGTGCGTCGGTGGATTGGGCTGGGAACGTACGGGTTCGCTGGCGGGCTTGAGAATGGGCTCGCCGGCGGGCTCCTGGTTTTTTTTTGTTTTTTTTAATGATTTACCGCGGCGGGCGTCCTAATGTGCCCGCCGCGGTAAATCGATTAACCGCAGCGGGCAAAGCGGCCCGCCGCAGGAAGGCCACGATTTACCGTGACCTTTACGCGGTGGCGGACGCGTTTGCCCGCTGCGGGAAAGCAAATCCGTCCGCCACAAAAAAACGTTTCTGGTAGTAGTGGCGGCCCAAATTTTAAATTTTTTGTTTCAATTTTATAATATATATGTCTAGACTTCCGATAGAAGGACAATGGGGTGGCCATTCTCGTCCGAGCTACTACTAGTAGCGAGGGATCCACAGCTCCTCGGTGCCGGGCTGGGCTCCTTCGAGTATTGCGAGCAGGGACTACAAACTAGTTGAGGACCAGTGGCACCGAGGAGCTGTGGATCCCTCACTACTAGTAGTAGCTCGGAAGAGAATGACCACCCCAATGTCCTTCTATCGGAAGTCTAGACATGTATATTTATATTTATATTTATATTTAACTGGTGTTTAAATTCAGAGAGTAAAGTTTAGAAATGATACGTCGGCATATTTGCTGAGTTGGCAGAGTATTAACGAGTAGGAGAGAGGAGATGAGAGTTTCATCAGGATCAAACATCCTTCACGGTTATGTGCATAATGATTACATAGTGAACAATAATCTAACTACCTTTAGGTGCATCAACAATGAGGGCCTCATTGTGATCAAGCCGTACATAAGCAGGTTCGTCGCCCTCTTGAATGATAGGTAGGGGTACGCTTGCCTTGAATGGAGGCATTTCCTGATAGCCCCTGTAGTCTTCATCGTCCGTCACTCCATCGACACCAAAAATCTTCCTTTTCCCTTCTAGGAGTACTTTTAGCCTTCCTTTTGTCTTGTTGTCCCTTGCATAGAAGACTTGCATAACATCTCTTGCAAGGGCGAAGGGGTCGTCTCTGTATGCGGTCTTAGTGAGATCAACGGTAGTGAACCCTTCGCTGTCAGTGTTGATTTTCTCGAGCCGGACCTACTGGCAGCAAAAAAGAGCTGCCTTCAATAGACCATAGGCTAGCTCCCATATATCCCCTATGAAACCATAATATGTCGCCTGCATGTTGCTGCTTTTGTCGTGAGCATCAAAACGAACACCACAATTTTGGTATGTGCTCTTTCCATCTTGCTTTTTTGTGTAAAATGTGAATCCATTGATCTCATACCCTTGATACTTAAGATATGTACTCAAAGGTCCCTTGACAAAGGCATCCAGTTGATTACCCAACTTTATTCCAAGCAAGCGACGTCGCAACCAGTTGACAAATTCCTCCTTATATTTTTTATCTAGCTAAGCCTATGACCTGCTCGGATACAGAGTTTGCAGCGATTGCCTGTGCTCGTCAATGTATGGCATCACACCATCGGCTTGCTAGAGAACAGCAAACTATGCTTGCCTAAAAGAAACAGGGACGTCTACTGTAACAGATTTCTCCCCAATTGTTCATTCACCACGTAGTCTTCCCTCGTGATGAGATTCTAGAACTCCGACCCTTTTGATGTCCAGATAATATGTGCAGAACTCAATGGCCTCCTCCATTGACCATCCTTCAACCATGCCCCTTCTATCCTGAATCTGTTCCTAACATACCTCCTAAAAACTTTCATCAATCTTTCGAAAGGGAACATCTGATGTAGGTACATTGGGCCAAGGGCTCTAATTGGGTCAACAAGATGAATGAGCAGATGCAATGAGATATCAAAGTAAGTCAGTGGGAAATGCATCTCAAGCCTAACAAGAGTTTTGGCTATGTCCTGCTGTAGCTGCTCTAGCGTGGACACATCAATGACCTTTTTTGAGATTGCATTGAAGAACGAGCAAAGCTTTATGATTGGGGCACGGACCTTTGGGGGGAGGTTACCACGCATGGCAATAGCGAGCAGCTGAGTCATAATGACATGATAATCATGGGCCTTCATAGGGCCATAGTTGAACTTGAGTTCTCTCATGTTCACTAGCATCTTCGGGTTCACACAGTAGTCCATCGGGACTTTGAGTTCATTGAAGAAAGAAATAAGCGCACGCTTTTCTTCCTTCTTCAATGTCCATGATGCAACCGGAAGTTCGAACTGGCCATTCTCTACCTCCATGGGATGCATGTCCAGGCATGTGGCTAGTGAATCCTTCGATGTCCCCTTGGTGTCCATCAAGGTGTTTAGAGTGTTAGCACACATGTTTTTAGTGATGTGCATGGGATCAAGACAGTGGCGTACACTTAGAAATGGCCAGTAAGGTAGTTTCCAGAATATAGATTTTTTCTTCCAAATGCTCCCATCAGGCACTGCTACTGCATTGTCCCCCTTCCCAAGGACAACCTCCAGTTTGTTGAGTTCTCGAAGTATCGCAGTCCTGTCTTGATATTTTGGAGCTAAGCGTTTCTCAATAGTACCGTTGAAATCTTTTTTGTTCCTACGGTAAGGGTGATCCTTAGGTAGGAATCTACGGTGTCCCATATAAACTATCTTTGAGTTATTTGGCAGATTTACCACATCGGTGTTGTCCAAGCACTCGACACATCTAGTATAGCCTTTTGTCTTCTCTCTGGACAATGAACCTCGACCTGGGAGGTCGGTGATTGTAGCGCTAAGTACTCCCTTGATCGTGACATGTTCCTTTTTATACTCATCCGAAACATCCGGCACACCCTTTTTAAACATCTCCACTAGTTCATCGATCACTGGTTCTAGAAACACATCGATGTCATTCCTAGGTTGTCTTAGCCGTCGGATTAGTAGTGGCATCTGGATGTACGACTGCTTCATACAGACCCAAGGTGGAAGGTTGTATATACAGAGCGTCACTGGCCAGGTGCTATGATTACTTCTAACCTGGTCGAAAGGATTCA
Source organism: Miscanthus floridulus (assembly GCF_019320115.1). Lineage (NCBI taxonomy): Eukaryota > Viridiplantae > Streptophyta > Magnoliopsida > Poales > Poaceae > Miscanthus > Miscanthus floridulus. Next base: position 100,691,699 of record NC_089589.1, read on the forward strand.
TCCCATCTGTGCTCAAAGCAAACCAAAGGTGCCTTACCTCTCCACTAATGTCCTTATAGAACATAGTATTGATAGTCCTCCAGTCATGCCCATCGGCGGGGTGCCTCATCATTATATCTTTCTTACGCTCTTCACCATGCCAGCGCAACAGCTTGGCTGACTTTGAACATGCAAATAGCCTATGCACCCGGGGAGCTATAGGGAAATACCAAACGACCTTTACAGGGCCTCCTCTGGTCTTGGTACCCTTATCTGACAGCCCTTCCTTGTACTGTGGAGCTTCACACTTGGGGCACTTGTCCAAGTCTTTGTATTTTTCTCCACAGTACAATATGCAATCATTGGAACACACATGGATTTTTTCAACCTCGAGGCCGATGGGGCAGGTCATTTGCTTGGCCAAGTATGTCTTTTCTGGCAACTCATTTTTTTTCTAGGAGCATTTTGCTTATTATACCTAACAACTGATCGAAGCCTTTATCGCTCAATCCGTTTGTCGATTTGAACTCTAACAACATGATGTCGTCTTCCAGTTTGCTCATTGGACAATCCCTATACAATGGTGTCTTGCCATCTTGTCTCATTTTCGCTAGCTTTCTCAGCTGTCTTTCACTAAGACATCTGGTCTCTACATTGCGTAGCAGCTGAGAAATGCCATCGTTATCCTCAGGGTTGTCAGCTAGCGTGTTCCTAAACACATTATTAACTATGGCCATAGGTTCTTTATTGACATCGGGTTCCTCGTCAGCATCGTGGATGGCTACGTCAGGCATGTCCACATCATCATCGTGTTCCTGCAGAACATTCACACCAACCTCGCCATGCATAGTCCATATCGTATAGTTTGGCATGAACCCCCTGGTAATCAAGTGCGATCGTATAGACTCAATTTGATGAAAGTTCCTATGATTCTTGCAATCTTTGCATGGGCAGAAGACAGGGTTCCCATTCCCAGCATGGGCTTTGCATCGGTGATAAACTGGCTGACGCCATGCATGTACCTCTTGTCCGTTCGGGATAGATGCATCCACTCTCGATCCATCTCTGCACAAAAAAATACTGAGAAAGTAATTACAAAGAATTAATAAGAAATCATGCTTCATGAACAACAATTGTAGCTCAAAAGTACTATTTTTGGAAAACATTATTGTACACTAATTATTGGAAAATTGAAATTGGTAGCCCCGGCCCTGTAAATTCAAAATCATAGTAAAAAACAATTATTGCGCAATAATGAAGAACATCTATTCTACTCTACTTCTAAGAACTAATTATAGCATCACATACTAACAATGATGATCTTGACCACCAAGGAATAATTAGCTAGGAATTTAAATGTGTTCATAGACACCAACCGTTTGGATGATGGATTCACCACAATTTGAGCCTTGCACAAATGTCCAATTGGAAAAGTGTTCTCTAGAATGGAGAAAGAACTAGAATGAGAATCAAGCAATGTAGCGATCAAAACGAAGCTAATTAAGCAACAAAATCAAAGGAGTGGATGTTTGTTACTAACCTTAAAGCAAAAAGATCAAGCCATTCTTCAAAATCCAAGCACTAGCTTTATGGTGAAGAGCAGCCGCAACAATGGAGGGAAGGGTCCAAATGTGTGCCTCTGTTCTCGGGATGGAAGAGAGGAGGAAGGAGAGGACGGCTGCAGCCTTTTTGTGTTGTAGCCTTATCACCGTCGATTCTTGGCTAGAACCGACAGTGATAGAGCCTAATCACTGTCGGCTCTTGGATTAAACTGGCAGTGATGAGTGGCCAGGTTCAAGCCACAAACCGGCAGTGATATGGTCCTTCACCGCCGGTTTTAGCCCAGCCCAATCATTTTTTTCATTTTCAAGCTCATAACTGGCAGTGAAGGTACATCACTGCCGGTTCTCACAAATCCAGCAGTGAAGATGTCGGCAGTGATGTGCAAATCTGGCGTAGTGGCAAGAATCAGCCTGATAGCTATTTTGGTTATGGAGATACAAAAATCACATGGCGATGCATCTGTGCTGTTTGGAACCTGGAACAGTTTCTCTTGTGCACTGTTTTTTACCAAGTTAACTGCAGAATTTGGAAAAGTGTTCTATAAGGAAGTTGTGGAGAATTTTATAAGCTTTCCAACGGTATAAGCTGCAACTTCATTAGATTAACAGAATGAGAGTTACAACTGTTTTACTGTGCTGTTATTTTTCTGCTCGCGAGGAATTTCAGATTTCTTTTTCTTGCTCATTCACGAGAGTACCATTGGGATGTCAGCATGTCCTTAAGCTAGTTAATCCATCTAGAAGAAGGTTCAAGCTACCTTGTTGATCTTTTCTTAAGGGGGGTAGCCAAGTGGAAGAATTTGCAAGATGAAGTATCATACGTTCTAGTTTACGCAGCGGAAGCATGGTGGTACTCAAAGACGTGAGAGAAACTCAGAGTTTTAATGAGGTTTGATTAAAGGTTCAACGAAGGTTTATCCGAGATCATCAAGATTTTGGCAGAGCTACCGGAGAAGTTTTTAAGTTAGTTTGGATCAAAAGACCTCAGTTAAGTGTCTGATGGAGTCCAAGAAGAGGTTGAAGAAAATCTATGTATTAGCTTTGCCAAATCAGGACAAGAGCTTTATATCCACTAGGATGCATCTTGTCAAGGTGTGGGATGTGTCCTTAAACCAGAAGAAAAGTAGTGGCTTGTTCTTTAAGTCAATTAAGGAAGCGTGAGTTGAACTACCTAACATGCATCTGGAGTTATCCATTATGGAGCATGGAAGTAATATCTTCTTGGAAGTAAAAGTGACATATGGGAGGATCACAAGAATCTATAGGACATCTTCACTAAGTTGGTCTTGAGCTTGTGTTATCCTCGTTGGAATGAAGTTGGTTATGACTTGGAAAAGTGCTATTACTTCAAGGAGCACAGTCATGGCCGATGCCCTTAGCAATGGAGAATTGTGCTAAGAAGGTGTGGGTGACACCAAGGACTAAGAATTGTATTCCAAGTTTGTGCAACTTGATCGGAACCATTAATGTTTTGAAGAATGGTGGTAGATTCTCCTTCTGACCAAGAGAATCATTAGGCTTTGTTGGAAGGTGGATATTTTAAGGTAGAGAATTGGTATTATAGGAAAGGTGCCTAGTGATTGGAGATACGTAAGAGTTGTTTGGAGTACCTGTCAGAATCTTGGAATTGGTTTGGCAAGTTACTTGGAGTAAGATCAACAGGTATGCAAAGTAAAGCGGGATCCCTATCGAGACAATGGAACTACACGAGGAAGTAAGGAAGAATCCAAAGGCGGAGAATCTGCATCTCTTTTGTTGACGTCGTCCGAATCTCGAGGACGAGATTCATCTTAAGGGGGGTAGAATTGTAACACCCCAAAATTTGCCTCTTTTGAAAATAGGTTTAAAATGATTTACTTCTGAATTTTGTGCTCATGAAAACATAGGAAAATAAAAATTTTTAGTAAATTAAAATTCATCATAAGGTAGCAACATGTTTGAGCATACATGCCCTTGCATTTGATTTATTTCGTTGAGTGGTTTTGATTGAAAATTTCAAATGGTTTAAATTGCTTTTGCAAATGAAATTAAAAAATGGCTTTGAAGTAAAAGAAAAGAAAGAAAAGAAAATTTGAAAATAAAGGAATTTTTAAAGTTATAAAATTTATTTTTGAGAATTTACCAAAATTTCTTATTTTTAATTAAGTTGAAAAGTGTATTTGAAAATCTATTTAAATTTGAGTTAGTTTTGAAAACAAAATGGAAAAAAGATTTGGAAAAGGAATTTTCTTCTCCCTCCTTTGCTTTTGGCCTGCTCCTCTGTGCTGGCCCATTTTTCGTGGCCCGCTCTCCTTCGCTCTAGCTCGACCTATTTCGCGCCCACAGCCATTCTGGTTTCCATAGGCCTAGCCGCTCCCGCTCTTGGGCCGCTGCTCTACTTCGCCTGGCCTAGTTTCGCCTTAGCAACACATGTGGCCCAGCCGGAGGCCTATGTCGCCCGCGTCCTCTTCTCTCTCACGCCTGAGCCACTATCACCTAGGCCCCACCAGTCTACACTGTCATCAACCTCAGCTCGTGTTCTACCCAGACACTGAGCCAGAGTCCATGTCTGGCTCTACTATGTCGCCCCTTGGTCTTGGCCCCATGGCTACTCAGGCCTTAAATAGTGAAGCCCCACGCCCGATCCTTCCCCACCAAGCCCTAGTGCAAGCCCTCTGCCACTGGGAACCTTAGCTCCATAGCTGTCCCAAGCCACCGTGAAGAAGCCAGAGTCGCCGTGCTATTTTTGTTGCTCCTCCGTCATGGTAAGCACAACCCAGAGCCTCGCGTGAAGTTCTTGAACCAGTTTAGCCTGTATTCCTCTCTTTCTTCCTCTGTTATGGTTCTTCCCGCGTAGCAGTCATTTTGAAGCAGCCAAAGCTTGTTGCCTGCATGCCTTTGCGCCTTTTTAATTGCAATTGATCGCCGAGATGAGTTCGCCATCTCCTCCTCTTGCTCCCCGTCCTCTTCCCGTGTCTCATGGGGCTCGGATTTGCCCAAACCGAGCTCGTCGTGAAGCTTCTCATTGTCGTTAATGGCGCGCCACCGCGTCGGCTACTGTTCCAGCGGCAGCCTCCTCCCTCTCCCTTCCTGATCAAATCTTGGTCACGCCGCATCTGATCTAACGACCGATATTCCTCCATACCCATTCGGTTGGCATACTTGCTAAATAGACCCTCTATTTTCTACTAATCTAACCCGCAGTCCAAAATGTCTTTTCAAATTTTGTTTTCTTCTTTTGAAAACGTATTTTGGTTCGGTTAAGTCTAAAATACGTTTTTAGTTATTTATAGATTTGCCACTGATTTTGTTCTAGCCATAACTTCTCCGTTTGAACTCCGATTTGACCTGTTCAGCTTGCGTTAGGTTCATAATTTTATAATCTACATACTCATGCTACTATTAGATATGTTTTCAACTTTTAAAATTCGAGGTTAGATTTAATCTATTATTTTATTAAAGAAAATCTTGTTTAATTCATATCTTCTACATTTTAGCTCCAAATTGACCCGTTCAAGTTGTGCTAGATTCATTACAATGAGATCTATGTGTTAGTGACAATGTTTATCATGTCACTACTTCTGGAATTTCATGGTTTAAATCATATCTTGATTAACAATTATGCAACTGGATTTTATAAATAAAATATGATTTGTTTCACTTTAGTTTTATAATTCAAATCTAAATTTGACTTAAATCATAATGTCTATAAAATATGTTATATATGTTTTTGTATAATTAAAACACATGAAGCTAATAGTTTTATATTTTCTCCTATGAGCAAATCTTTCGGTAGATGTATCTTTTTCACCGTAGCTCCGATTAGAGTGCTTTTCGCGTCTATGTGTTCGTAGCGAGACGTAGATTCGTTTTACGAACTTTTCATCTTGATTTTATGTTTGGTGTACTGTTCTAATTTAGTTCTATTGTTTGCTTCATGTATGATTGTATGGATGCTTGTGTGGTGCTTTATGATTATGTCTAGTCGGTGAGATATACGTGGTGATCAAGAAGAAGAAGAAGAACGTTGAAGATTAAAGCTTACCGAAGGATCAGGTGTTTAAGGCAAGTATAGCATGGGATCTTCCTTGTTGTCCTATACACCCTTAATCATTTAATTCATTCTGCATGTGTCTACCTTTATTACCACTAAGAATTTCCTAGTACTTTGTTACCTTGTTCCTTGATACCTATGGGAAATTGCATTGGGTAGTATGATGCTAGTGCTCAACTACAACCATGATCTTGTAAATTGACTAATGTAATATGCAATAGACATTAAAAGATGCTTTTTAGCAACATGGAACAAGGGGGCTAGAGCATTGGGCTATTTTATGGTGCTCTAGATTCCTCTCCCTATGGACGTATCTGTAAGTGATCATCCGGGACATACAGTAAAATTGTGAGGGCTACATGGCTATGGCTTTAGCTCAGTATGAGGACCTTTTCTAGCTTGTTAGTGGTTACCTTTATTGGCATAAGAATGGCTTGACAAATCGGGTATAGGATAGCCTCTACTCTTCTATGTATTGGCTGCGTGTCATTGTGCCATTCGACAGGGGGGTTCCTATATCTGTTTGCCGAGTGAATCTAATGGCCCTAACTTGTTAGACGAACCTTTGAAAGGCTTCATGGTGAACCCTACCAACGTTCCTTGGAAGTAGGTCAAGAGATTAGCTACCTCGGGCGAAAGGGTAAATCACGACTCATAGTGAAAGTGTACAACCTCTACAGATTGTAAAACTAGTATATCAGACGTGCTCACGGTCACGAGCGGCCTTGGAACCCTTATAGAATAGATGATCACTAATGGTTAATGATGATGAACACTAATGATATGGATGATAAAGATGCTCACTAATGGTTAATTGTTTATTCGATTCATTATTCATGTTTACCTGATCATGTGTTTATATGGGCTTGTGATAAACTTGTTGCTACTCCTATGCTAAAATTGTGACAATTAAAAGCTAATCGCAGTATACCAGTGTCAGCCTTTTGAGCCTCAAGAACCCTATGTTATATTTGTTGAGTATGACATGTACTTACGCTTGCTTTACTTTTTAAATCTTCAGAAAAATCTCGGAATGGTACCAGATTGCTAGAGTTTGGAGGAATTAGGCTTGTGATAAACCAGTCAGTTGTCCCTATAGATTTGGAGTCTTCGCCTAAAGATCAGAGTTGTCTTTCCGCAATCTATACTCTGAGGTTATATTTTTTATACTAATACATTATGTATTTAAGCATTGTCTATTGATATTAACCTTATTTGTAGCTATATGTGAGATTTGACTTCCTGGGCTCACATATGGTGTGTATCTGGTTTTTTTCTTAAAACCGGGTGCTACAAACAGACACGATCTAAATGGTTTCAACACAAATGTATGATGTTTATCATTGATTATTTTTTAGAGTTATATTATTTCCCATCAGGCTCTTTGGTCAAGCTTCTCAAGGTTTTGGATTCACCTGTTAATACACAATTCATGTCACTAGTCATGGAGCATGTTTTGTCAATCTCCTTCTCAACAAGCCAGTGAAACCACTATTTTTTGCTTGACCGACTTTGGCTTCTCTAGATACTATAGCAATAAGCCAAGGCTGGATGAAGCTCCACCAATGACTTGACAAGATGCAAACATAAGTACCACTAAAAATATCAGCACATACCAACATAAGTACCACAATAGGTTACTGTATGTATTCCTTTTCTAGCATGTCACTCGGTACACATTTTGTTTGTTTATAGTACAGTATATAGCAATAGAATGCAGCAGCATTTAGGCAACAAAAAGACCATCTTATTGAATTCTCATAAAAAAGATGCTTGTGTTACACTGCTTAATGTTTGCAGCAACATTCCCATTTAGCATCCACTCTCTCAATACAGTAGCTTTTCTTGGATACAAAGCCATTTTCCTTGCACATGTTCTCACAGTCATGAGTTAGACATAATCTGTTATTGTAGGGATAGCACATATCAGGCTTTGACTTTGCCATTGGAGACGACAAAGTCTTAGACAGACTATGTGGTTGCGATGACAGCACTGATTGCGGTGGCGGAGGTGACCAATGGTGATGATGGTGCGACGTCTCAGACAAATGGCGTGGTGGTGATGATGACAGCACTGGTGGGGGAGGCGGTGACCTATGGTGATGTTGGTGTGATGTCTCGAACAAGGTGCATGGTGGTGATGAAGGCACCGGCGGTGGTGGTGGCGAACTGTGGTGATGGTGGTGCGCCACCTTAGACAAATTGAGTGGTGGTGACAATGACACCGCCGGCGGTGGTGGTGACTTGTGGTGATGATTGTGTGACACCTCAAACAAACTACATGGTGGGGATGACGGCACTGGTGAAGGCGGAGGTGACCTGTGATGATGATGGTGTGACATCTCTAACAAACTACGAGGTGGTGTTGTACGTGGCTGCGGTGGTGGCTTAGGCCTATGGGGACAAGGGCGGCGTGCCAGGGCCTGGTCTTGCCCTACACATGCAAACAACCAATACAAAATAGTCAAAATATGTTGAGCTATATTCCCTCTGTTTCAATTAATTATGATTTCCTCAAATTTCTCTAATTTTACAAAGTTTACAAAAAAATGTACCAACATCAAAAATATCAAATCAACATATTTTTCGATGGTATAGTTATTTGAACTTGTGCGTGTTAATATGTTTTCCATAAACTTGGTCAAAGTTAATAGTTTGTGTAGCACTCGGTTTTAAGGACAAAACCAGATACACAACATATGTGAGCCTAGGAAGTCAAATCTCACATATAGCTACATATAAGGGTAATATCAATAGATAATGCTCAATATATAACGTACCTAGTATAAAGAATATAACCTTAGATAGCAAACAGCGGAAAGACAACTCCGATCTTTGGGTGATGACTCCAATTCCACAGGGACAACTGACTGGATTGATCACAAGCCTAATTCCTTCAAACTCTAGCAACCTAGTACCCATCTAGGATTTTTCCAAAGATTTAAAAAGTAGAGCAAGCAGTAAGTACTTGTCGTACTCAACAAATATAACATGGGGTTCATGAGGCTCAAAAGGATGACACTGGTTTTACTGCGATTAACTTTTAATGAGTCATCTTTTAGCAATTGGGATGGAACAAGTTTATCACAAGCCCATAAACACATGATCAGGTAAACATGAATAATAAATAGCATAATCAGTAATCATTAATGAGCATATTTATCATTAGTATCAGTTAGTGTTCATCATCTATTCCGTAAATGTTCCAAGGCCGCTCGTGACCATGAGAACGGCTAATATACCGGTTTTACACTCTGTTGAGGTTGTACACTTTCACTGTGGGTCGTGATTTACCCTTTCGCCCGAGGTAGCTAATCTCTTGACTCACTTCCATGGAAGGTCGGCAGGGTTCACTATGAAGCCTTTCAAAGGTTCGTCTAACAAGTTAGGGCCGCTAGGTTTTTGTGGCCTATGAATGTAGAGCTCCCCTTCCGACAGGCAAAATAACACGTAGCCTATACACTGACAGGATAGAGGCCGCACTGTATCCAACTCGGAACACACCCCTCTTGCGCCATAAAGGTAACCTCTAACAAGCTAGAAAAGGTCCTCATACTAAGCTAAAGCCAGAGCCATGTAGCCCTCACAGTTGTACTGTAAGTCTCAGATGATCACTTATAGATAAGTCCTTAGGGAGAGGAATCTAGAGCACCACAAAACAACCCAATGCTCTAGCCCCCTTGTTCCATGTTGCTAAAACGCATCTTTTAGTGTTTATTGCATATTACATTAGTCAAGTTAGAAAATCATGGTTGTAGTTGAGCACTAGCATCATACTACCCAATGCATATCACAAAGGTATCAAGGTACAAGTACAAACGACTGAGGATATCCTTAGGGGCAGTCAAGGTAGACACATGCGGTATGAATTAAATGATTAAAGGTGTATAGGACAACAAGGAAGATCCCGTGCTATACTTTCCTTAAACACCGATCCTTCAATAAGCTTTAATCTTCAATGTTCTTCTTCTTCTTCTTGATCACCACGTATATCTCACCGACTAGACTTAATTATAAAGCACCACACAAGCATCCATACAATCATACACGAAGCAAACAATATAACTAAATAAGAACAATACACCAATCATAGAAACATAAGTGAAAGAGTTTGAAATACGATTCTACGCATCGCTATGAACACACAGACATGAGAGGCACGCTAATCGGAGCTTCGATGAAAAATATACATCTACCAATAGATCTACTTTATAGGCTTCATTTATTTTAACTATATAGAAGCTTATATAAATTATGAACCTAACGCAAGTTGAACGGATCAAATCGGAGTTAAAAATAGAGAAGTTATGGCTAAAACAAAATCAGTGGCAAATCTGTAAATAAGTGAAAACATATTTTGGATCTAAACCAACGAAACTACGCTTTCCAAAGAAGAAAACAGATCTAAAAAGGTGCTATGGACTGCGGGTTCGATATTAGAAAATGCAGGGGTTATTTTGAAATATTGGCCGGCGAAGGGGTATCGGTTGATGGAGGCCGTTGGATTAGTTACGGGCGGCTGGGATTGGATCAGCGGATGAGAAGTGACCGGCGGTGAACAACGGTGTGCTCCATGGTGGCTCCATGGCCGGCGATGGGCGGCGCTCGGTGAACTCGGTCCGACGGACCACCGTTCGACGAAAAAAAAGCACGAGAAGACGGAGAATACAATGACGAGCACGACTAGATGAATTACCTCGGCATGAAGCAATGATGGGCAATACAGCGCTCGGTGAGGCTGTCAACAATTGCGGTGGCTAGGGCTAGGCGGCTGTGAGCTCTTAGCCGAAGGCAGAAGACTTGCTAACAGGGTTGGAGGCGGCGCAGGCTCGGGCAGCATTTAAATGGGCGCGGGGTCTTAGGTGGCATGACACCAAGGCGTAGCAGGGCCGGACTCGGGCGGCATCGGTGCGGAGGTGTCTGACTGGAGCACGACGCGGACAGGAAGAAGGCACACCCGATAGGTGGGCCCGGACTGCCAGCGAGAGGGAGGAAAGAGGGGCGTGCTACGGGCCTGGCTAGCCATGACGCTGGGACGGCGCGAAAGGAATGGGACGTTAGTGGGCCTGTGGGAGAAAACTGGCCACGGGAAAAAAATGGAGGAGGAGGAGCAGTGGGCCTGCGCGCCAACCTCAGCCCACGTGGGTGAGAGGTAAGAGGGAGACAGGGAGAGGGCCGGGGTGCTGGGCCAAAAGAGAGGGAGAGGGAGAAGAGTTTTTCCATTTTTTTCCAAATCTTTCTCCTATTTTGTTTTCAAAGCCAAGTTCAAACATGACCAAAGTCAAATTCAAATGATGTTTCAAATATACTTTTTCAACTCAAGTAAAAATGAGGAATTTTAGTAAGTCTTCCCAAAAAATTATTTTTACAACTTTTTAAATTCTTTTATTTTCAATTTTTTTTCTTTTACCTCAAAACCATTTTTAATTTCTTTTGCAAAAGCAATTTAAACCACTCAATCAAATACATCAAATGCAAGGGCATGTATGCACAAACATGATGCTAAACCTTATGATGAATTTTAATTTAATGAAAAATTTTATTTTCCTATATTTTATGAGCACAAAATTTAGAAATAAATCATTTTAAACCTATTTTCAAAAGTGCAAATTTTAGGGTGTTACAATTCTACCCCCCTTAAGATGAATCTCGTCCTCGAGATTTGGAGAACGCCGACTAGGAGATAAGAATACTCTGTCTTTGAATTCTTCTTTACTTCCTCACGTAGTTCCATCTTCTCGATAAGGATTCCGTCTTACTTTGCATTCCTGTCGACCTTATTCTAAATATCTCATCAAACTAATTCCAGGATTTTGACAAATACTTCAACCATACTCTGGTATCTCCAATCACTAGGCCACTATTCATATAATACCAATTCTCTTTCTTAAAATATCCAACTTCCAACGAAGCCTGACGAATCTCTTGGTCAGAAGGAGATTCTACTACCAATCTTTGAAATATTAATGATTCTGGTTAGGTTGCTCGAACCTGAGATACAATTCATAGTCCTTGGTGTCACCCGAACCTTCTTAGCACAACTCTCCATTGCTAAGGGCATCGGCCATGACTTCATTTCTTGAAGTGATAGCACTTCTCCAAGTCCTAATCAATCTCATTCCAACAAGGTTATCACAAGCTCAAGACCAACTTAGTGAAGATGTCCTGTAGATTCTTGTGACCCTCCTATATGTCACTTTTAGTTCTAAGAAGATATTACTTTCATGCTCCATAATGGATAACTCTAGGTGCATGTTAGGTAGTTCAACTCATGCTTCCTTAGTTGACTTGATGAACAAGGTACTACTTTTCTTCATGCATAAGAACACATTCCACACATTGATAAAGTGCATCCTAATGGGCATAAAGCTCTTGTCCTGATTTGGCAAAGCTAATACATAAGTTTTACTCCAACCCCTTCCTGGATTTCTTCAGCACTTAGCTGAGGTCTCTTGATCCAAACTAACTTGTAAACTTCTCCGATAGCTCTACCAAAATCTTGATCTTGGATAAACCTTCCTTGAACCTTTAATCCAAAACTCATTGAGACTCTGAGTTTCTCTCACATTTTTGCGTACCACAACGCTTCCGCTGCGCAATCTAGAACGTAGGATACTTCATCTTACAAATTCTTCCACTTGGCTACCCCCTTAAGAAAAGATAAACTAGGGGTCACCAAACATAGCTTGCACATTCTTTTAGATGAGCTAATATCTAGATGTTCCATCATCCCAATGATACTCATGTGTATGGGAAAGAACAAGAAATCTGGAATTTCTCGCGAGTAGAAAATCAGCAGCATAGTAAAACAGCTGTAACTCTCATTCTGTTAATCCAATGATATTGTAGCTTATACCGTTGGAAACCTTATAAAATTATCCACAACTTCCTTATAGATCACTTTTCCAAATTTTGCAGTTAACGTGGTCAAAAATAGTGCACAACAGAAACTACTCCAGATTCCAAACAGCACAGATGCATCGCCTTGTGATTTTCGTATCTCCATAACCAAAATAGATATCAAGCTGATTCTTGCGCTTAGGGAAACGATATTGAAGTCTACTATTGTCCAGAATGTTCTCATGATTTTTAGTCATCTAAGATTAGAGATATAAGCCGAAGAGTGCAGACTGCTCCGAAAAGACAGGATAGAGGAAACAAAAGAATACCATAACCCAACTATTTATTGCACTGATCCTTATACCTTAGGCCTATAAACTAAATGATATTATGGGAACACCCAACAAGATCATTGCAATCATTACAAAGATGCAAAACAATCATAAGCATAATGGCAATTCAACCAGCAATGAAGATGCACAATTGAATCATGGACTCAACTTGCGATACTATTGTTCTTATTGTACTAGGGGTAACAATCCTAAGACACGTCTTCAGATTACGCAAGAAGGTGGTGAGGAACAGTTCTAAAAGCATATCAAATCAAGCAGTGAAGATAAGAACAAAGGCATAAAACAAGCATCAAGGAGGAGATAAATATCAAGGATAGAAATATAGTAGAGAAGAAAATATCAAGATTTATAGAACAAGGAATTTATAGCAATTTCAAAACCTTAAGATGGCCAATTTCTAACTAGGCTTGTGTCCTACATCCAGCATTGCTCTGATACCACTTTGTAGCACCCGATTTTAAGGACAAAACCATATGTGAGCCTAGGAAGTCAAATCTCACATATAGCTATAGATAAGGGCAATATTAATAGACAATGATCAATATATAACGTACCTAGTATAAAGAATATAGCCTTAGATAGCAAACAGCGGAAAGACAACTCCGATCTTCGTGTGAAGACTCCAATTCCAGAGGGACAACTGACTGGTTGATCACAAACCTAATTCCTTCAAACTCTAGCAACCTGGTACACATCCGGGATTTTTCCAAAGATTTAAAAAGTAAAGCAAGCGTAAGTACATGTCGTACTCAACAAATATAACATGGGGTTCATGAGGGTCAAAAGGCTAACACTGGTTTTACTAAGATTAGCTTTTCATGAGTCATCTTTTAGTAATTGGGTGGCAACAAGTTTATCACAAGCCCATAAACACATGATCTGGTAAACATGAATAATGAATAGCATAAATAGTAATCATTAATGAGCATCTTTATCATTAGTATCATTAGTGTTCATCATCTATTCCGTAAATGTTCCAATGCCGCTCGTGACCGTGAGCATAGCTAATATACCGGGTTTACACTCTGTAGAGGTTGTACACTTTCACTGCGAGTCGTGATTTACCCTTATGCCCGAGGTAGCTAATCTCATGACCCACTTCCAAGGAAGGTCGACAGGGTTCACTATGAAGCCTTTCAAAGGTAAGTCTAACAAGTTAGGGCCGCTAGGTTTCTGTGGCCTACGAATGTAGAGCTCCCCTTCCGACAGGCACCATAACGCGCAACCTATACACTGACGGACAGAGGCCCCACTATATCTAACCCGGAACACACCCCTCTTGCGCCATAAAGGTAACCACTAACAAGCTAGAAAAGGTCCTCATACTGAGCTAAAGCCAGAGCCATGTAGCACTCATAGCTGTACTGTAAGTCCCGGATGATCACTTACAGATAAGTCCTTAGGGAGAGGAATCTTGAGCACCATAAAACAGCCCAATGCTCTAGCCCCTTCTTCCATGTTGCTAAAAAGCATCTTTTAGTGTTTATTGCATATTACATTAGTCAAGTTACAAGATCATGGTTGTAGTTGAGCACTAGCATCATACTACCCAATGCATATCCCAAAGGTATCAAGGTACAAGTACAAAAGACTAGGATATTTTTAGTGGCAGTCAAGGTAGACACATGCGGTATGAATTAAATGGTTAAAGGTGTATAGGACAACAAGGAAGATCCCATGCTGTACTTGCCTTAAACACCGATCCTTCGGTAAGCTTTCATCTTCAATGTTCTTCTTCTTCTTCTTGATCACCACGTATATCTCACCAACTAGACTTAATCATAAAGCACCACACAAGCATCCATACAATCATACATGAAGCAAACAATAGAACTAAATCATAACAGTACACCAACCATAGAAAAATAAGTGAAAGAGTTTGAAATACGATTCTATGCATCGCTACGAACACACAGACGCGAGAGGCACGCTAATCAGAGCTTCGGTGAAAAAGATGCATCTACCGATAGATCTGCTTTATAGGCTTAATTTATTTTAACTATATAGAAGCTTATATAAATTACGAACCTAACACAAGTGGAACAGATCAAATCAGAGTTAAAACAGAGAAGTTATGGCTAAATCAAAATCAGTGGCAAATCTATAAATAAGTGAAAACGTATTTTGGATCTAAACTGACGAAACTACGCTTTCCAAAGAAGAAAACGGATTCAGAAAAGATGCTATGGACTACGGGTTCGATATTAGAAAATGCAGGTGTTCTTTTGCAATATTGGCCGGCAAAGGGGTATCGGTTGATGGAGGCCGTTGGATTAGTTATGGGTGGCTGGGATTGGATCGACAGATGAGAAGTGACCAACGGCGAACAACAGCGTGCTCCACGGTGGCTCCATGGCTGGTGTTGGGCGGCACTCAGCGAACTTGGTCCACGGACCACCGTTCGACGAAGAAAAAGCACGAGAAGATGGAGAATACGATGGCGAGCACGACTAAATGAATTACCTCGGCGTGAAGCGACGATGGGCAGTGCAGCGCTCGGTGAGGCTATCAACAATGGCGGCAGCTAGGGCTAGGCGGTTGCGAGCTCTTAGCTGAGGCGGAAGACTTGCTAATGGGTTGGAGGCGGCGCAGGCTCAGGCGGCATTTAAAGGGGCGTGGGGTCTTGGGCGGCACGGCTCCAAGGCGTAGCGGGGCCAGACTCGAGCAGCATCGGCGCGGAGGTGTCCGACTAGAGCACGACGCAGAGAGGAAGATGGCGCACCCGAAAGGCGGGCTCGGACTGCCATCGAGACGAAGGAAAGAAGGGTGCACTGCGGGCCTTGCTGGCCGTGACGCTGGGCCGACGCGGAAGGAATGGGACATTAGTGGGCCTGTGGGAGAAAACGGCCATGGGAAAAAAACGGAGGAGGAGCAGTGGGCCTGCGCACCAACCTCGGCTCACGCGGGTGAGAGGAAGAGGGAGATAGGGAGAGGGCCGGGGTGCTAGGCCGAAAGAGAGGGAGAGGGAGAGGGAGAGGGAGAAGAGTTTTTCCATTTTTTTCCAAATCTTTCTCCAATTTTGTTTTCAAAGCCAAATTCAAACATGACCAAAGTCAAATTCAAATGAGGTTTCAAATATACTTTTTGAACTCAAGTAAAAATGAGGAATTTCTGTAAGTCTTCCCAAAAATTATTTTTACAACTTTCTAAATTCTTTTATTTTCAAAATTTCTTTTCTTTTACTTTAAAACCATTTTTAATTTCTTTTGGAAAAGCAATTTAAACCACTCAATCAAATACATCAAATGCAAGGGCATGTATGCACAAACATGTTGCTAAACCTTATGATGAATTTTAATTTAATGAAAAATTTTATTTTCCTATATTTTATGAGCACAAAATTCAGAAATAAATCATTTTAAACCTATTTTCAAAAGTGCAAATTTTAGGGTGTTACAATTTGACTTAGCACAAAGCCAAAGTAAACTATTATGTGCAACTGAGGGAGTAATATCTAACAATGCGCAATAGAAGTAATGATCTCCATATACATATACATATACATATATACCTTGGCATGATGAAGAGGTTGAACAAATGACCACAAGTATCAGCAAAAAAGTACATGTCAGCTGTACATTACTCGTCCTCTTGCATTTGGTGACTACCATGAGATGAGTGGACAATATTACTGTCTCCTTTCTCTCTCTTTGTTTTTCTTGTTTTACTTTCTTGAGTGACGAGGTGAGGTGCAGTTTGCATCTGTATTTGTTTTTTTGTATCACTGTGCAAGTGTTTATATAGAAAACAAAAAAACCTTAAGTAGGAGTCATTATGAAAATTTATCTACTTCTACATTAATGCTTCTATCTATCTATCTATCTATCTATCTATCTGTAGGTCTTTCTGTCCGTCTATTTATCTATCTGTCTATCAATCTATCAAGACATGCTAAGGCGTCGACTGTCTGGTTGATGGCGTATAGTCAGTCGTGGCCACGCCTAATTGTATTGCCTCCCCACAGCCTGCCACAGCCCCATGGGAAGTACGGCGACGGAAGGAACCGCACATTTTCTCTGGCTCGTGTAGATTTTTAATGTGAAAAAAATATGCCAAGAAACATGTGAATATTTGATGACATACTTTTAATATGTGAAGAAACATCACTTGTACAAAATAACAGACACGATCTGAATGGTTTCAGCACAAATGTATGATGTTTATCATTGATTATTTATTAGAGTTATATTATTTCCCATCAGGCTCTTTGGTCAAGCTTATCAAGGCTTCGGCTTCACCTGTTAATACACAGTTCTTGTCACTACTCATGGAGCTTGTTTTTTCAATCTCCTTCTCAACAAGCCAGTGAAACCACTATTTTTTGCTTGACCGACTTTGGCTTCTCTAGGTACTATAGCAATAAGCCAAAGCTAGATGAAGCTCCACCAATGACCTGACAAGATGCAAACATAAGTACCACTATAAAAATATCAGCACAGACCAACTCCAGTAAAATTTACAATAACTTGTTTCCTAGTTTATTCCACAATTGGTTACTGTATGTATTCCTTTTCTGGCATGTCACTCGGTACACATTATGTTTGTTTATAGTACATTATATAGCAACAGAATGCAGCAGCATTTAGGCACAAAAAGACCATCTTATTGAGTTCGCATCAAAAAGATGCTTGTGTTACACTGCTTAATGTTTGCAGCAACATTCCCATTTAGCATCCGCTCTCTCAATACAGTAGCTTTCTTCGATACAAAGCCGTTTTCCTTGCACATGTTCTCGCAGTCATGAGTCCAGACAGAATCTGTTATTGTAGGGATAGCACGTATCAGGCTTTGACTTTGCCATTGGAGACAACAACGTCTCAGACATACTACGTGGTTGCGATGACAGCACTGGCAGCGGTGGTGGCGAACTATGGTGATGATGGTGCGCCACCTTAGAGAAATTGGGTGGTGGTGACAACTACACTGCCGGCAGTGGTGGTGACTTGTGGTGATGATGGTGTGACACCTCAGACAAACTGCGTGGTGGGGATGACAGCACTGGCGGAGGCAGAGGCGACCTGTGATGATGATGCTGCAACATCTCTAACAAACTGCGTGGTGGTGGTGTACGTGGCCGCGGTGGTGGCCTAGGCCTGTGGGGATGATTGCGGCGTGCCTGGGCCTGGTCTTGGCCTACACATGCAAACAACCAATACAAAATAGACAAAATAGCAAATATGCCCGTGCGTTGCAACGGGACCCAACACGTATTGGGATCAAACTTTTTATCATTGCTAGATATGTGGTGTTCTAACTTGTATGAGTGCAAATCTTGAGTGCAGGTCACATACAAGAAACATAGAGTACAACCAATACGTACTAGAATCAGACTCCTTATTAAGTATTAATCATTGCTAAACGCGAGTTGTCGTAACTCGTATGAGTCCAGGTCACTTACGAGACACGGAGGCATGAGTGCAGTTTGGGAAGTAAAATAACGGGAGGGAAGAAACCCTCCACTAAACAAGTAGTTAGAGGGAGATGGATGAAAAATAGGTGCTATATTGTTGAATGCAGGAATTAATTATTTTTCATATAATTAATGAAGTATTAGGTACATCAATTGATCATTGTCTTCAGATTGGTGTGTTTGTATTTTTGGGATGTTTATTAGAATCCTCGAAGCTTGTGGATTCAAATTTCTTTTAAATAGCTTGTGGATTCAGATTTTTTTATTTAAATTCAAACATTATTTTGGTATATCAGTTGATCCATCGTTGCCTTCGTGCAAGCCAGCTCAAGGACAACGTTGTTGTCGTTTATCTTTATTTATTTGTTTAGCTGCAATCGAGCGGAAGAGTGCTACTATAGTGTTTCAGGCTTCAGCCGTGGCACACCGTATACGTCCGTCGCCTTATGTCGAACCCACGCTTGATGTTGTCCCTCGGGTCAAGGAAATTTTGCCTCTTTATTATTAGGTATAAATATCCCTTTTTCTATTTTATTAAGAATACCTATTTGTTGGGGGCACGGTTACGAGTCATGGAGGCTAAGATTCACGGCAATGGTAAGCGCTAACATTTTTCCTAGTTTTCATGGACAACATCTCCTACAACTAAAAAGAACAAAGTGTGGACACCGTTTTGGTGCGACAATTGTCTTGGTTCGTCCGTCTGCCACCCCATGCGATCGATCCCACCTCCCACGCTGTCCAACGGGCGAGCGAGAAAAGGAAAGCTGTCCCCGCCCGTCACTCAAACCACGCACGCGATCAGCGTGAGACGCTGCCATCGCCGTAGGCCCTGTGACTGTGACAAAGGAAGGAATTGCCATGATAAAGGAATTGCCGCGATAAAGGAAGGCATCGCTGCCTATCACACTCGCGCTACACCTCATGCTCGCTGGAGAAGGAGATTTTCCGCGCCGCGGAGTCAGGCGATGATGACGCGTTCACCTCCATCATCCCTGCTGACCTCTCCTTGCACAACGAGGACGGCCGCTAGCTCCTTGACGTCACCGCCGCTGCCGGCCATCCTCGGGCGCCCAGAGGACGCGGGGAGAGCGGAGGATGTGAGCGAGAGCGAGATCCGCTCCGCCCGAGCAGGAGCGGCGGCCGCCATCTCCTGCTCGGCCTCGCCATCTTGGGGATCTTGGGGGAGGATTTAGGGTACTAGAGTCTGAAGCTATTTCTCTCAAATGATTTGATCTTTCACAGCTCCAACTAAAGTAGAAACAAACAGTGCATGTCTACTGTTGCAGAGAGAAGGCAGGATTCCAGCCACGACACAACTCATGGATAGATGAGGTACTCATCCTTTTTTGTTTTCTCCTCAGCTCATTGTTTACCTACATATCCTCAGCTCATTGTTCATCCTTTTTGGTTATTAAGATTGTGTGCTCAAAATATGCTTCTCTATGAAGAAAAAAAATATTCATGGTACAAATACTTGGAATTATATGCTTCTCCATTAGAACTTGGACAACTCCTATTTCTGTACCTTGAATTATATGATAGCGCAACGATTCTTCTATACTTTGAATTTTGCTTGGCTTGTTTGTCAATACATGACACCGGGATACCTGTATGAGTTTTGTTCATGAAAAAACCATTTATCAAAGTAAATGATAGCTTTTTCAAACAACACTGAATTGTTTCCTTGTTGTAGCCTGTAGCGTTCACTGGACAATCAACAAGCAACTTTGTATGAACACACATGTGAGATCTTTAAGTATGAGTACCCAACAATATTCAGGTTGATTGTACTCATACTTAAAGATCTCACATGTGTGTTCATACAAAGTTGTTTGTTGATTGTCCAGTGAACGCTCTTAGGCCATCCTCAAATTGAGAGTTCAAACCAGAAATATTAGTGCGTGATGCATAACATGCTGTCATTGCCTGCATCAGATTTATGTACTTGGTACCTTATTAACCTGTGCATTTGCTGCATTTTAGGGACTTTTGGCGCATAAACACTTCAGTATTTCCTAGGTCTATTGTACCCATGATCTATTAGGTTGTCTTCATACCTTGCATTTGCATATATTACATTGCCGTACTTCTAATATATTGCATATACTTTCTTAGTTTGTTTTGGACTGTAGTAACATCTTGATATGAACAAGATTCCTGAAAGCAGACGATAAACTTTAAGGAGATCGGTTTGTCCAACAGGGGAAACTCTTACCTACCAGACATCATTTTTAGTTCATGTGAAAAATTTATATGCACATGTACTTGCTGGATTGAGCTTCCTTGTGGTGTTTGTGGCTCCAATTCTGCATCTATTACTTTCATGAGTTTCCCTTCTTTATTGGCCTTCAACATTTCTAATCTACATAGGAATTTTCTCTCTCATATTGGTGTAGGCAATTTGGATATCACTATGGTCAATTCGGACGCAGTCCTTAGTGTTTGATATAATGAAGAGTGGCGTGCCCTGTTCTCAACATCTTGCCATAAAGGTGTTAGTCTCTTGAGGGATACTTTGATACTGAATCCATAAATATTTAAATTGGCAATTGCTATTTTTGTAGTCCATTACTGAATAAAGGGGAAAACGAAATAAAGCTTTTCCTAAAATGTCAGCTTATTGCATTAAAGTATCTGAACATGGTGATTTCCTGACCTCAGTAGTTAAACTAAGAACAATACATGAGTATGTTTCTTGCTGCCCATGTACTTTTAGTTTCTGTGCTTAACCCGTGTTTTCTCCTTCATGAACATTTTTTTTGTGCTCCTCGGAAAAATATTGATTGGAAGACTGCATTTTATAGCTTCTGTTGTTTTAGGATGCTGTTATTTATTGAGCTCTTAAATCCTTCTTTGCTTTGCAGCACACTTCGTAGTGCCGTTACATCAACCCTAACATTGCAAATCTCTCCACATGCCACAGGTTACTGCCTATTTTTATATTCATGCTGTTTATATTGGATGTATATTGATTGGAAAATCATATTTTACAACACCTGTTGTTTATTGATGCTACATCATGTCCGCTTTCCTGTTTCCACACAGAGGGTAGAACAGGAGCGACAGCCCACAGTTGTCACCTTGTGTGGGCTCCTTTTTCCTTCTAAAAAATCTCCACCAATTACCAAATCATATGAATCACTAGAAAATATAAAAGCAGAGAAAGAGATAGTACTGATGAGATCTTTCAAACTAAATTGGTGGATCAGCTAATAAGTAGACTAACTATTAAATGTAATGCTTTTTCTTGCTAATAACTACTAATTAGGTAGGTTACCTAGATCTCTTGAGCCTTCCTGATGCAGAGTAGATTTACAGCAGTACCAAATTGTCATTTGGAGTGCCTAAAAATCCTTCGAAATGAAAGTTCTAGATTTTTACTTCATAGCAATGGTAATAACATTATTTTAGCTCATGACACTAATTCAGCTTTCAGATAATGAATTTCCGATTATTTTACTCAGCCTTCAGTTTTTCAATTCAATTGCTTCTGCCATAATTATTGGTAAGGACCTCAGTAAATATAAGTGTATTTTATCTATTGAGAGCAGGAGCTTGCATAGAGAAATAACAAATCAGTACGGGAGGATGGTGAGAAATAACAAAATATAGTTCCGCTCTTTCTGCAGTGATTGCAAATAGCTTATAAATCAGAGATATGGCTCTGAATAGGAAAGTTATTTTTATATTGTTAATGTTGTCATCCTACAACTTCTGTTGCATTAATGCCACACATAAGCCTTTTAATGTATAGTTTTCTCCTTTTCTGCACTGTTACTGAGACTAACCTGTGTTTATGGAACAATCCAGTGCAGGCAAGTCAAAGAAAAATCCCTACTTTGATTGATGCTGAAAGAAAGAGGGAGGGGCTGGACGAGGTTCTCAATTTTGCAGCTTGCATTGTAGGCTCTGCAAAGTTTCCTCAGGTAAGCTGTTGGATTGCAAAAGAGCAAGTGCATAACTGCATAATCCTGCCCAAGACACCCTAGTTTACCAGCTCTCCTTGTAGCAATGTAAACCACTTACATTTCCTATGACTGAGGCAAGAATTTTCATCTTTATATACTTCTGATGGTGTCTGGCCAGTTGTCATATTATTTGCGATGCAAAAGTGTGACGCCCTTTGTTTTACTGAATCTAGCTGTGTGTGTCAATGTTAGCTAAGTACTTGAGATAAGTCATGGGTACTGAATGTCTGTTTTGTCAGACCAGTTGGGTGTTTGTTAAAGATCCCAAAATTCTGAGCTTGTCTTTCCTTCATATTGAGTGTTTGTGATTGTCAAGTCAATTTGCTTATGAAATTCTTGATACAGTGAGTGCTTGTGTTTGTTAAGATATTTTCGAATTTGAATCCATTGCTCTGCAAACCTACCTGTTGTCAGTCTTGCAGCTGCTCTGAACCTGCATACTACCACTAATGGGAGTAGGAGGCTAAGGGCAGTGCCGACATTTTCTAGGGCATTCAGAAGAGCATCGGCTGGTGAGTGAAGCGCCACCCGAATTCTCAGGATTCGAGTTCATGTCATTCTGCCCATATTTTAATGAATAGAGTTGCAGTGTGGTGTATGTTTCTGTCATTTTGCATCTATTTTGGGATGAGGTTTAAATATATAATATTGGGGCACTATACCGTCATTCTGCTGTGTTTCCTCCACTGTAATCTACGAGGCATAGTGCCTACCTTCTCTTTGATTCAGAAAGATATTAACTGTTCCTTGGGAATATTGGTTAGCTGCGAAGATTATTGGCATTTTTGGATCTGGAAATATAGATAGATATGTTGATAAGGCACTGAATGGGCTTAGTCTGTAGTTGTTTACATAATTTTATGAATGGGTGGGTGTTCACGGGGAGACAGGCAGATTGCTTCTTGAATAATCGAGTGCAAATACTATCTCTGTTCGCAGGTGGTTCAGGCACAGGGTGTAGAAGCAAATCTGAAACAAAATAGGAGCTACCAAGAAAAAATATATGTAAGGTGCTTGCTCGAGCTCCATGACCTGATGAACTGATGTTTTTTTAATCATCTTAGTACTGCTTGTTGCTTGTAGTATAATCCAGGGCAATATTTTAATATATGCAATTTGAGGAGTGTTGTTATCAAATTAGTCTCATGAGAAGAAAAAAAATAATTTTTTTCTTACTTCAGATAGCTGATGAAGAAAGACTAACTCCCATATTTCGTGGAAGCCATGTGAAAACTCCTTGGAATAAATACACTTTAGCTTAGATGCTTATGAAATTCTTTGATACAGTGAGTGTTTGTGTTTGTTAAGTTCTTTTCGAATTTGAATCCATTGCTTTGCAAACCTACCTATTGTCAGTCTTGCAACAGCTCTGAACCTTCATGCTACCACTAATGGTTTTCACCTTATAAATGAAAATGTGCACCTCAAAAATAGAAGCATCGAACTAGAATTAACATATTTGTTTTGCCATACGAATCAAGAGATCCAGCTCAGAAGGAAATGAACACGCACGAACCTAGAGGAACACACTGACATACATGATAAGCAACTTTGTACTGATTGCCATAGAAAAAGACTTTCCCTTACCATATGTTCAGACGACCTACCTGCTTTTTTGTACTGAACATTTTTTTTAAGAATTGATTCATTGCGCGCACGGGCATATACCAGTTAAGGTGTTACATAATTAGCAATTGATATTAGGACCTAACAACAATTGACCATTCAAGTAGTAAATAGGATCCTGAATGGGCATGATAGGAGGCGGCGTCCATTCAGGTAGTAAATAGTTTTAGCATGTGTGTCTCTAATGGTACTTATTTTGTATCATGAATATCAGTATTTTCTAATACAAACTTAGTCAAAGTACATTTTTTAGACGGAGGTGTTACATTATTTTGCATATTTTGTATCTCAATGGAAGTTTTTATCATTGCTCCCATGGACAAGTTTGATAATACGAATTTATTGGTTAATTTTGTGTTCAGTGAAATCACAATGGAACATATGCAAAATAATGAAGGTCGTGCACCATTTGAAGACTTGACAAACATCATCAATGGAGGTAATTGTTTATACTCATGTCCATCGACGCATTCACTTGTATTATTTATGATAATTAAGCAAATATTAATCAACTTATTTTCAAATAGGTGACCATATAGCATCAAATTCACAAGCGCAAATAGATGAACGTGTGCAGCGTAAAAGAGAAAGAAAAAAAGCACGACATGCATCAATGACTCAAGAAGAAAGGGATGAAAAAAAAATAAAAAACTTAGGGAAAAGTATCATCAGACAAAGGAAAACACGGATGCCACCAAGCTAAAAAGGGAAAGGGAAAAGGCACGATTGGCGGCAATGACTCAGGAAGAAAGAAATGAAAAAAAATAGAAAGCATCGTGAACGATATCATCAGAAAAAAGCAGGTAAATCTGATTTTGCTTTTCTGAATTCAGTGTTGCCATTTTTAGTTTATTTAATATATAGTGAATGCAATGTGGTATCAGTTGGAGTTGATTTGACCACAGAAAGCACTGATGTCTAAGAAGATAGTGATTGGCTACATCGAAACAACTCATACAATCCCATGAAGATTTATAAAGATAACACATGTACCATTTTGTTTTTTTTCCTAAATACTAATTATTTTTTCTTGTGTTTGTATGATGCCGAGGCCAAGGTTAATATCATGTTATTATATATATGTAGATGAATACTCGGATAAATGTATAGATCAAAGTGGCATGATTGGCATGACTGATGCATCACCTGATCTAAACCCAGGTACATTGTTTTTTCATTAATGTTATCTATTTGAGCATAAAAAGTGTAGTGGGCAACCCAATTGTGGTTCATGACAATGTAAAAATAAATTAATTTTCTTGCAATATGTGCCCTTCTATATTTCATTTGAGACCGTACTTTTCTATTATATATAGGTGCTGTAAATGCATCTAGTTCCATCGACAATATTGTCACGTGTGCAAAAGAGCGTAAGCGTGAGCTAGATAGAGCATGAAGGGCTGCAATGTCTCCTGAACAAAAGGCGCTTTTAAATAAGAGACGGCGTGACTTGTATGCACAGAAAAAATGCTACAAGAAAACTGCAAATGACTCCACAAGAGAAGGAGTTGAAACGAAAAGAGAGCAAGAAAAAATACAATATGATGATGAGAGAACACCAAGCCAACAATTTGCATCTAGACTCAATAGCCATGGAGAGCCCACACTTTGACCCTCAGTTTATTTTCCCTTCTTCACCACAATCTCATGAAGCGCCTTCACACGAGATGGAAATACGCGAATTGAGGGGCACGCCTGTTAAAGTCGCGCCGACTGTAGTTCAAAATCCAGAAGTCCAGACCCCTGACATGCAACCCTAACTGGGATGAGATCAAGAATGAACTTTATCCAGGCCAGACACCATAGGTCGCCCAGATCTCGTCACATGGGTCTTCAGAGCAAAGTTAGAGGCGATGAGGAAAATGTTGATGGAGAAAGACATACTTGGGAAGGTGAAGGCCTTCATATATGTAGTGGAGTTCTAGAAGAGGGGCTTGCCTCATGCACACTTCTTGCTGATAATGGAACAGAAGTACAAGCTCACATGTCCCGAGCAATATGACATGATTATCAGTGTAGAGCTACCAAACAAGAAGTACCCTGAGCTCTACAAGATGGTGACGAAGCATATGATGCATGGTCCCTACGGGACGCTAAATCCATACTGTCCTTGCATGGTAGGCTGTGGGTCATGCAAGAACCGCTACCCGCACCCATTCTGTGAGGCAACATCACTGGGAAAGGATTCGTACCCCATCTATCGGCGATGCAATGATGGCCGCACGCTAAACGTTCGAGGCCATTACCTAGACAATCAATGGGTTGTGCCTTATAACCCTTGCCTGCTACGTACCTTCAACTACCATATCAATGTTGAGGCCTATGGGAGCATTAAATCAGTAAAGTATCTATTCAAATACATATACAAGGGACATGACAGGGCATCGGTGGTGATGAGGGAGACCGACAAAGCAGACGAGAAAGAGAACATTGATGAGATCAAGTAGTATAGAGATGCCTGTTGGGTGATGCTTCTAGAAGCACTATGGAGGATATATGGCTTTGACTTGAGCAAGAACCATCCACCAGTACAGCAGTTGCAGCGTCATCTACCCGACATGCACATGGTGGCATTTCATAAACGGGATAAGGTCGAACAAATCGTTAATAGGCTAGGTGTAGAAGAGTCAATATTGACAGCATACTTCGATGCAAACAGGCATCATAAGGAAGCCCACAGAATCTTGTATCGGGACTTCCTGGAGCATTTTACCTGGCAGTCTGATGGTAAATTCTAGTAGAAAAGGAAAAACTCCATTTTTCAAGTTGGAAGTGTCATCTCGGCTCATCCTGCTAAGGGAGAACGTTACTTTCGTTGTCTTCTCTTGAACAATGTTACTGGTGCTACCTCATATGAACATTTAAGGATGGTTGATGGCATGCTACTACCTTCGTTCCGTGAAGCTACAGAAAGGAGGCATCTAATCGAAGAAGACAATACACTGGATGAATGTCTAACTGAAAGCTACATTATTCCATGATGCCTTCCTCACTGCGGAGGCTATTTGCAACAATATTGGTATTCTACGAGCCGCATGATGTGATGGGGTTGTGGAAAAAACACTACGATGTAATGTCAGAGGACTACAGCCGCAATCAGCCACAATCATCCATCCCCGGATCTGGTGCAACAAATGGTTTTGATAGACATTAGAAACATGTTGCAGTCTATAGGGAAGGACATAAAGTCATTTCCTCTTCCAGATATTTATCACTCATATGACGATGCTAGCCATATTCCTCATGAGATATTTGACGAAGCTAGCGTCGAGCAGAATCTCGAAGATGTGCTATTGTGCGACTCACTCAACGTCGAGCAAAGGTCTGCCTATGATGAGATAATGGCCGCTGTCTGTAGCAAACAAGGCTGGGTCGTTCTTTGTGGATGGACCTGGCGGGACGGGAAAGACATTTTTGTATAGGGCACTTCTTGAAAAACTACGCAGCCAGGACAAGCTTGCCATGGCTACAGCTACATCTGGAGTCGCAGCAGCCATAATGCTAGGTGGGAGGACATGGCGCACTCGCATTTCAAGATACCCCTCACTCTTCAAGAGGGCAGTTGTTGTAGCTTCATGAAACAGAGTGGTACTGCCAAGTTGCTGCAGCAAGCAGCTCTCATAATTTGGGACGAGGCATCTATGACAGAGGCAAATTGTGGAAGCACTAGACAACAACCTACGGGATATAATGGGCTAGTCAAACCTACTGTTTGGTGGAAAGACTATTTTCCTTGGTGGGGATTTCAGACAGGTCCTCCCTATTGTGCGGAAAGGATCTAGAGCTCAAATAGTCGGTGCTTCTCTACGAAAGGTCGTATCTTTGGGATTCCATGCGCCACCTAAAGCTTGTCCGCAACATGAGGGCTCAGAGTGACCCGTGGTTTGTAGATTATCTATTGCGCATTGGTGGTGGAACGGAAGAGGTTAACGGAGATGGCAATGTACGTATTCCATACGAGATATGTGTCTCGTACTCTGGAGATACCAAGAAAGATCTTCATACATTGATCGACATCATCTTTCCAGATCTAAATGCAAACATGACGGACAAAGACTACATCACCACTAGAGCGATTTTATCTACACGTAACGATTGGGTGGATATGATCAATATGAAAATGATTGATATGTTCTAGGGCGGCGAGACGGTGTATCACAGTTTTGACTCCGTGGTAGATGATCCACATAACTACTATCCATCAGAGTTCCTTAACAGGTTTGACCCCCGAACGGGCTGCCTCCACACGTCTTGAAGCTCAAGCTCGGGTGTCCTATCATATTGCTTAGGAATATTGACCCTGCCAATGGGCTATGCAACAGGTACAAGGCATGTGGTGTGGGGGTTCCGAAGAAATAAAATCGATGCTGAAATCATGGTGGGGCAACATGCTGGGAAGCACGTATTCCTTCCTCGAATACTGCTATGCCCGTCTGATGATGAGATGTTCCCGTTCCAGTTTAAGAGGAAGCAGTTTCCTATCAGGCTGAGCTTTGCCATGATGGTCAACAAAGTCATAGGGCCAAACTATCTCGAACGTGGGTGTGTACCTACCCACACCGGTGTTCTCTCATGGTCAGTTGTACGTTGCGATGTCTAGAGCCACATCAAGAACCAATATTAAGATCGTTGCCCTCCCACATGATGTGGAGGCACAAGAGGAGGAGGCCAAAAAGATAGAGAAGAAAAATGCTAAAAAGAATGCCAAGGGGAAAAAATAAGAATGCATCAAATAAAAAAGATAAGGATAAGAAGACCCCAATAGCAGATGGAACTTTCATGAAGAATATTGTATTTAAGGAGGTTCTAACGCCATAGGCGAGGTAATAGAACATTACTAACGCATACAATGCATTTTTTCCATTCAATTTATATTGTACAAATAATATCTCACTAATGCCATATTTGTTGCTGTTCCCAGGTATTTTTAAATGGTTTATCAGACTCTATATGGAGATGTTGTATATACACTTGTGTGATGGCATAATGAAAATTGAACATATGTTATATTATTGTTATAAAAATGACACTTGGAGTGTTTTGTTCATAATATTTCATTTTGTAACCATTCATAACTATTACATGTGTATGTTCTCAAAACCATGAGTTTGGTCGACTTTCCCCACTTTTCTCATGTGCCAATGTGGGATCAACCGAATTAGCACCTGCATAATTACAAACATAAATTACTTGAATAAAACCAACAAAGCAAGTTAGCGATAATAGTGAACAATAGTGCTAAACAACACCATACCACTGGTCCTGGGATGGCACGATCGTAGTGGCATTGGTTCCACGCATTCACGAGGATAGCTCCTTTGTATTTTCCATTGTTGCACCAGGGTCATTAGTTTGTGAGCACGAAAGAAATGGATATCAGAGATTTCTTCCTACCAATATAAAACATTATCTTAGCCTGCATCAGGGAAAGGTCTATAAAGTAGAGTTTGTGAGCCTACGACGCCAGTGCACTCCGTGACTGTGTTAAATTCATAAACTTTGCTTTTTGGATTAAATGTCACTTTAATGTTGGTATTTAATTTTTACAGTATTGTTATATTCTCGTGCGATCCGTGTGTTTTTAGTACAAAATGTTAGCTATCCCATAGCAACGCACGGGCACGCTACCTAGTATAGGGAAAAGAGATGGAGGCCACCGAGCGAGCGGCTACTAGTAGGCGAACGCCTGGGAGGCCATGGCGAAGGCTCCACCGGCGCAGGCGAAGGCCATAGTCTAGGTGACGATGAGCGGAGGCCCCGACGAAGGAGTATCGGGCGGAGGCCCCGGAACCTAGGAGAGCTCCCACTCGGTTGCAATGTTGAACCATGGGCCAATGGTGGGCCATGACGGAGGCCCAACGAGCAAAGGCGGTTGAAGAAGAAGGACACCCAAACTGCCCTAGTGGCTTGCACTAGCATAAGAATATTCTAAGGATGTACCATAACTGACAGGTGGTGGAATTGTAAAAAGCAGCCATATCTAACAGTGCCCTATAAAAGGGGGACTAAAACCCTATGGCAGGAGAGGTTGGAGAATACATTTATGAAACCCTAATTAAGACTGGAACAACCTTCCATGCTTGTTACCTTTGCTCAGAGCAATAGACTAGGTGAAGGCTCCATCGTGTCTCATCTATTGGGAGCCCTGTGGTTTTCCAACATTGGCGCCCACCGCATGTTGGCCAAGCAAAACCCACAATGACAAGAAAAAGAGCAGCCTCTGCAAGAGCACCTACGGACCCCGCACCAAGGGGAAGACCTAGGTATAGCACCCATAGCACCTACACCACCACCCCAGAAGACCAGGCCACATAGGAGTCGGCCATCGAAGACCAGCCTCCGGCATCCGAAGAGGAGCAACCCCCAAATCCCACCCCAAAGCAAGAGCTTCAGCAATTATATGCTCAGTTGTAGAGCATGCTGCAAGAAAGGGATAGGGTTGCAGTAGCCTTGGCCGCTAATCAACAGGCATCCCAAACATCAGCTCAGGCAAGTGGAGATCAGGCAACAGCTAGTCGTCCTATAGGCTGAGATACAAAGTATGCAGCCTCCGCAATATATCTTCAACACATCCAACCTAGTTCTACTCAGCAAGTCAAAGCCAACCCAACCCCCCGCCAAGTACAATAGCTCAACCAACCTTCGGTATGCCCTACAGTTTGCCACAAATCCACAGAACTATTGATTTCAAATCACCACTATCCTGAAGGCATCTAGAGCTCACCCTAGCCTCCTTCCTACAAACCCATCACCCTTCCGAAATTCAATGAAAGATCAGACCCACGCCAATTCATTATAAGCTATGAGGCAGCAGTAGCCTCCGTCGGTAGAAACGAAGTTGTGCTGGCCAAGTCTTTCGGTTATTGTAGCCGAAGGTGATGCGCTGGCCTGGTATTCGATGATGAAGGCAAGTTTAGAGTATTCATGGGAAGACCTTTGTGACAAGATCCTAGCAAACTTTAAGGGATTCACTCGTGAATCTTTGACTTCCATGGATCTATTTCAATGTAAGCAAAATCAAGGAGAAACTTTAAAAGATTACTTCTAGAAATTTGTGCAAATGAAGGCAAAGGCACCCAATGTCAAGGAAGACGTTGCCAATGAAACAATAATTAAAGGCCTCTGCATAGGACCGTTCATAGCTCACCCGGCCAGGGAAAAACCAAGGACCGTTCAAGACCTATATAGCAAATTTGAAAAATATTGTAGATCTGACAATGACCTCCGTAGAAGGCTAGAAGAACAAAACCATAACAGGCAATAACAAGGAAACAACAGGAATGCCTAGAGGGGCAATAGAAGCCAAGGCTAGCCACATCCACAGCAAGGGCAAAGCCATCAAGTCTTCAATATAGAATAGCAAGGAAGCAGCTAGCAAGGGCAGGAGGTAGCGAAGTCAAGTCCAAACAACAGGCCTCAAAAACAATTCGAAGTCAAGGGAAATGGCCAAGGCAAGAACTAGAATACAAACCAAAATCAAAAGCAACGAAGGTAGTATTGCTTCTTTCATGGAGAGAACAAGGGACACATCACTAGGGATTGTCCAGATGCTAAGGAGACCCAAGAAAGGATCAAAAATAGACCAAACCCGCAGCCTCCGCCACAACAACCTACAAGAGAGGTAAACCATACCTTCGTTGCATCTCAGCAGCAATACTACCCAATATACCCAAGCCTAAACTCCACCAAAATTCAGCCCATCCACCCTAGTTGCCGCCTACTATCCAAATTTCTGACTTGCATGGCGACCAAGTACTCAGCTAGCAAGGGTAAGCTAGCAACCAACAAGTAGAAGCCAGCCTCACCTACGTAAACCCGAGGCCTCCGCATATAACATTCATTGAGACCTACGAGCCATCTCAAGTACACAGCAGGCAGATAGAAGCCTTGCCTCTACCTCCTCCAACTCCATAGCTACCCACACCCAAAAATGAACCCAACCCTGGAAAACCAACTCAACCCCCATACATCGTTACCCACCATCGGCATGATACTGCCTATAGCCAGAGGCTCTTTAATGGAGTTCCAAACAAAAAAATAGAAGAAGGACCACCTTAGGCTTGTCAACAACATAGCAGTCCAAGGCCTAGTGCACTGCACAGATTGGTCAAAGACGCCAATCACTTTCTAAGAGCAAGATCTACAATTGAAAAAGTTACCTTCACACAGACGGCATGGTAATCAAGGCTAACATTGTAGGATGGGAAATCAATAGGGTTCTCATAGACTCTGGAAGCTCTACAGATATCATCTTTGTCAATGCCTTCGACCTAGATGAAGTTAAGCAGGAGTCAGTTGTAGCCTTTGGACTCGCCGATAATTGGATTCAGAGGAAAGAGGATCGATGCACTAGGAAAATATCCCTTGCCAGTTTCCTTTAGAGGCTAGGAAAATGCGAGAATAGAGTATGTGACCTTCGATGTAGTAGATCTCTACTACCCTTACAATGCCATCTTCGGTAGAGGATTTGCAAACAAGTTCAATGCTGCCATCCATATGGGCTATTTGTGTATGAAAATGCGAGCCTTACATGGGACCATCACAGTCCACGGTAGTCAGAAGGAGGCAAGAAACATAGAAAGAGCCATCTACAAATCACAGTGCAACATCAATTCTATCGAGGTGGCCACAAGTAACTCACCAGAGCCTCTGGATATGCCAAAGGGTCAAACAGATCTCAAAGATCAAAAAGAAACAAAATTAGTACCATTGGAGAATGCAGTCCTAGACAAGAAAATAAGAGGCAACCTGTCCAGAGAAGAAGATGCAGAACTCATAGAAAACTTAGCCAAGAAGAAAGACGTCTTCACCTGGTCAGCCTCCGACCTGAAGGGAGTTAGCAGAGATATAATCCAACACTATCTTGACATCAACCCTAGAATGAAGCCAAGAAAGCAGCGACAAAGGAAAATGTTAGAGGATATAATCTTAGCAACGAAGGCTAAAGTACGAAGACTATTAGACACAAACATCATCAGAGAAGTCAAGTACTCAGAATGGTTGGCAAACGTAGTATTGGTACCAAAGAAAAATGGAAATATGAGGATGTGCATAGATTTCGTAGATCTAAACAGAGCATGCAAAAAAAAGACTTGTTCCCGCTTCCAAGGATAGATGCCTCCATCGATAAGGTGGCAAGATGCAAGCACTTTTCCCTCCTGGACTATTTTTTAGGATATCACCAGATCTGGCTCAACAAAGAAGATGAGGAGAAGACAAGTTTCACTACTCCCTTTGGAACCTATTGTAACACCAGAATGCATGAAGGACTAAAGAATGCAGGCTCAACCTTTGCAAGAATGATGAAGGCAGTACTTCGCCCACAACTGCAGAAAAACATCATAGCTTATGTTGATGATATTGTGGTAATGAGCAAGAACGAAGAAGATCATATATTAGATCTAAAGGAAACCTTCGCCAACCTTAGGGAAGCAGGCCTAAAGCTAAACCTAGAAAAGTGTGTTTTCGGTGTCAGAAGAGGGAAGATGCTAGGGTACATCATAGGACCAAAAGGTATTCCAGCTAACCCAGAGAAGATGATGGCTATAATCTCAATGGTGGAACCATCAACCAAAAAGGAGTTGCAAAAACTCTCTAGAAGAATAGCAGCACTAAATAGATTCATCTCAAAAGCTGTAGAGAGTAGACTCCCAATCTTCAAAGCTCTAAGAGGCAGGAGACAAGGTGAAATGGGGACCAGAACAGTCGGAGGCCTTCTAGCAACTCAAAAACTACATGGCCAGCAAACTCTTAGTAACAGTATCAAATCCGGAGGCGCCATTACTGTTATATGTGACAGCCTCCGACCATGCGGTCAGTGGGGTGCTTGTTCAAGAAAAGGAAGAAGAGTCGAAGGTCATTCAACAGCCTATCTACTATATCTCAGTAGCCTTATTAGGAGCAAGGCTGAACTACATGGAGATAAAAAAATAGTGTACATTGTACTTATCTCATCAAGGAAGCTGAAGCATTACTTCCAAGCACATGAGATTATAGTGCCATCTTCGCAACCACTTGGGGACATATTTAGTAATAAAAGAGGCCTCCGAAAGAATCAAAAAATGGGCAACAAAACTATCCAAATTTGAAATCAGCTATGTGTCGAGAACAACAATCAAATCACAAGCGTTAGTAGACTTTATGATAGACTAGATGCCTTTGACATGTCGAACCCCATAGCCTCAACCTCAAATCTAGACACTCTACACAGAAGGAGCCTAGGGACACCTAGGAGTTGGGGCCTCCGCTGTTTTGATAGCACCATCAGGCCTCCACTTGAAGTATGTAGCAAGGGTGGAATTCAAAGCAACGAATAATATAGCAGAATATGAAGGCCTCATACTAGGCCTCAACAAGATGAAGGCACTCGGTGCAAAGACAAGTACTAGCAAAAACATACTCCCAAGTCATGGCTGGGCACGTCGAAAAGGAAAATGTGGCAAGAGAACTAGAGCTAGTCAAATACCTTGCCACAGTACAGGGCACTCGAGCGGAGGTTCGAGGGATTTACACTAAAGCATATATACTAAGAACAGAAAACATAGAAGCAGATGAACTGGTGAAGGCAGCAACAAACAATTTGCCCATATTAGAGGGATGTTTCTACCAAATATTACAAGCACCAGCAACCCAAGCAACTATGAAGGTATTCAAAACAATTCTGATCACTGAATCTGAAGACTAGAGGCAGGTAATTATAGATTACTTGAACAATGTCCATCCTTCAGAAGATGAAGCAAGCACAGTAAGAATAGTAGCAAGAGCAAGGAGTTACACGCTAATAGATGTCATCTTGTACAAAAAAGGTGTAGTCCAACCATTGCTCAAGTGCATAACTCAGAACGAAGGCATAGAGCTCCATCTGAGAAATCCATTCAGGGACATGTGGCTCTCACATTGGTCCAAGGGCATTGTTTACGAAGGCTATGAGGCAGGGATTCTATTGGCTCATGCATATCAAAGATGTAGAACAAATTGTTAAGACATGTAAAGCATGCCGGACCACATCCCCACACCAGTCCAAACCTTCGGCAGCAGTACAACTCATCCCACCCACTTGCCTTTTGCAAAGATGGGGTATGGACCTGGCCGGCCCACTACCACCTTCACACGAGGGAACAAATTCATAGTAGTGGGAATCGAGTACTTCACAAGATGGATTGTAGCCAAGCCACTAGCAACAATCACCTCAGAGATAGTGAAGAAATTCTTTTGGTAGAACATAATCTGCATGTTTGGAGTACCGAGAGCCTTAATAGTAGACAATGGGAAACAGTTTAACTCAGACAAGTTCAAAGAATTCTACCAAAGCATAGGCACAAAGATAGCCTTTGCAAAAGTCTACCACCTAGAGTCAAATGGAGCGGTGGAAAGAGCCAATAGAATAGTGTCCTCAGCAATCTCAAAAACATTATTCAACCTTCATAAAGGCAAATGGATAGAACAACTGCTGAAGGTTGTATGGTCTCTGTAACAACCCAGGCTTTTGGAGAAGCCAAAAATACGAACTTTTTAAAAATTTTCCTACAATGTGTGAAACATATAGATGCTAGGTCAAACTAAGAACAATTTATAAATAAATTGTTGCATACATATAGAATTACTTGTAGGAGTTTGCCGGAGTTCTTTTGTTGGTTTAGCATTTTGTGTTGGAGTGCACAAATCCGTAGCAACCCCTCTTAATTTCCTTTTGGAATGTCTCATAAATCCCTGTCACATTTCTTTGAACTCATTTAATCCGAAATCATAAAAATCACACCTCTCTGATTATTTTGAACTTCCCTTGAAATTCATTGTGATGTACTACAACTTCTCTTTATATTCCACGTAACCTCTCTTAAAAACTCATTCAAATTCCTTGAAACAATAAAAGGAAAAATCCTTTTCCTTTTATACCTCCAAGCCCACCATCCCCTTTCCCTTGGCCCAACTGGCGCAGCAGCCTAGCCTGGCCCGACTCCTCCCCTTCGGCCCGTCCGCTCGCCCTTGGCCTCGGCCCAGCCTGCCCTGCCAGCGCCTTGGCCCAACTGGCGCAGCCAGCTGGCCGACCCAGCAAGCCATGGCCCAGCCCGGCCAGCAACCAAAACAGGCGCCCCCTTGCCAACCCTAGGGCAGCGCCCTGGCCTCTAGGTGCTCCCAGCTGCCGCTGCCAGACCACTTGCATGCGCGCAACGCCAGTCCCGCGCACCTCGCTCGATGCGCACCGCGTGGCCGGGGAGCGCGGACCCTGAGAATCGCCACCGTCCGTGACCCCTGGCTACCCTAACTAGCGCGCTACAAGTACCCTCCCGACGCCGTCGCAGACGCTCCTCCCAGCAGCCGCCGCCATCCCCATTCTTCCTCCCCCACAGCGCCATCCCTCTCCCTCTTCCTCCGCATGATCCGCCAATAGCCTTCTGTGCCATGACCGGCAATGGCCGCACGATCACGCCACCACCGCACCAGAGGCTGGGACACCGGAGCACATCGCGACGCCACCATGGGGAGCCACCGCGCCATCAGTCGCCTCGCCATGGCGACGACATCCACAGCCATGCCGTGCCCCCGCGCCCACGCCGTCCTCGTCGTGCCCACGCACAGAAGCGCCATCGCGACCTCGGCGCCGAGCCCGCTTCACCTCAGAGCAGCGCGCCTGCGCTGTGACGATGCCACCATCAAGCCAGCGTCGCGCCATCACGTCTGTAGCCGTGACCTCACCGTTGGCCATGTCGCCGCTCCCACATCAAGCCGGCATCGCCACCGTCTGCCTCGACCTCGGTGAGCACCCAAAGCCCAGGACCCCATCCTTCCCTTCCCACCGATACTCATGCTGAGCCCAGCCTTCGTGCCACAATCCTTCACTTCGCAGGGAAGCAGCAGGCCTTGTGGCACCCTTCGCCATCCTCCGTCCACCACCGCGCATCTGCCTCTGCTCCACGCCTCGTCCATGGCCTCGTTACCGATCGCTGCTCCAAGCCGATCCGCCACGACGTGTTCCACCGCACCGAGCACCTCGCTGTGACAGACAAGCCTCACCTTTTCTCATCGCAGACGCCATCGACCTCCCTGCCTAAGCCATCCTGTCCTCATTGTGCGGCTGCACGACCAGCGTGGCCATGGCGTCGACATGCCACAACCACAACCGCGTCGCCATGAGCCACCGTCGCCTTCCTCTCCTTCGCCGAGCCACGCCAACCATGCCTCGCTGGCCTCTATGCCCCGTCTCTATAGTACCCATCTCCAGAGCTGCACCGCGTCGGGCTCCTCTACATGTTACCGCTCACCACCACGAGGGCTTCGACAGGGCATGACACAGCGTTAACCGGCCATAGCAGAGCCCGCGGCCATGACCACCGATGCCATCCTCGACCATGAAGCCGACCACGACGTGCCCCTGCTTCGACACGGAACCACAACCGGAGCTGCAACCTCGACCTTATCGGCCTCGCTGCCCTGCTACACCATGCTGAGCGCCACCACTAGGCCATGGCTGTGCCAAGCCTCAACCCTGTCTTGGCCACGACAAGCATAAGCGCATACTGCAATGCCTCGTCTTCACTAAATCCATGCTACCATAATACTATGCTCTGTCTCCTCGTTTGAGCCGTGGACGCGTACATGGTCGCCATCCCGCACCACCTCCCCGCTAATCCGTGCCTTGCCCGAACAACCGGTGAGCCACCAACGCCTAAAACCCTTGCCTTTCTTTTCCATGTTCTTTTTGTACTTGTTGACCTTGATCATCAATAACATTTATCTACATTGTTATTTGATCTATCAATATCCATTGCCGATACATGATCATGATCTTTATTTATTCTATGCCCGTGCTGTGCCTTTGCTGCTGGTCTACTTCTTTGTTCCATTTCCCTTCATGCCGATCTATCTATTACGCGTGTCTATCTCTTGTACCACGAATTCTTTTTCCCAAGTGCTTCGATTAGGTGCTACGTCTTTGTCGTCCGATCACTCGGATGAGCCGAAGCCGTTAGATGATCACCGGTGCGACCAACTACAAGCTCCGCCAAGATCACGATGCTGAGCAATGTGGGTCACGTTCTCCCACTTCGACAAACCTCGGTGAGCCACCACCGTGCCCCTCTTTTAAAACCCCGACTTTGCTTACCGGCCATGGCGTTCCAACCATGGAACGCGTAGACCGAGGCCACCTTCGGCCTTTGGACACACAAGCACACACACTGTGACTAACCCAAGCCAAATCGAACCACCGGAGTTCCAAGAACACTGGTGTGGTTGCCGACCACCATTGAAGCATTCTCTAAAGCCATGTCTCGTCCACCATGAACCATGCCCGATTGAGTCAAGCCTTGATCGCCGTCTCTGATGTTACGATGGAGCTCTACCACTCCTAGACACGCCCACACCCACTAGCATGAGACCAGACTTAGCCAAATAGATCCACAGTGTAGGAGACGTCGGAAAGGACTTGTCACCTATAAAACCCATCGTGGCCAAGCCATGCCACGGATGAAGAGTTACCATGACCTCATCATGAACCCCGAAGCTGTAATTGGACCATGTGGCATTGATCACCGCATCATGGACTGCAGGTTTCCTTTCTTTGGTTGCCCTAACAGTTCCGTGGAACCCTGTGTCCGTGTTTCACCACTGTTCCTAGCTACCTCGGGTCATGAGAATATGCCGTCGAGATCTACCGGGACCCACACTAAAGGCCTGTTGAAGTAGTCACATTGCACAAGTCACGGACAAAGCCCTGGTATACACCGCATGACCTAGCACCGTGCCGTCATTGTACTAAGTCCATTCCCAACATTCCGGCTGCCTCTTTAAACGAGGGCGAGTCGTTGAGAAACTGCGTGATCCCTAGCATCGTACCGATGACAAGTGGAGTCTTTTTGATGTTCCGGTCGCCTTGCCTTGCAAGTGTGTGCCGTTGAGAAGATATCATGACCCCGTCTTCTGCAAGCCATACCCTTTGGACCATGAACCCTAGTCGTATGTCTTACCAAGACCTTGGAGAGCCCCATCTCGCATCTTTCCGTATGCGCATGTCTACCTTGTTGGGCCCTAATCTTACGACCTATCTGCCCATGACTATCTTACAGGATCTATCCATCACCTAGCTATGGAATGTGCTACTCTGTAGTTGAGTCGAGTTGTTGCGTCTTTCGGTCGTGTTTGGTTCTTATCGCTGATTGTTGGTGTTATTGCCGGTGTGCCGAGCCTTCGAGCCGGTTGAGGGATCGTACCTCGTTCGGACGTTACGATCACGGGATCCGTCTCGTCATGACCGTGATGCCGAGTGTAATTCGACCCCTCACTTTTTAGTTGACTTCATAATACCACGAGTGTTAGCACCTGTCTTTGGCCCTGGAACATGGTCGTGATGGATTCGATGTTGATACTAACATCGATGCGGATATCACCCGCACACCTTGAGCCCTCCATGACCAAGTCCTATGGGAGATGACCTGGGAGATAACAATCGTGGAACGATGGATGCCAACTCATTGGTATAGCTTGTGGCCGTGAGTTCACCTCGCCATGACCATGGAGCTACGCCTCTCTTTCGCTTTTAGCTGCTTCCTCGTGCTCAAGCCCTTGTATGCTTGTACCCCGTTTGACCATCACGTTTCTCTGATTCTCGCGGTGACAACCGCACCGCTTCAAATCCGAGAGATATCTCAGTGCCAATACACCTAGGTCGAGTACCCTACGAGTGGCTTACGCACTTGGTGTTCTTGAGTGTCGCTCCTTCTGATGCCCCGTCTTTGTCGTAGCATGTGCGTTAGAAGAAGTGGACCTTGCTCTTGGACGTTCTTGCTCTGGTTGCCCTGATAGCCCGCTCTCTTCGACCCCGTCTTGCCCGTGATGATTGGATCAAAGACCGGACTATTCCCTTTTGTTAGCAAGGCTATGGTCTATGTCATACCTCGGACCCGTGCGTGTTGACCCGATCGACCATCTAAAACCATCTTTCCCGAAGATGTGCCTGAGAACATGACATGGATGTGCCTGGCAAACCCTGCTTCTTTTGCCGTGTTGAGCGACTCTCTTCTTGGTTCCCGATGTTATTGTGTCGCATGGATCGAGAGGATCCATCGTTGTCCAATCTCTCTGCGCTACTGCTTTCTACCATAGCGGGTGAGCTGAAGTACGTTGGAGCCAAGTCACAATAGTGTTACTTGTTCTTGTTTGCATCTCACATCTAATTGTGATTTGCGGGGAAAGGCTACATGAGCCGAACCCCGTCGTTCTTCTGTCTTGGGGCCCGACTTCC
Source organism: Miscanthus floridulus (assembly GCF_019320115.1). Lineage (NCBI taxonomy): Eukaryota > Viridiplantae > Streptophyta > Magnoliopsida > Poales > Poaceae > Miscanthus > Miscanthus floridulus. The sequence continues at coordinate 100,731,713 of NC_089589.1, forward strand.
AATCCCCATCAAATTCAATGACACCGGATCGAAAGCTCGTGAGCCGTGGTGTTTGCTCTGGATAATCTCTGGCTTAAACCAGTTTATCGTAAAGCCATACTAGGCCTTGGCCATGACTTAAGCTTGTGCTCAGCAAACCACCACTCAGTGTCTCTTGGCCCGAGGAAATCGTACATCCACCGAGAGGGCCAAGTCATTTCCTCTTTGCGCTCCTTCTAGGTCTTGTCACCTTCTCGGAATATTGTTTGTTTTCTTGCCTTGAGTGTGTTTTGGAGGTAATTGCCATGAGGACAATGTTGGATCGGAACCCGATGGAGAAGGAGAACGTGATCAACAACAGGACCCTGAGAAGAGGAGACTCTGCTGATCGACTACATCAACTAACAAAGATTTGTACCACTACTACCTCGACATCGCAGGTGTCATGGCAGCACCCTCTTTTAGAGAATCCTATTAGACATTGCATAATATCTAGAACTGCTAGCACTTTATAATTATTCCTTTGATAGTACTTTGATGCATGCTACTACCTGAGCCATTATTACCCTGATGCAACCCACTCTACCACGTCACCCTGCTTTGTGCATTCGCTCACTTATATATGCTTACTTGCCTGCTTGCTTGCATATTATACCACTATACTTATTATTAACTCCACTTCACATTATATCGGGGATGTGATGCTGGTGGTGAACCCCTGGGGAATGGTTTGGCTATGGGTGCCAGACTTAGTGGTGTGTGAGCGTGCTGCGTGTGTCTTGGGTGCATGGAGAGTGAGGGTTGTGTCGACCGAGCTGGAATAACGACGAGCCTAGGGGCGAGTCTTGCCATGTCGGTTCTACCTGGGCACTTGGATGTGGAATACCTATGGCAGGTAAATGGTAATTGGAGGTGTCCTTGGGTGTGAACCTCGGAGAGGTGGAGCCTGGGGTAGAGGTGCTGTGGTGGCATGTAAAATGGAAACCCTGATGAAGACATTCCGGCTTGGTCAATCCCTAAGGACTTACTAGTACTCAGACTCACCGGGAATCCTTTACATCCCACTCGCCCTATATGGTGCGGGACGGTCGGACTACTTGGTAGAACAATGCCACTACTGCTAGGCGAACATGTGCAAGGAGGTACGGGGTGCGTAGTTTCCCCCACACCCTTCCGAGACTTTAGGAGGCCTTGTGGACATGGCTCTTGACATCCAGAGGGCCCCGGCTCTGTCTACGACTCATAGTATCAGCCATCCCAGACTAGACTTGGGATGTACCAGGGCTGAGAGGTAGGGTGGCATCATTCTTGGCTAGCAAGCAGCCAGAATCTGCCTAGAAGGGGCACCGTCGAGGATGGCTATCTTGTGGGTATGTAAAACCTCTGCAGAGTGTATGGTTGATCGATCGATACATATGCCGACTTGTCGGCTATGGACTTTTCCTGGGTTTCGCTTAAACTAGATAGGAGATGAGTCCTTTCCTCCCTCTAGGGTTTGGGGTATTTTCCGGCCATGAGCCAGGGGCTGCGGGCCGTTGAGACAAGTGCCGAGAGGGAGTCGGCCTGTCGACCTGAGTGTGTGAGATGAGATATGGTGTAGTGGTGTGGAGATGGTTTGGGGTGGATGGTTGGTGGATGGATATGGATGGTGTGGTGGTGAATGTGTTAAAACTTGGATAATGTTATTATAATACAGTTGCTATTTACTTCTCATGCGCTAAGAATACAAACTACAGCCAAATATTAGGATCGCCAGATCCCTTGTTTATCTTTTTCCACTAAAGCTCATCGGTGCTGACCATGACCTGCACACATCTAGCGGTGTACAGATTTCCTATTTCACAGAGATGCTGACTTTAGAAGGATTAGGAGGTCTCGTGCCTACGCTCAAGTTTGGTTCAGAGATGGAATCTACACTGCACTACGCCAACTCTGATGATGACCCGTGAAGGAGGAGCCTTCACTCGATAGTCTTCCGCTAGATTAACTCTGTATTAGGTGTGTTCCCCAGTGATGTAATATCTTGTATTCTTGTAATCTTACGATGTATGACTGTGATATCGACTGATATATGATAATATGATGGAATCAACTATTGGTTTCATCATATTATAATTCATTCTGTGGATTTTTCCCTTCGCGAAAAATTGAGGATGTTTCAGTCTCACAACACCACAGCGTCCAGAACAATAGGCTTTACACCGTTTAAGCTCATGTATGACGAAGAGGTGATGCTACCCGAAGAGATCAAGCATTAGAGCCTCCGAGCGATGAAACAGGCCTTGGCAGCAGATGAAGAATACTCCAAATAAACGATCGAAGGCACAAGATTGGAAGCAGTGGAAAACATTGCCAAATATCGAGAACAAACTAGGAAGTGGAGAGATAGCCAAGTAGTCAAAAAGCTAATACAGGATGGAGACTTAGTGCTAAGAAGGAAGCCCAACGTGGCCAATACTAGAAAGCTCTAGCCCAAATGGGAAGGCCCATATACAACGAAGGCCGCCGGAAGACCAGGATCATTTCACCTGACAGACGCTGAAGGTAAAACAAGAACTCACACTTAGAACATTGACAAGTTGCATAGGTTCTATGTATAAATGTAAGGGGTGGCCTCCGTGGAATATAAGCGAAGGTGACCTCACTTTGATTTTCATAACATTAGCATTTTCTTCAAGTTTCCTGAAAAAGGGCATGTACTTTTTTCCTCACAAAGGGGGCTCCTAGCAGAGGTGAGGTTTTAATAAGGCAGGACCCATGTAAAATCCTCTAAAAATATAAAGAGGAATTACCCAGAAAAATACTATGGAAAGTGAAGGTCGAAAGTGGCTAGCCACGGAGCCACAACATTTGACAATGACATCACGAAAAAGAGGACCTTCCACTGCCTTAGCAGAAGGCTCTAAAGCATGGAATGACCTCTATGACAAAATGAGCCCACAACCTTGACAAAGCCCTATCCACAATTAGGCATCAAGGATTCATCAAAATGGCAAAAAGGCCAAAAAACCCGACAAAGACCTACCTTCACCATAGGCATCGGGCAAGAAAATACCTAGCGAAGACCTGACTCTATCAGGCACCTGGTGAATATCATTAATTAATAACTAACGTACAACAGGAGTAAAGAGCCAAAGATATGGCATCTGTCAGTCCAGTCACAACTTCAAAACATATCTAAGTAATAAACCTCAGCCAACCACCATGATTTATTAAATCGTACAAGTAGTAGACTATAAAACACAGTGTTCTCTCCCAGCACTAGCTTCAGTCAGCGCATTATCATATCCCTAACTTCAAGAGAGCGCTAGGGGGAAAGTTAAGCCAACCAAGAGCCAGTGCACTATAGAGCAAAGTGAGAGAGCCATGGAGGCTGGAGTTTCCTTAGAAGCGAGAGAACAAAAGATACCATGCGAAGACTCGTAACTACAGTAGCTCACGCAACACGACGAAGGTCACATTGAGGTTGTATGCATCTTCCACATGATGCTGTGCAGCCTCCATGGGGTGGTCTATGACCATAGTCCGGCAGCAAGCAGTCAGTGTCAGAGGTTGTGGGTGGGTATCACACGAAGACTCATAACATCCCCTCGCAACCGAAGACATCAGTTGGTGCAACCCGGCATCAACCATGTTCAATGGGAGCGTAGTTGCTTCAGCATGGCCGAAGGCAACACCAAAGCAACCTAGATGCAAGTGAAGGCAATGTCCAAGAAATGCTTCATCAACCTCCGCTGCTTGCCCAAATTGCTCTATGGCCTCTAGAGAAGCATCAAGATCGAAGACCAACACCCCCGATGAGTGCTCAAATTGTACCAAAGCCTTCGCACAACTGCAAGGTCAAATATGAGCACTTCAGCTTCTCCGCTGTGACGTGCTAGAACCTCCTTGTTGACAGCTATAGACCAAGAAGCGGGGACTACAACAAGTCAAGTATGTAATAGAGCCTCCGCACAAGACACAAGGTCGGAGACTAGCACCTCAGACTTTCCGCACAGACGTGTAGACTCATACTCAACGTCGACCAGAGAAGAGTGAAGCGGAGGCAAGGGAAAAGAAATAGGCCACGCAAAATGTAACCCTTCAGTCTAACTAGTACTCCTAGCAAGAATCTTCAATAAAACAAGTGTGGAGCCAAACTTTGCAAGGATATTATATCAAAGGAAATAGACATATTACAACAAAGCGCATTACAAGCGCAAGTATACAAAAGACCGAAGGCAATACATGAGGCAAAAACCCAGAAGGCATAAACCTAATACTAAACAGGAGGTTGGGGCCCTCGCCAGGCCAGCGACCTAGTAAACTTCGAATGTTCATCATTAATATCATACCTCACGAATGCAAACATATCACAAACAGAACGCCGGGGGAAAGCTTCCCGCCAAAATTGCCATAGTTCACAACTAACAGAAACATTGTTTTGATACATAGTCACAGGACATACATCCTGCACAGGCCTAGAAAAGGAAACCTACGCAGGACAAGTTCACATTTTAAACCTAAAAATATACACAAAAGGGCGGGCATTTACAGCACATCGCCTAATTCCAAACCAAAGAGACTAGCTAAAACCTAGGCATTACACCTCTGGATTAGCAAGGGCTAGGCGTAGGCTCCCTGGACTTTGGGACCTCAGCACCATAGGAGGGAGCCTTCTAGGATGGCGCCTCTGTAGCCTGGGAAGAGTGCGCCCACACGCAGCCTCCACCTTCTGCAACTCCTACAAAGTAAAACAAAGCATGAAAGCACAATGAACGAAGCACATACAAACCAGAGAAAAAACAAGTCACATAAAACCAACCGTAGCACGCCGTGCCACCACCATCGAGCAAGCCTCCGCCCTAGCCATACTTCACCCAGAATGACTTCATGAAGTTACGAATGGATCTTCTAACATTGCACGAAGTCACTCCAAGCTCGGCAAGGCACTCAAGGTCTTTATCTTCATGTCTTTGACGTGCGGGCAGCCGTCCTGTGCCAGCATCTTGGAAAAGGTTGGTGGTGGAGGCCAGGGCTCCAAAGTAGGTAGCGTCGCCAAGGAAGTCAAGGAGCTTCAGGAAGTTGGCCTTCATCCATGAAAAGATGTTGAATGTCGAAGGCTCAGAAGGCAGCGACGACGTAGAGCCTCCGAATTGTTTGAGAGCACCCACATAGAGCTCAGCTATACCCAATCCAATAGCTTTAGCATCCTCGAGGCACTTAGTCAGTACGTCCAATTGCGCCTTCAAGGCAGCGCTGGACTCTCTCGCCGCGTCCACCACCTTGCCAAGGTTATCAGCCATCTCAATAGCTTTAAGGGCGCGTTCAACACCCAATTGCTTGGCAGCCTTCGCGCCATCCACCGCCTTGTTTAGCGAATCAACATTCTTCTAGTAGCCCCTCCAAGTCAGCTTGCGCAGCGCGGAGGCCACCAACCTCCCCTGCAAGCCGGGTCTTCATGGCCTCAAGAGTGTCCACCTCTTTCTTCAGGGTCTCGATAGCTAGATTGTGGTCAACCACCTCATGTGTGCCACGCTCCTCGATGGCCTCCAAAAGATAGTGGCTCTATCAAGACGAAGGTCAGCCATGGCACAACGAAGCAATGGTAGGAAAAAAATTGAAACATACCACGCATTGCTGCTCCAAATTCATCCGCAATAGCTTGAAGTAATCAACACTCTTCAAGTGGTGACGGAGGCGGCCTAACAGCAATTCAAACGTAAGAAATGTAAGACCAAAAGCAAGAAAAAATAGAAATATCAACCTCCTCTATCATTATAAACAGCTTCAAGGGCATCCGACCACCCACTTATTGTGCTGTCGAAAGCACCTGAAACAATAACTAAACCTCAGCAAAACTTAAATAAAATGGAGATAGCGTAGAAACAGAAAATAAGCAAAACCAACCTTCACCACCAACCAGGCCTGGGGTAGATGGGCAAGGAGTCGCGCCCACCAGCGGAGGCCTCGGAAGCGCTCCCAAGCCGATTCTAGTGAGGTCCACACCCAAAGGATCATTAGGGTTCTCATTAGGGTTCCCAAGGGCCTTGGTCAAACCCGCTGAAGCAATCAAAATAAGTCAAGTCCCGATAAAATAAAAACACAAACAACAAAGAAGAATAAAGTTAAAGGACAACTCACCCAGATGTATGGGGTCTAGAATGACATCCGTGGCACCAGCGTCCTTGGTACGTTGCATCGTGGCCCGATACACCACGCTACGGAATAGACCAGCTAGAGGCTGAGCCTCTGCCTCATCCTTGGAAACCTCCACAGTAGGAGCAATAGCTTGTCGACGGTGCTCCGTACTATCGACCTCCACATTCTTTGGTGGGGAGGCATCGCCTCCACCAATTTCCTCTTCAGAGCCAGAAGAATCATCAACCAAAACACTGGGCATAGGCACCACGACGGAGGGTTCAATAGTAGCACCGCCACCCATTCCTTGGAGGGCAGTCTCGATGAAGTCGTCGCCTCTAAGATCCAAAGAGGCATCTGAGCGATAGCCATCCATCCCAGCACCCACGGAGGTAGAGCTTCCACCAATGTTTTTTGCAACCTCCTCCTCGGCATCAGCAGAGGCAGCGACGGAGGTGGGCGCGATCTTTCGCCTCTTGCTGACAACCTTAGAAGTGCCAGCCCCCCTCCTCTTCTTCGTCTCCACTGTAGCAGTTGTGTTCTTTGCGGTGGCCTTCCTTGCCTTATCCTCGAGGGATTTCAGCACCTTCGCAGGAACCTTGTGTTCCGTGTGGTGTATCCCCAACTCTTCGAACACGCAATTTAGCCAGGGCATAGTGCCCGCAATAGCCCTTCATGCAAGAAATTCTTTGTCAGTTATATCACCAACAATTTCCCATGCCTCTTGTTCCACGACAACAATGAAATCCTTGGAAGTCTCCTCCTCTGATAGAGCTATCCGAAAACAGGGAAAAGGAACCCCATCAGCTTTGCCATAAACAGGGAGATTCACCATATCCATTTTGAATGAAGGCCTAGACTTCCCAAGGGGCCAGAACTTGGCAGCAACCATTTCTTCCACAAGGTCACGGCCTTCGGAGTACCGGCAAGCCAAGGCGAAGGCATTATAGCAAGTCTCTCTAAGAGGCGTAATCTCTTCACTAGGAGCCACCTTCGTCAATGGCTTCATTTCGGTCATTACGGAGGCAAGGGGATAACGAGTAATCTTCTTCCCTGCCTTCATGGGTAGAAGTAACACCGAAGGTTTGGACGTAAAACCAATAGCGCATCCAGTCCTTGTCCCACTTGTTCTTCTGAAAAATATGCGATTTCTAGCCGGGACTCTCCCTGCTGCCTCTTCACCGTAAACGCGCAACTGCCATACTGAGCTATGAGATCATTGTCGCCCAACTTTTTAGGCTAGCACTGAAGCTCATAATAAGTGCAAAAGGTACCCAGATCTGGCTCAGCACCATTGGACTCGCAAGCCCAGCAAAACTTACTCAAAGTAAGAAAACCATTGGGGGTCAGGTGGTGAATCTGGACTTCAAACTCCTCAAGCACTTGATGCAGGAACTTAACGAAGGGAAGGCGAAGGCCATAGGCAAAGGAGTCCTTGAAAACGACAGCATAGTCCTTACCAAGCTTAGGTACCATCTCGTCTTGTGGAAGCTTAGCCCGGCATTGGGGGATGCACTCATCCTTCTCAAGTTGAAGGACCATCTTCTTGATCATCAACGAAGTCCCAAAGTCCTAGGTCTTTCCGGCCATGGCCTCCACTTCCTTAGCTCCAATGAAATCACCAACGGAAGCCTCAACCCTAGCAAGATCCTCCTCAAGCTCCTAAGCCTCCGCGCTAGCAATCATGCTCTCCTCGAAATGCGCAGACCACCCGTTGGCCCTAACTCTTCGAAGCTAGGAGTTGGGACCAAAGATGGTAGCCCGGTGAGGAGGAGGACTGACAATAGGAGCCACCACTAAAAAGCAAATAGCGAAACAGGAGAAGAGTGAAGACAGCACGGCACTGAGCAGAGGCTAAGAAGGCAAAAAGAGAGCTCTGAAACTGAAAAGCAACAAAAGCGACGGCTAAGTTAGCACACGGGGGGGCCTCCTCCAACTCCCCCACATATATAGGTGGCGAGTTGACGATTCTCCTTCTAGGCACCAACGGTCATGTTCATTCGTGAGCACATCGATTGCGGAGTCACCGCGTCCAATCAGGCTGAGGCCCAATCTTCCAGTAGGTAGATGATAAGTCGAATTGTGGACATCACGACGTAGATTGATCCAAGGACTCCGACCGAGCAGATCGACTCCCTTGCAATCACAACACCACTGCTCCGATGGTTATCAACCGAGCACGAAACCCGGATGACCTTGCCAAGAAGGCTAGTCCTTGCAAGCGATTCGAGAACACAAACTAGAACAGGTAAAGGCATTCTGAAACTGCAATTTGGGGAATCACAAACCAATGTAGCAGCCTAGTCGGTCCGTTACAGAGGCGAAATCTCACAAACAAAGTGTGCAGATGCAATCTAAGCAACCCAAGTTTTCTAGCAGTACATAGGCGATATTTATAGTAGAAAACAACTCCTATAGAAGGCTATGGGCGCAGGCCACCACTTGAGGAAGTGGGAGACCAATTGGTTCAGCTTCCATGAAGTCACTTGAGGTTCTCGCACATCTTGTGAGATTCTGCGCAGCCTTCAGTAAATCAACCATAACTCTTTAGTGGGAAGTCCAAAAGATGCTCAGTTTGTTGGGTTAGGCTTTCCAATCATGTATAGCATGCACCACGAAACTTCACATGTTGGTACAGATTTCTATGTGAAGTTGGAGTACTTGTCATGTGAGCTCAGTCCTGTGCATGTAAACGTTTGTTCCTTGAGCGTAAACTTGGCATAGAGCTTGAAGTTGGCATAAGCGGTGGTTGGCTTGATGTAAATGGTGTATCAAAACTTGAGCTAGATCTTGTGCTTTGTGTACACCATAGCCTGTTGGATGTAAACTGTGTTGATCCCATGTTCCTAAGCAATAAGTCATCACAAGACTTTAGTAGCATCCCATCCTCATTAATATTCGTATGTAATATAAGGAACGAACGCACCTCATAATTCAAATGACGTGTACGAGCCCTTCTCATTGGTCCTTGTAAAGAATTCGGTGTTGAGTTGATAGGAATTGTATCCGATGGAGCGATGTCCTCATCATCCTCCCCCTCTAGAACTCGAGTCGTCCTCGACTCAAGCGCATTTTCTTCTCCCAAGTAAGGCTTGAAATCTGCAATGTTAAACGTAGGACTAACCCCAAAGTCTGTAGGCAACTCAAGCTTGTATGCATTGTCATTGATCTTCTCAAGAATTTTAAAAGGACCATCAGCACATGGCATTAATTTAGACTTCCTCAACTCAGGAAAACGATCCTTACGCAAGTGTAACCAAACAAGATCACCAGGTTCAAAGGTTAAATGTTTCCTACCCTTGTTTCCATAAGATCTATACTTGGCATTCGTTGTCTCAATGTTTGTCTTAGTTAACTCATGCATTTTGAGAATCCATTCAGCTCGTGATGTAGCATCAGAATTTATTTGGATAGATTGTGGCAATGGTAACAAATCAATCAGGGCACGGGGGTTGAAACCATACACTACCTGGAATGGACTTACCTTGGTAGTGAAGTGTATAGCACGGTTATAAGAGAACTCTATGTGAGGCAAACAACCTTCCCGAACCTTCAATTTTTTTCTTCAACACAGCACGTAACATGGTGGACAATGTGCGGTTAACAACTTCTGTTTGTCCATCTGTTTGGGGGTGGCATGTAGTGGAGAACAACAGCTTGGTCCCAAGTTTACCCCATAAATATCCCTAGAAATGGCTCAAGAACTTGGCGTCACGATCTGAAACAATTGTGTTTGGCACTCCATGCAGACGAACAATCTCCCTAAAAAACAAATCAGCAACCTTGGTGAAATCATCGCTCTTATGACAAGGAATGAAATGTGCCATTTTAGAAAATCGATCTACAACCACAAAGATACTATCCCTCCCCTCTTTTGTTCGAGGTAATCCCAAGACAAAGTCCATAGAAATATCCTCCCAAGGCACACTAGGAACTGGAAGAGGCATATAAAGACCATGTGGATTCAAGCGAGACTTAGCTTTGTTGCAAGTAGTGCATCGTGACACATAGCGCTCAACATCACGTCTCATCTTTGGCGAGAAGAAGTGGCTAGCAAGAACATCTTCAGTTTTCTTCACGCCAAAGTGACCAATCAGACCTCCACCATGCGCCTCCTGCAAAAATAAAAGACGAATGGAACTAGCCGGAACACATAGCTTGTTAGCACGAAAGATCAGGCCATCAATGAGGGAATATTTGTTCCAGGTGCAGGCCATCTTTACAATGTTCAAAAGCCTCTTTGAAGTCCAAATCAGTAGCATATAAACTTTTAATTGTTTATAAGCCAAAGATTTTGTGATCCAGTTGGGACAGCATGGTATATCGTCTAGATAAAGCATCTCCAATGAGATTATCTTTACCCTTCTTGTGCTTAATCACATATGGAAATGTCTCTATGAATTCCACCCATTTAGCATGGCGTTTATTTAATTTAATTTGTCTTCTAATGTGCTTTAAAGATTCATGATCAGAGTGGATAATAAACTATTTGGGCCAAAGATAATGTTGCCATGTTTCCAAAATACGCACCAAAACATACAACTCCTTATCATAGGTGGAATAATTTAGACTTGGCCCACTCAACTTTTCACTGAAATAAGCAACGGGTTTACCTTCTTGTAGCAGTACCCCACCAATGCCAATGCCGCTAGCATCACATTCTAACTCAAAAGTCTTACCAAAGTTTGGAAGTTGGAGTAGAGGGGCACATGTAAGCTTCTCTTTGAGCGTGTTGAAAGCATGGTCTTGTGCTGGACTCCATTGAAAGGCAACACCTTTTTTTGTCAACTCATTAAGTGGGGAAGCGATGGTGCTAAAATAATTCACAAAATGGCAATAAAATCCTGCAAGACCAAGAAAGCTCCTCATCTGTGTGATAGTTTGAGGGATCGGCCAGCTCTTGATTGCTTCAATTTTTGTCTCATCCACTTCGATGCCCTGTCGAGTCACAACATAGCAAAGAAATGATACACGATCGGTGCAAAAGGTGCACATGGAAAGGTTACTGAATAAACGTGCATCGCGTAAGACAGCAAAAACAGCACGTAAGTGTTCCATGTGATCCTCAAAAGACGTACTATATATCAAGATATCATCAAAGTATACAACTACAAATTTGCCAATGAAAGCTCATAAAACCTCATTCATCAAGCGCATGAAAGTGCTAGGTGCATTGGTTAAACCAAAAGGCATCACCAACCACTCATACAAGCCAAACTTGGTTTTGAAAGCTGTTTTCCATTCATCTCCTAACTTCATTCTAATTTGGTGGTAACCTGAGCGCAAATCAATTTTTGTGAAAACAATAGAACCACTTAATTCATCAAGCATATCGTCCAATCTAGGAATAGGATGACGATATCGTATAGTGATATTGTTAATAGCTCGACAATCAACACACATGCGCCAAGTACCATCTTTCTTTGGGACCAAAGAACAGGAACATCACAAGGACTAAGGCTTTCTTGAACATACCCGTGATCCAAAAGATCTTGGACCTGTTGCTGAATTTCCTTAGTCTCATCCGGATTGGTCCGATAAGTAGCACGGTTTGGCAAAGTTGCTCCTGGGATCAAATCAATTTGGTGCTCGATTCCTCGCAAGGGAGGCAGCCCTGGGGGTACCTCAGCTGGAAACACATCTTTATATTCCAGCAAAAGGTCAGTAGCAATAGGGGGCAAAGAGGTGGCCATATCATCAAGTGAAAATAAAACTTCTTTGCATATCAAAGCATAGCACAAAGGGTCATGGTCTGAAACTTTAGCAAGGTCTGCTTTTGTGGCAAGCATAACACCACCCATTAGCTTTATTACTGTAGAGCTAGAACTATGTGTGGGTTTGTCTTTTCTTGGTCGGTAAACTGTGTGAGGAACCTGCTGATTTGCATACTCTAAAGCTTGTTTCTTCTCATTTTCAGCAAGCTCTGAATCACATTGCACAATTTCAGCAGGGGTTAAGGTCAGTAAAGTGATCTTCTTCCCCTTGTTTACGAGAGTGTATGTGTTACTTCTACCATGGTGTGTAGCATCTGTATCAAACTCCCATGGATGTCCCTAACAAAAGAGAACATGTTTGCATAGGCATAACATCAAAATCAGCATGATCATGGTAGGAACCAAAGGAAAAATGCACCTCACAGATTGTGTCACCTTCACCTTACCACAATTGTTGAACCACTGAACATGGTATGGATGAGGGTGTGCTCGTGTGGCCAAGCCAAGCTTCTTGACCAGATCTGAACTTACCAAGTTGTTGCAGCTTCCACCATCAATTATGACACGAACGGTAATCATGAACAATGAGAAACATCTGAAATAAATTATGGCGTTGAAACCTCTCTTCTTGCTTGATCTGAGCACTCAAAATACACTGCACAATAATGATTCTATAATTTGCAGTAGCAGCGGTACCCAAAACTTCATCTTCCATTTCACCCGTGGCCTCATCATCATCAGGAGCTGCAAGATTAGTGGCGAGTGCAATTTCATCCTCGACATCACTAGCACTAACATACCGACCATCGTCGGTTGCAATGTCGGCTCGCTGACTTGGGCAGTCCATCATGACATGTCCCATGCCATGGCAACAGTGACACACATTGGGTTTGGCACGTCCCGTGGAAGTGGCCTAAGAAGAGGACTGAGCTGGTGCCTGCAAAACTGTAGACTTGCTCACCTCTGGTACACGTGGTGATGAAGATGGGGTTGGTGTACGTGTCCGAGCTGACAATGGGGCAGTTTTGGCTTGCCCCGAAGTAGATCGTGGTGTTGAAGAAGTCCCAAAAGTGTTCCTTGCAGCTTGTTGGCGACCCTGCAGTTCTTTTTCAGCCAACAAAGCAAGATGGAGCAATCGATTGGTTGTATTATAATCCTTATAATCAACAATGTCCTGAATTTCTCAGCATAAACCTGAATGGAAACGAAGCATTCTATCCTCATCATGTTCCTGTACATCACAACTGAAGCATGGTGATTTGTATCTCTTGATAGTAGTCATGGACAGATTTATTTCCTCGATATAGTTGCTGCAATTTCTTTTTTCAAATCACGTTTATATGTTGAGGGAAGGAATCTACCACACATAGCTCGCTTTAATCTATCCCAAGTGTTAGGTTCCAGACCAGAATTAACAAGCTCGTTCCACCACAAAATAGCATATGCAATAAACTCACAAGTAGCAAGACGAACTCTATGAATTTCAGGAACCATATGGGTGTTAAATTTCTGCTCAACAATCATCTCCCAATTAAGATAAGCATCTCCATCATATGATCCATCAAAAGAAGGGATGCCAAACTTAACCTTAGAATAAGGATCAGCTCGGCCATTGTTACCTCCCATACCTTGGCGGTGGTGGTTTTGTCGACGTCGGTCACGTCCACCATGTCCATCTTGTCCAGCATTACTAGCATCATCATCCTCATCATCTCCATGGATGGAATCTTCAGGCAGCTGCTCAAGATTGTTGACACGAGTGGTAAGGTTTGCAATGCTTGTCTGAATGTTCTGAAGGATCTGCAATTGGGCCATGTTCTGTTCTTGCAGAATATTGGTGAGTTCATCCTTTGACACGCAAGCACTAAAATTAGTAGGAGCAGCAGCATCTGACATGATTAGTGAACAAAGAACAATAACAAGGACATAACCCTATCAACTATGGGGGCAGTAGAAGTGGAATCACTCACACTCAAGCACCTTACCACGTGCTTGCAAGTGTTCTTACCAACACAGCAGGGTGATCAACCAGGTGGTTGCTTCGTGATAAACCGACGAGCGTGGGCAGATTGCACGAAAAAATCTATTCGGACAGAGAAAGGTGGAGCTTGGAAGGCTCAATATGTAGCAAGGGTTAGCAAATACCGTGAACGGAGTTGCAATGTTGAATAAATATCCAAAGCACAAGTCACAGTTGCTGGTCCTTAACGTTTCCCTAGACCTAGGACAACAAGATAAAAGAAAGGACCAAGCACCAAAACACAAAGCTGAATGAATAGATTGCTTCTTGTTTCCTTCTTTCTTTTCTTTTCTTGTTTTTTGTACCTGTCTTTTTTTTCACGTCACTTTTTTTTCTCCTGTCTTTTTTTTCACTTCTATTTTTTTATGTCACTCTGTTTTCCCCTTATCTCGATTTTTTTCACGTTACCAACTAAAGCTCTTGGGAGCTCTCTTTTCTCACGGGATGGAACCTGATTCTTGCTTTGGATAACCATCTCTTTCTCTTGACATCTTCTGAAAACTAAAACAGAAGGCACGAAGATGAACACAAGATGTGTAACTGCGACACAGGAACAACAAAGTAAATGTAACCTTGGCCAAGTTTCGCAGAGGATTGCATAAACTAGGCAACGAATAGAAAGCAGTAATAGGATCTGCTAGATGAGCAAGGAGGGCAGCAGTAGCAAGGCGAGTGATTCAAGGCGGCTTGCGACCTATCTTGGGCTGTGTGGCGAGAGTAAACACAAGATAGATTGCGAGGCAAATCAAGTAATGTGATGGCTCGATCTGTTGTTGGGGTGGTGGAAGTGGGATAAGGGCACAAAAACAAATCACGGGCGATTGAACTAAGAACACAACTCTAGACCAGCAACAAAAACTCGACAATGGACACAAACTCAACAACACGAAACTGAAAACAGTATTGCAAAGGCACAAACTGGTTCTAGGACAGTGGAAAATAAGTGGATTATTTTTTGGCTTTTTGTGGACTATAGGTGATGAACACAATATAAAAAGTAAAGGAAAGGTGAGATAATACCTAGTGGTAAACCTGACAATTTGATACAAGATAATGGGAACTGAGGCCCGATATTCCGGTAGGCAGATGATAAGTCGAATTGTGGAGATCACGACGCAGATGATCCAAGGACTCCGACCAAGCAGATCGACTACCTAGCAATCACAACACCACTGCTCCGATGGTTATCAACGGAGCATGAAACCTAGATGGCCTTGCCAAGAAGGCTAGTCCCTGCAAGCGATTCGAGAACACAAGCAAGAACTGGTAAAGGCATTCTGAAACTGCAATTTGGGGAATCACAAACCAAAGTACAAGCCTAGTCGGTCCGGTACAGAGGTGAAATCTCACAAACAAAGTGTGCAGATGCAATCTAAGCAAAACCCAAGTTTTCTAGCAGTACATAGGCGATGTTTATAGTATAAAACAATTCCTATAGAAGGCTATGCGCTTTCCAATCATGTATAGCATGCACCACGAAACTTCACATGTTCGTATAGATTTCATTGTGAAGTTGGAGTACTTGTCATGTGAACTCAGTCTTGTGCATGTAAACATTTGTTGGTTGAGCGTAAACTTGGCGTAGAGTTTGAAGTTGGCGTAAGCGGCGGTTGGCTTCATGTAAATGGTGTATCAAAACTGGAGGTAGCTCTTGTGCTTTGCATACACCATAGCTCGTTGGATGTAAACTGTGTTGATCCCATGTTCCTAAGCAATAAGTCATCACAAGACTTTAGTAGCATCCCATCCTCATTAATATTAGTATGTAACACAAGGAACGAAAGCACCTCATAATTCAAATCATGTGTACGAGCCCTTCTCATTGGTCCTTGTAAAGAATTCGGTGTCGAGTTGATAGGAACTGTATCCGATGGAGCGATGTCCTCATCAAACTACCTTGTCACAAATCCAACGGTCAGATCCGAGTGGCCCTGGGGGGAAGAGGGGGGAAGCCTCTGCATTGCGCAAGGGCCTCCGCTGCCTCAGAACCGGAGGATCAGATTTTGAGGACAAGGCCCACCAACATCAGACCATGCCCTCAAGGGGGGAACAGTTGGGGCACGGTTACGAGCCGTGGAGGCTAAGTTTCACTGACAACGGTATGTGCTAACAGTTTTCCTAGTTTTCATGGACAACATACAGGGA
Organism: Miscanthus floridulus; assembly: GCF_019320115.1. Taxonomy (NCBI): domain Eukaryota; kingdom Viridiplantae; phylum Streptophyta; class Magnoliopsida; order Poales; family Poaceae; genus Miscanthus; species Miscanthus floridulus. The sequence goes on from NC_089589.1 coordinate 100,747,691, forward strand.
AAAGAGACGGAGGCCATCGAGCGAGCGGCTGGTATAGGCGAAGGTTGGGAGGCCATGGTGAAGGCTCCTCTGGCAGTAGGCGAAGGCCACAGTCTAGGTGACAATGAGTGGAGGCCCTGACGAAGGAGTCCCTGGACGGAGGCCCTAGTACCTGGGAGAGCTCCCGCTCAGGTAGCAGCGTTGAACCATGGGTCGATGGCGGTCCATCGACGGAGGCCAACGAGCAAAGGCGGTTGAAGAAGAAGACACCCAAACTGCCCTGGCGGCTTGCACTTGCATAAGAATATTTTGAGGATGTACCATAACCGATAGGGGGCTAGAATTGTAAAAAGCAGCCATAGCTAACAGTGCCCTATAAAATGGGGACTCAAACCCTGTGGCAGGGGAGGTTGGAGAATACATTTATGAAACCCTAATTAAGACCAAACCCACCTTCCACGCTCCTTACCTTCACCCACAACAATCGACTGGGCAAAGGCTCCATAATGTCTCATCTATTGGGAGCCCTTTGGTTTTCCAACACTATTACAGATTACTCAGGATCATAGAGATATATTTGAATTAGGATTCCTAGTTATCCATGTTACCTTAAGAAGTCCTATCCATGTTATCTTAATAGATACAAGTCTTTTACATATTCACGGAGTTAGTTAGAGAAGGGCCAGACCAAAAAATAGGTGGAGAAATTTTTTGCCTCTTTAATATTAGGTATAGATTATAGTTTCCTCAAATTTCTCTAATTTTACCAAGTTTACAAAAAAATGTACCAACATCCAAAATATCAAATTAGTTTTAATAAATTCTAAATGAATATGTTTGGATAGTGTAGTTATTTGAACTTGTGCATGTCAATATGTTTTCCAAAAACTTGGCCAAAGTTGATAGCTAGCCCAAGTAAACTATTATATGGAACTAAGGGAGTAATTCTGGGGGTATAACCCCTGATACCAACAGGGTTGTACATGGGCCGAGCCGCTAGGGGAGGTCCAGCCCACAAGACTGCGCATGGGCCACACCACTGGTGGAGGCCCAGCCTACGAGACGACACTGTGCGATGTACGACACAGGTCGGCGTGCCACGCAAGACTATGTGAAGATCTTCGATGGTCTAGGAAACCTACTCGGATATGCCAGATCCCGTAATATCTATAACTTCCTATCTTTTAAAACCGACATATATCCCTAACCCCCTGAGCTATATAAGGCGGGTAGGGACCCCCCTCGTTTTCATATGATCATGCGCAATACAATCCACAAAGACACATGATGTAGGGTATTACGTCAAGCTGACGGCTCGAACCTGTCTAATCGCTGTCTCTTGCATTCTGTGTCACCATCCGGCTCCCTCACGCGCACCTCCACCGATTCATTTATTACCATGGGCATACCCCTAGGTACACTGCCAGATGTATTTCGTCGACTGTGGCCCACTAGGTAGGGGGTGTGCGTGCTAAATTCATGGCGAACCAGATGGTCACCTTCCTGAGCTCCATGGCCTTGCCTGAGCGAGGCCAGATCTTCATGGTTAGTTCCATGACATGGGTCATCGACCCCAATGGCAACGGGGAGATTGTGGAGGTGGTGCAGAATCACCCTATGCCAATCGTGCCAATGCCTGCAATGACATCTTCGATCCCCACGCCCCGCCGCTGGGTTAGGAGATCTATTAGCAATGATGATCTGATCGCATCCATTGATCGGGTCATAGACCAGCTTAGCGGAATGTCAACTCCTCGTGGATTTGGTCTTAGATCAATCTAGAGTGAGTGATGAATTTTCCCTACTACAAGATCACCTAGCCAGCTGCAACCGAGCGACCTGCTCGGCCACATCATTCAAGGTGGCCAGATTCTGATCTAGGTGATCACGACCACTCCAAAGGGGCATACGGTGTAGGCACCGACCACTTCCCGCTACTGGTTTATGTTTGGCCGACTATGAGGCCCCGATGGAGGACCCGCCGAAGCCCTATCCCTTTGGGCTTAAGGGTGTAGGATCTGCATACTAGAATGCCATCCACCACCTCTTTGTCGACCACATCGAGCTTGACCACATTACCGACTTCTACATGATCGATCCGACTGACTCTGGTCAGCCCACACCCATGGTCAACATGGTGGTTATCCGCCAGCTATCGGATGATCCCTCTCTTCCGACCAAATCTCTCCACAATGTTCTGAACGAGATCCCCGATGATTATTCTAGGGGCTCAACTAAGACTGTATCAAGCTGCCCTACTTTCCCTCTAGGGCTTGGGGGCATGATTTTCCATGTCGGCCATGACAGCGTCACCAAGGACAGTGAAACCACTGAAGAGCATGAAGCTTGTCTAGCGAAGAACGTTGATCGCCAACGTCGCTGAGATGAAGAAGCGGCCCATAGGGCCGACAAGGATGGTCATGGCTCGCCTTGCGATCAACGTAATCTGGAGGAAGCATTTGACATGGTGGGCAACCAGTCAGTCTACCAGACTCCAAGAGCTAATCTAGCCATTGCTTTCAACGAGCTCGACAAACTTCCTAACACTCCAGAGGTCGAGAAGGTCTGAACACATATAATAGCAGCGCAAGTCCAAGTCAACAAGTTCTAAAATGACGCCCCATCTTATTCCACCACATTAGCTCGTAGCCGCCGCTCCCACCGCGATGGTGGAGGCCAGCATCATGGCATCAAGGGCCCCTGACCTTAATCTAGAGGTCCCTACCTCTATAGAGGATCCAGAAGCAACTATGAAGCTCATTCACGCCATGATGGCCACCCACCACGCCCCTAGGGAGGTCGGGGTGGCTACCGCAACCAGGAGGTCAATCAACCCCCTCATGACCTTCATGACCACATCAATGCCGGCATAGATGTCCACGGCTGCATCGAAAATAGCAGGTCCGCACGCTACAAAGCAGAGATGGAGCATCGCCGGCAATTCGACGCCAAACATGAGGGTTTTGCTGCTCATCAAGTGCCACTTCTCGCCGGCGCATTAGGACTGCGCCCCTTCATAGAAAGGCTCTGAGCCGTCCAGTGGCCTATGGGTTTCAAGGTTCTTGGTGTTAACACCTATGACGGAAAGGCCAACCCCGCTCAGTGGCTAACTCTATATGAGATCACCGTAAGAGCCATAGGCAGAGATGAAGACATCATGGCAAACTATCTACCCATCATGCTTAACTAGTCTATGAACAACTGGCTTCTAAACCTATGGGAGAATTCCATCTGATCTTGGGATGACTTCATGAAAGTCTTCATCGACAATTACATTGCTACGTGCAAGAAGCCTAGCACCAAGTATGACCTGGAGAAGCTTCATCAGTCCTCCGGGGAGTCCCTGTGCGACTTCATCAGATGCTTCTCGGAGATAAGAAATTTCATTCCCAACATCAGTAACATCGAGGCCATCGCTGCTTTCACCAAGGGGCTCTAGCATGAGCAACTCCATGGCAAGCTATACCGCAAGGTCCCACAACCATTGGTGAACTGATACAAATAGAAAATGGATATGCCGATGCCAAAGAAGCCGAACGGGCTGCCCGCTCCGCTCACCACCTACGCCGCGACGATGACAGTCGTGAAGACAGGTGCTATGATGATCGCAACCACCGCCATGATGACCAAGACCATCGCGACGACCGTGACCACCGCCAAGATGACCGTGAGCCCTGGCGTGACGATCACCCAAATAGCTCGAGAGGTAGACAAGGCCGCTGTTGTCGGCCTGATAACTCCATCGACACCATCAACGCCTGAGCCAAGCGCACAAACGACGCTGAGAGTGTAGAGCTCTAAAAACAGCGCTCAATGATGAATCATCAAAGAAGCCATGGAGTGATGATGATGAAACCGAGGATGGTCAAGACAAATAACGAGGCAAGAAGAAGGGCCCAACATACCAGGACCTCACCAAGACCGTCGCCACCATCTTTGGTGGGAGAGCTATGTCTGAAGACAAGCGGGAGCAGAAGCTTGTGGCCCGACATGTCATGTCGGTCGCTCCATATGGCGGCCCCATCACTGATCCCAAGTACCTTGACTGGTCAGAGCACCCGATCACCTTCTCCAGGGCCAACCAGTGGTCGGATATCCCATACCTAGGGCATTTCCCACTCGTCCTAGATCCCATCATCAAGGACGTGTGCTTCCAGAAGGTCCTCATTGAAGGAGGGAGTGCCCTCAACATCCTGTTCGCCGGGTCCCTAGAGGAGCTAGGGATCAAGAAAGAAAACCTTACCCTCAAGGACTCTTTGTTTTGGGGGATCATTCCCGAAAAAGCATCCCTGCCTCTAGGACAGATTACACTGCCGGTACAATTCGGCACCGCCAATCACTTCCACATTGACTACATCAACTTTTTGGTTGCCGACTTCAACATGGCATACCATGCCATCCTTGGCCGACCAGCCCTCACCAAGTTTATTGTCGTGCTGCACTACACATACCTAGTGTTGAAGATGCTGACAGAGTAGGGGCTCCTCTCCCTGCGTGCCAACCTCAATGTCGCCTACTCCTGTGAGAAGAAAAGCTTCATGCTCATCGAGGCCACTAACATCTCCATTGACATGCAGGACTACTTCGCGTCTTCACAGTAGATTTCCCTGCAGGACCTAGAGATCCAAACCATGGTGGCCGCCCGAGCGTCAACCAAGTCCAAGGAGGTGAAGGAAGTGGTCCTCGTCCCCAACGATCGGTCTAAGACTGCTTAGATCATGGCCAACCTCGATCCCAAATAGGAAGACGCGCTCATCAGCTTCCTAAGGGAGCAAGTTGACATGTTCGCATGGAAACAAGTGGACATGCCCAGCGTGCCTTGAGACCTAATCGAGCACTCCTTAAATGTCTCGACGACTACCAAACCGATCAAGCAAAAGCTTCGACGATTCTCATAGGACAAAAAGGAGGCCATTAGGGTACAAAGAACCTGGCTCTTAGCTACCGGTTTTATCAAAGAGGTGTACCATCCAGAGTGGTTAGCCAACCCGGTTCTTGTAAGAAAAAGAATAAAGAATGGAGAATGTGTGTTGATTACACCAATCTCAACAAACACTGCCCTAAAGACCCCTTCGGCTTACCTCGCATTGATGAGGTCATAGACTCAATAGCCAGTTGCGAGCTCCTATGCTTTTTAGATTGCTACTTTGGTTATCACCAGATCACGCTAAAGGAAGAAGACCAGATCAAGACATTGTTCATTATGCCCATTGGCACCTACTGCTACACGACCACGTCCTTCGGGCTCAAGAACATGGGTGCGACTTATCAAAGAGCCATCCAAGTGCAGCCTCAAGGACCAGATCGAGAAGAACATCAAGCCTTATGTCGATGATGTGGTGGTTAAGTCTAAGACTACCGACACCCTAATCACCGACCTCACCGAAGTTTTCAAAGCCCTGAAAGTGTACCGATGGAAGTTGAATTCCACTAAGTGCATTTTTGGCGTTCCATCCGGTATCCTGCTCGGCAACATCATCAGTCGCCGCGGCATCGAAGCCAACCTAGAGAAGATAGCGGTGATGACCAACATGAAGCCACCCGACCTATGTCAAGGACATTCAGAAGCTAATGAGGTGCATGGTGGTTTTAAGTCATTGCATATCCCATCTAGACAAAAAGGGACTCCCCTTCTTCAAGCTACTCAAGGCTCAAGAGAAATTTGTCTAGGTCGAAGGACGCTGACAAGGCATTCGCCGAGCTCAAGCGGTTCCTTACCACACCTCCAATCATGACCTGCCCCACAAAAGGATGAAACCCTGCTAATCTACATCGCAGCGGCCAACCGAGGTAGTCAGCACCGTCATCGTTGTTGAAAGGACCTCGATGTCGCCTAGAGGGGGTGAATAGGCATTTCTTAAATTTATCAACAAATAAAACTTTCAGCGGATTAGCAGACAGCGGAACCTCTAGGATACTACGCGGAACCTCCAGGGCATGGATCCTCTGGGGAATGTCGTGGAGCCTCCGGGCAACACAGAGTACTTAGCAGCTACTACGCCTAGACATCGAACTCAAACCAAACTTCTTGATGATGTGCTTGGAGATGTCTTGTGGCAAGTCCACAAAGTCCCTGCACTCACAAACACACACAACCAAGTTGATCGAGTGGAACACAAATAATGCAATTCAAAACATAAGGGACAAGACACACAATTTATCCTGTGGTTCAACTCGCCACCAAGGCTTGCCTATGTTCACGTTGTTAAGTAAGCCACAAAGGCTTTGGGTCTCTTCCAACCCTATCCTCTTCGCAAGTCCAACACTAAGGTTGAGCTTGAGGGTTCCACTAATATCTCCATGTAATACAAACTTTCCCATAGCTCACCACAAGCACAGGAGCTCACCGGACAACGCCTACCTATCTAGAAGGCTTCACCACCAAGAATAATGAATGTGCAACGAATGCTTGACGCAGCCCAACAAGTGCTCAAGGGTTGGTTAGCTCTTAATTGCTCTCTAACATTTAAGTAACCACTAATCATTCACTCTCACAAAGAGAGGGGTTAGAGAGAGCTCGCACAAGGCTTGGAGTGGGTTGGGAGAGAAATGGGAGCTAGCAGCACTGCCAGGAGACATGGGATGGGTATAGATACTCACCCCACAAAAACTAGCCGTTGGAGGTAAATAACTAGCCATTATGACCAATAGACCCCAGAACCTCCGCGCAAAGGCACGGAGCCTCCGCTGGCCCGGAGCCTCGACGTAAATGGGCGGAACCTCCACAGATCTTCAAGACAGTACAGATCACCATACGGAAAAAGACATAACTTTTTACTCCGAACTCCGTTTTTGGTGATCTTGGACTTTCCGGAAAGCTTGTTACATGGGCTTTCCAACCCAACAAATAACAAGCCCCAAAACCAACAAGTGCAAGTGTTGTGTCATTGTGTTTCTCTCATGTTAGCACATTGGGTTTGGTTAGATTGAGCACTTCAGACTCTTCTATGATTCATGTTGCATCCCCCTTGATAGTACGGCATACCTATACTCAAGATCAATAGAATATAACCTATTTCAACCACTTGAGTCTTCAATGTCTTCATATGCCATTTCTTCTCAATATCGCTTTATAAGGGGTTACAATCATCTTTGTCTCATCTCTTTGAACAAACAGACCTTGAGCATGTGACTTGAACTATTTCAACACATGTGAGTTCAATACATGACCTCAAGTCACTTCCATTAATGATTTGATCCTCAACATAATATGACTCCTCATAGCTTGATTAGTTCCTCGACTCAATGCAAATACTCTCTTCTTCACCTTAGCTATGGTACCTCGGTCCTCAAGCCATCGCTTGCCCTTCGCCTCCGCTAAGTCCCTCGAAGCACTTTCCTTGCTATCTTCACCTTATCAAGCCATACTCAAGTCATATCATACTAAGCATCCATTGAAAAACTATTTCTTCCATATTGTGATCCTTGCTCGAATATCCCCTAGATATGAATGTTTAGATCAATCAAGCTTCAGTTTGATTCACATTTACACATATATGAATAAACATTAATATGGTCAAGCCAATTCATGGTTCCTCATAACCTCTTCATTTTGGCTTGACATTCCTAACACTCTTTTTCAGTATATATATATCTTCATACTTCTAGCTTCATCAAATCAATGCAAAGTGATTTTCTAAATCTTTATCCATACAAGCAAACCAATGTAGAGACTAACTTATATCCAATATGAATTGTGTCCTTTGTCATTTAACCTTTGATTGGTATTTCTTCACTTATGCTTTTTTGACTCATTCTTTAATCCTTGATCAAAGCTAATCTGTTATCAAACTCTTCTTGTTCATGTGAAGCAAGCCATTATTGAGACCAATCCAAAATCATCAACTCATGTCTCTTTTGCCATTTGCTAAATATGCTTGCTTTCTCATGATACTATGATATCTCACAACATAGAAGCCATTTTATCAACTCCATTTGCATTGTTGTCCTTTTTTCGAACTAGATTGTTTCCATGATCTTCTAACACAACAATACACAACTTTGGCCTTGATTTGAACATTATGTCGAATATAATCAAGTTTGCCTTCTTGTTGAACCTTTCAGTCACTTCTCATTCTATAATCCATAAGTATATGCAATAGACTCAATTTCCTATTCAACACTTAGCAAACATTGTTAGACCTTTAATTATGTTGTCATTCAATCCACCAAAACCCACTAAAGGGCTAGATGCACTTTCAATCTCCCTCTTTTTGGTAATTGATGACAACACAATAAAAGCTTACAAGAGATTGATAAATAATAAGATTTTGATTCCTATGATATAGAGAGCTCCCCCTAAATGTGTGCATTGAAAGGAATTCAAATTTTTGCCTCAAATGCCAAATGCACATATTTAAGAAGAAGTGTGGGAACTCTCCTATATCTTAGCATCCAGTGGGGTGCAAGGTGTCAACATGATAAATGTGATGCTCATGACAGTTCATGCACTCAAGAAGTTGCTAAACTACGAGTCCGTGGAACCTCTACGTCCTGTCATAGAACCTCTACAAAGCGGAGCCTCCACGACCAGGTGCGGAACCTCCACAAGCTGTGAAGTTAGCAAAAATAAACAATACATCATTCAAGGCATGAACATCACACACTAGCATACAAGATCCGTATTAAGAGCATCAATTTAAATTATCCTTGCACACACCACACAATCAAAATTGAAAAATCTTATATGCCTCTTTTTTACCTGATTAAATACACATATCAATCTCTCCCCTCTTACACTCTCTCCCAATATTTCTACCCCATTGGCATTAATCTCCAAAAAGGATCTCTCTACTAAAATGAAGAAATGATGGTAAACAACTGAGGGCAAGAGGTAGGTAAAAGTTAAGCATATAGGATTTCTCTCCTAAGTTTTCTACCAAACAAAGTATGCAACAATTTATGTCAAGATTCTTGAGAAGTTAGCATATTTAGCTCATACCTCGCTTAGATGACTTTTAACATGAGACTAACTCATGCCATCGCCACAAGAGGTATAAACCAAATATCTAAATAATTCTCTAATCGTCACCACAAGAACAAACTTATGGTGTGACTCAAAATATTGCACATGCATGCACACACTTTCATGTAAGGGCCTAGATGCACAAAGGTAATACATGAGTTCATGGAGCGATATACCTTTGTTCTAAACCTCATAATCTCCATCATGATAATGATTTTCATTAGTTGAATTTAGTGCTTTGATGGGCCTAGCATTCCTTCGTGCAAAAATTTCATGTGCCCATCTCTCTTCATCATCATCTTCAAGGAGATATCACAAACTTGTGCTTGATCTCGGTTTAAAGCCCATTGCTTGCTCTTGTTGCCATTTTGAGATACCAATTGAAGACATATTTCTTGATATACCAAATTTAAGGATTATCCCCAACACCAATTGAAATATGATCTTCATAATTTGACACCAATTCAAAGAGTCCTCACAAGTTGATGCCAATTGGAATGGATTCTTGTATCTCATAATGTCACCTAGGGAATTCTCATAAAGACAAGAGATAGCGTTAAATTGCACAAGCTATAGTTCACAACTAGTGACCATTTTGGATGTGGAAGACAAGTAGATCACTAATTGCAAAATCTCATAACATAGAATAAATTCCCCTTTTTGATAGTGCATACATATATATGTGGAAGGCAAGAACATTTGCACTTTTAGTCAATTAAGTCCAAATAAGGGAATTTAAGCTATATTATGGAGAGTAGCTACTTAAGAGATAAAAATGCAATCCAAATAAATATGAAGGATAACTTTACCAATTTGGATTGAGTTAATGTAGTATTCCCGTGAGAAACTCATTCTCACTAAGAGACTACACAAATCACTAGAAGAAAAGGTTAGTCTCAAAGACACAAGATATAGAATGGGCTCCCCTTTAATATGTGCATCAAGTACTCGAATTACTTGTGAAATGCACTTGAATCGGTATAAGAGTCCAGAGGAGTTCATCCTATATCTTGGTCAAGGCATGATAAATTTGCAACAATTGAAATTATGCCAAGGAAACATACCACCGCCAAGGTATAGATAGATCACCATACAAATTTTCATTGATATGACCATCACAAGTGAGACATTAGTGATTTGGATGGCCATAGTTCTTACTTGATGATTCATGGTGAATTAGAGCTCTTTGTGATCATCCAAGATCCATATTATGTTCCTAGTTCTTTCCTTTACCTAAGGCAACTCATATAGAGAGCAAAAGGTAAAATTCAAGAAATTTGCAAATTGTGAACTAGGAGTTACCACTCTTTGTTGACAAGGTCTTGGGTAATCAATGGGGTGGATCCATGTGCACTTGTTGAGCTCTAAAGAGGAGAAATAAAAATGAAAGGCCACTCTTTGATTTTATTCTCCAACTTATTCAAATCTAGTTCCACTAAAGGATTGGGGCATCCAACATTAAACCAAGAGCACTTGATTTATACATACCAGGACCCCCTAGAATAACCTTTGGAGTACACAAAGATTCCATTGGAACCATCCATCCTCCTTTGATGTTCTTCTTTCTCCAATGTGTGAGACTATTTAATATGAACTTTAAAGAAGCCATTAGTCTCACAAGATATAAGCTAAACTCCCACTCAATTTATGCATACAAGAGTACACACAGTACGCTCATGTTTATCAATACCATGACGTCAAGGGAGAAGTTTACACTATATTCCAACTGATTCAAACTCCTTCAAGCTGCTTGCAGTCCAATTAGTTTCAGTTGGTTGCAGTTGCTTCCAATTGATTTCAGCAAGTTCCAACAGATTTTAACTTATTTTTGCTACTTGTAACTATCGAAGTCAACTGGTTTCATCTAGCTTGAATTGATTTTAGCTGCTATTTCTGAAAGCCTGCGACCGATTTCTTCTAGTTCCAACTAGTGTCAACTGCTTGTTGCTGCTTGTATATTGGTTGCAACTCCTTTGGAACAAATTGATGCTTCTCATATTGACTGATTATTCATGACCAACTTGAGAGCCAACTTAATCTTGCTGCTGCAATGCAATCCAATTCCATACAGTTTTCAGATTTTGTCTTCCTTGGAAAATAATTCATATCTCTCAGACTACTAGACTAATATACATGAAACTTGGTAGACGTGTTCACCTATGAGTCCTCTAACTGCTGTAAAAAGTTCTGCTCATTTGGACTTTATTTGATCAGTCAAATCAATTTTCTACCAAAACTGCTAGAGTTTGAAACTACAGTACTGAAGCTAACAGAATTCAACTTAAAACTGACTTTCTTCTAAACCAATCTTCATGCCAACTGTACAGCAACAAGTAATAGACATGTATGCCATGCTCAAAAAGTTTCAGGCCAATTCATCAGTATTTGAACTTCCAAACCCATGCTTGAAGGCAGCTAACTCAGAATTTCAATTCTCTGGACAGATTTGATATTTCCCAATTGTTCTCTTCTTCTTGTCCAATCTTGAGGTGAATTTGGTTGAGAATACTCACAAAATGTCATTTCCACTCAGTCATCTTACCAATACTTGTAGGCTTGTGAATTCTTCCAATATAGCTTATCCAACTCAACCTCAAACTTGATTTTATCCAACTGAGAATTTGGCCTCTTTGGCCTCTAGCAACCTCATCTTACTTTAGGTGAAGATTAACCTTTAAGCTTGTCATTCATCCAATTATACGAGCACACCCTCTTCTTATTGATTTTCTATAAATAAACTCAACACAAGAGGGCATTAGTAACACAAGCACTAGTTTCTGATTTAGTAACCCTTTATGTGTGGAAGGCAAGTAGGTTACCGAAATAGAGAAACCTCATAACATGGATTAAATCTTCCTTTGAGTCTCATCTACACTCTTTTGAGTGGAATGGAAATGTGAATGTGCATGGTTGGTCAATTAAGTCCAAAGGGTAGATTTAAGCCATATTATGGTGAGTGGCTAATCATAGATGAATCAATTTCAAATTAACTAGAGAGAATACATCACATGGTTTTTTATTGATGGCCTTCATATGATAGCACACTCCATTTGAGAAACACATCCTCATTTAGTGAGACTACACAAATCACTTAGGGAAAGGTTAGTCTCACAACACTAGTCATAGAGTAAACTCCCTTTTTGCTAAGTGCTCTAAGCATTTGAATTTCTCACATAGCACTTTATTCATTTAAGAACTTAGGATTTCACTCTATGTCTAGGTCATGGCAACAATAGAATAATCAAATTGAATTGTGCCAAGAAATACTTACAACCATTTGAGCATGTTGATGGCCATATAAGATGAGAATGAGAATTTGACAATCTACCATATGACAAGATTCCATCAAATAGAGGCTTCTTGAATTATGAGTGATAAGTGCCTCTACTTTACTTGAGCATGATTCTTCATTCTTGGCCTTCTTGAAATTTACTTGTATCCTCTAATGTAATCCATGTTTCCAAATCCTTCAAACCAACTCACAGTATGCATGAAGGAGCAAAAACTTGCTTCACTTTGAAATCCTTGGTTTGAAGTCCACCAAGGAAACCCAAGACATCTATGTTGCTTGTTTGGATGATCAATTCAATTCCAATCATACCTTTCATTCATGACCAACAACCAATATACATATCCTCAAGTGCTTTCTTTTCCTAAGGGGCTACACAAGACACCTAGGAGTAAAATTTGAAAATAACATACACTTGAGATTTTAGAGATTACCACTCCTTTTCCATGTTTTAGTGAGCTCTTGGTTATGGAATCAAGATTGGTCTTGAATTGACCTTTCATTTTCATTTTTGGCAAAGAATCACCTCCATCATGAGTTTCACTTCTATTTGGTCTTGAATTGACACTTAACTATGTGAGGCAACCATTTAAGGAACCTCTTTTTCTTGATCTTGCGCTTCTACTGGTGGTTCATCATTTCCTACAACATTAACAAGATCTTGCTTTACTAGAGATCTATTAAAAGCATCATATGGCAAATGATTCATTTAAACTAGAAAAAATCTAGCCACTCCTAAAAATTCACAAACACACACATATTTGTGAACTACTAGAGACTACACAAGTTAAGTGGCTAGCTAGCAAGGGTTAGGTACTAGTTACCGAGGTGAGTATGAAGTTCAAAATATATCCATCAATATGAATAAGATTGATAGCTTGAGATGATATTTTCAATAAACTTGCTCATGCACCCCAAGGCTTCATATCACCTTCAAGTACCTACAACACTTACCAAGCACACTTTGGTACCCAAGCTATGTTGGGTCCATTATGGTTAGTCACAAGAGACCTAGGCACCCAAATGGCCTTTGTGCTAGCACATGGTGAACCAATCACCTTCCTAGCACAAGTTTCATTTTTGGGTCTCCTAAGCAAATTTGCATTAATTGATAAGTTGAGCTTAGGAGTGTTACCCATGGGACAATCCATACTTAGGTGTCCCTTTCTTCTACAAGTGTAGCATAGGCGGCTGTAGCACCCAGTTTTAAGAACAAAACCAGATATGCATCATATGTGAGCCGAGGAAGTCCAATCTCACATGTAGCTACAAATAAGGGTAATATCGAAAGACAATGCTTAATATAACGTATTATTACAAGAGATATAACTTTAGACATCAAACTGTGGAAAGACAACTCCGATCTTTAGGTGAAGATTCCAACTCCACAGGGACAACTAACTGGTTGATCACAAGCCTAATTCCTCCAAACTCTAGCAATCTGGTACCCATCCGGGATTTTTCCAAAGATTTGAAAAGTAAAGCAAGCGTAAGTACACGTCGTACTCAACAAATATAACATGGGTTCATGAGGCTCAAAAGACTAACACTAGTTTACTGCGGTTAGCTTCTAGTGAGTCATGATTTTAGCAATTGAGTAGCATCAAATTTATCATAAGCCCACATAAACACATGATCAGGTAAACATGAATAATGAATAGCATAAACAGTAATCAATATTGAGCATCTTCATCATCAGTATCATACGTGTTCATCATCTATTCCGTAAGGGTTCCAAGGCCACTCGTGACCGTGAGCACGGCTAATATACCAGTTTTACACTCTTCAGAGGTTGTACACTATCACTGTGAGTCATGATTTACCCTTTCGCCCGAGGTAGCTAGCCTCTTGACCCACAACCTAGGAAGGTCAGTAGGGTTCAATATGAGGCCTTTCAAAGGTTCGTCTAACAAGTTAAGGCCGCTTGGTTTCCACATCAATAAGCATGAACTCCCCTCCAAGGAGTGACTGACAAAAGACCAAGAATTCAAAATGCAATCAACAAGTTAGGCCAAGGTCATACAAGTCGGAGCCCCTCTTGCGCCATGAAGATAACCACTAATAAGCTAGAAAAGGTCCTCAAACTTGACTAAAGCCATGTAGCCCTCATAGTTGTGCTGTAAGTCCCGGATGATCACTTACAGATAAGTCCTTAGGGAGAGGAATTTAGAGCACCATAATAATAGCCCAATGCTCTAGCCCCCTGATTCCATGTTGCTAAAAAGCATCTTTTAGTGTTTATTGCATATACCATTAGTCAAGTTACAAGATCATTGTTGTAGTTGAGCACTAGCATCATACTACCCAATGCAATACCCCATAGGAATGAAGGTACACGGTAATAAAATACTAGGAAATCTTAGTGGTAGTCAAGGTAGACACATGTAGTATGAATTAAATGATTAAAGGTGTATAGGTCCACAAGGAAGATCTCATGCTATACTTGCCTTAAACTCAGATCCTTCCTCAAGTCGAAACCTTCAAAGGACTTTTTCTGGATCACCAACTTCGTCTATATCACCAACACAAAGCTCACCGACTGGACAAGATCATAACGCACCACATAAGCATCCATGCAATCATACATGAAGCAAACAATAGAACTAAATTAGAATAGTACACCAACCATAAAATCAAGATGAAAAGTTTGTAAAACGAATCTATGTCTCGCTATGAACACACAGACGTGAAAAGCACTCTAATCGAACCTATAATGAAGAAGTTATGAATTAGACAAGATTTCCTTTAATAAAATAATAGATTAAATCTAACCTCGAATTTCAAAAGTTGAAAATATATTTAATGGTAGGATGAACATGTAGATTACGCAATTACGAATCAAACGCAACTTGAACAAATCAAATCGGAGTTAAAACAAAGAAGTTATGGCCTAAAGAAAATAGTGGCAAAACTATAAATAGATGAAAGCGTATTTTGGATCTAACCGAAGGAACAACGTTTCCAAAAGAAGAAAGCATATTTTGAATATAACAGAGGGAATCTACGCTTTCTAGAAAAAAGAAAACGTATCCTGGAAGTACTCCTTGTACCGTGGGTTCAAATCTACAAACATGCAGGGGTTCTTTTGCAAAACTACCGACCAAAACGGTACTGGATATCGGCCTATGGGTCACAACATCATGAAGTGAGGGCGTAGGAAGATAGAGGAAACGATGGTGAACTCACCATGGCGAAAAATTGTGGCGTGGAGTGGACGGAGGTGGCGTGGTGCTCGGGATGGCAGATGGCGGTGCTAGGGCTTCACGGAGGCGCAGTGACTCGGCAAGGTAGCGGCTTCGGAGAGACTTGATGGAGAGGCGGCACAGTGCGGGGAGTAAGTATTTAAGGCCACAGAGACGTGGGGTGCATGCCAAGGCAGAGTCATGGTGGCGGCGGAGTCAAGGGCGGCGGTAGTGTCCCATGTAGACACAACTGAATGTGGAAGACGACGCTGATGGATGGGCCTGGGTTGTCAGCGAGTGAAGGGGCGGGACCGGGCTGGAGTGACTGCACGCAGAGAGGAGGTGGGCGCTACTGGCTAGGCCGGCCCAAGTGAAACTAGGCCACTATGGGGTGAGGGCCTATGGAAGAAAGGGAAATGGAGTGGGAAGGGTGAGCCGCGGCTACGGGAGGGCAAACTGGGCCGACGGGGAATGGAGCAGCGAGCTGGGCCAGTGAGGGGAGGCGGCCAAGCCTAGGCTGATAGATGAAGGGAGTATTTTGTTTTTTCTTATTTTATTTTATTCCTAAGCATTTTCCAAACTCATTTTCAAAAGCAATTCAAATCATTTTAAATTTTAGACAAAGTCACACATTCCAATAATTCCAATGAACCAGCATGTATGCACAAACAAGTTGCTACACCTTAGTATGAATTTTTAATTTAATGAAAAATATTATTTTTCCTATATTTCATGAACACAAAAATACAAAATTTAAATCACTAACTCTACTTCAAAAAAAACAATTTTTACGGTGTTACAATTCTACCCCCTTAAAATGAATCTCATCCTCGAGATTCAGATGATGATGATCAAAGAGATGCAAATTCTCCGCCTGTGGATTCTTCTTTACTTTGCATACCTGTTGACCTTACTCCAAGTAACTTGCCAAACTGATTCCAAGATCCTGATAGGTACTCCAAACACCCCTCGAGTACTCCGATCACTAGGCCACCTTTCCTTTTTCATCCAAACTATCAATTCTCTTTCTTAGAATATTCACCTTCCAATGGAGCCTTTTCACTTTCTTGGTCCAAAGTAGGTTCTGTCAGTAACTCTAAAACATTAATGACTATATACGCTCAGGTTAAGTTGCTCAATTTTCAAACACAATTTTCATGGTGTCATCCGAATCTTCTTAGCTTAACTCTCCTTTGTTAAGGGCATCGGCCACGACTTTGCTTCTCGAAGCGATAGCACTTTTCTAAGTCACCATCCTTGATTACTCCAATCCAACATTGATGTCACAAGCTCAAAACCATCTTAGTGAAGTTGTCTTTAGATTCTTGTGATCCACTTAGATGTCACTTTTTATGCCCAAGTAGATAGTACCTCCATGTTCCACAATGGATGACTCCAGGATCATACATCAGATGTTCCATATCTCCTTCCAAAGGTGTTTGTTCCTCTACATTGCCATCTAAAAACTCACAGTCCACTTTATTATCCTCTATGTATACACCTTCTAATAGGTCATTCTCATATTCCTTAGGTGCAGGTTGAATACCGTCATACTCAATTCTTTCTCCTGATGGTGTTGTTAGAAGCACCGAACGTTGGGCATATTTAATCACTCCTTTACAAGTAGACAACCATCCCTTTCCAAGGATAACATCAATGTCCATTAACTCCAAAACTTTATGGTTTGCTACGAATTTCTCCCCTTTTATGTTAAGACTAACTTTTGGGCATAAGTGGTTTGCCTTCATTTCTCCTCCTAGAGAGCTAACTATTAGGGGTTTCCTCATCGAAAACATAGTTATCTTATGATTTTCTACATATTCCCTAGATATGAATGAATGTGAAGCACTAGGGTCAAACAAAACCATGGCAGTGGCTGAGCTTACTGCAATCAAACCATAAACAACATCCATAGCTCCATGAGTGGTAATCATATCCACATTGTTCAGACTTCTAGGGATGTGCATTCATTTTAATTTATTTTCTTTCACCTGCTTCTTATGGACATTCTATTCTAGCTCTCAGTTGTTGCTGAGGCTTTGATTATTCTCGACAAACTTCTCAAGACAATTGTTCTCATAATGTTTAATCTCACCACAATCATAACCTTCCTCACGTCGTAGAAGTATTTGTCTTCATCAAGGTGATACTAGGAGGTGACAGACATGGCTCTTGAGAGCTCAAATGCTGCACTTCATCATTGGGTTGCTGATACTGATCCTGATCTATACTCCCAAGCAGATTCATAGGGGTTGACTGATATTCTGCTTGTGTAGCAAAACAACGATGAGTGTTTCTTAACTGGCATTGAAGGTCATGCTTTCTTTTCTTTTCTTCCATCTCTCGATGCTTGTTCTCAATTACAATTACTCTATCCACCAACTGTCTGATAGTCGGCATACACCACGGTCATCAGTTGTAGTTGCAAACCATCGTTTAGTCCTTTCAAAAAGTGTTTTTGCTTCTTAACATCATTATCCACCTCTCTTGGAGCATAGCGTGACAATTGAGTGAACTAGTTATGATACTCACACACTGACATAGATCCTTGCTTCAAGTTGAGGAACTCATCTTGCTTAAATTCTACCACACCTAATGGAATATGGTTGGACCTAAAGCTCTCGCTAAACTCCTTCTAGGTGACCTGTCCAGCATTGTTGGGACGTCCATACTGGTAAGACTCCCACCAGTCTTGTGTTGTGCCCTAGAGTTGGCCGGATGCAAAAAGCACCTTCTCATGGTCATCACACTGAGCTATGTCCAATTGTCGCTCCACAGCTCTAAGCCAATCATCAGCTTCAAGTGGTTCACTTGTATCAGAGAATGTCATTGGGTGTCCCTTCATAAATTCACCATGGTGGTTCTTGAGGCAGGTTGTTTAACACACTTTGAACAATAGTCGGTAATAACTGAGTCTATGTCATCAAAGCTTGCTATATAGATGGAGGATTAGGTGGTAGTGGATTAGAATTGGCAGGATTCCTTCCTAGTGAGAGCTAGAATCTACAAAACCACCTTTACTTTGGCTACCCCCTTAAGAAAAGATCAACTAGGGGACACAAAAAGGGTAGCCTGCACCTTCTTCTCAGTTAGCTAGCATAAAGGCGTTCTGACATCCCAATGATACTCTCGTGTATGGGCAAGAACAAGAAATCTGAAATTCCTCAGTGAGCAGAAAAATAGCAGTGCAGTAAAACAGCTTGTAACTCTCATTCTGTTAATCTAATAAAGTTATAGATTATACCGTTGGAAAACTTATCAAATCCTCCACAACTTCTGTGTAGAATACTTTTCCAAATTCTACAGTTTAGGTAGTCAAAAACTGTGCACAACAGAAACTACTCTAGGTTTCAGACAGCACAGGTGCATCATCTTGTGATTTTCATAACTCCATAACCAAAATAGCTATCAGGGTGATTGTTGTGGTCCGAGAAATATGTTGAAGTCTACTATTGTACAGAATTTTTCTATGATTTTTGGTTGTCCAAAAACAGAGATATAAGCCGATAAAGACAGTTTGCTACGGAAGGCAGGATAGAGAAAACAGTAGATAACCAAAATACGACTATTTATTTTATTAACCCTTATGCCATAGGCCTATAAACTAAATGAAATTGGTGAAACATCCATCAAGATCATTGCAATCATTATAAAGATTGAAAACAAGCACAAGCATAATGACAATTCAACATTGCCATAAAGGTGCACAACTCAATCATTGACTCAACTTGCGATACTATCGTCCTCATTGTACTAGGGGTACAATCCTAAGACTCATCTTCAGATTACGGATAAGGTGGTGAGGAACAGCTCTAAAAGCATATCAAATCAAGGAGTGAAGATGAGAACAAAGACTTTAAAATAAGCACCAAGGTAGAGATGAATAGCAAGGATAGAGATATAGTAGAGAAGAAAATATCAAGGTTCATAGAGTAAGGGTTTTTGTAGCAACTTCTAAACCTTAGAACGACCAGTTTCTACTAGGCTTGCAGTCCTATAGTTAGCATTACACTAATACCACTTTGTAGCACCTGGTTTTAAGAACAAAACTAGATACGCACCATATGTGAGCCCAGGAAGTCAAATCTCACATATAGCTATAAATAACGGAAATGTAGAAAGACAATGCTTAATATAACGTATTATTACAAGAGATATAACCATAGACAACAAACTAGCGGAAAGACAACTCTGATCTTCAGGTGAAGACTCCAACTCCATAGAGACAACTAACTGGTTGATCACAAGCCTAATTCCTCCAAACTCTAGCAATCTGGTACCCATCCGAGATTTTTCCAAAGATTTGAAAAGTAAAGCAAGCGTAAGTACATGTCATACTCAACAAATATAACATGGGGTTCATGAGGCTCAAAAGACTGACACTGGTTTACTACAGTTAGCTTTTAGTGAGTCATGATTTTAGCAATTGAGTAGCATGAAATTTATCATAAGCCCACATAAACAAATGATCAGGTAACACATGAATAATGAATAGCATAAACAGTAATCATTAGTGAGCATCTTCATCATCAGTATCATCTTTGTTCATCATCTATTCCATAAGGGTTCCAAGGCGGCTCATGATCATGAGCATGGCTCATATACCAGTTTTACACTCTGCAGAGGTTGTACACTTTTACTGTGCGTCGTGATTTACTTTTTCGCCTGAGGTAGCTAGCCTCTTGACCCACAATCTAGGAAGGTCAGCCGGGTTCACTATGAAGCATTACAAAGGTTCGTCTAACAAGTTAGGGCCTCTAGGTTTCCCCATCAATAAGCATTAACTCCCATCCAAGGTGTGACTGACAAAAGACCAAGAATTTAAAATGCACTCAACTTGGCAAGCCAAGGTCATACAAGTCAGAGCCCCTCTTGCGCCATGAAGATAACCACTAACAAGCTAGAAAAGGTCCTCATACTTGACTAAAGCTAGAGCCATGTAGCCCTCACAATTGTACTGTAAGTCCTGGATGATCACTTATAGATAAGTCCTTAGGGAGAGGAATCTAGAGCACCATCATAATAGCCCAATGCTCTAGCCCCCTGATTCCATGTTGCTAAAAAGCATCTTTTAGTGTTTATTACATATACCTTTAATCAAGTTACAAGATCATGGATGTAGTTGAGCACGAGCATCAGACTACCCAATGCAATACCCCATAGGAATCAAGGTACACGGTAACAAAATACTAGGAAATCCTTAGTGGTAATCAAGGTAGACACATGCAGTATGAATTAAATGATTAAAGGTGTATAGGTCCACAAGGAAGATCCTGTGCTATACTTGCCTTAAACTCAGATCCTTCCTCAAGTCGAAACCTTCAAAGGACTTCTTCTGGATCACCAACTTCTTCTATATCACCAACGCAAAGCTCACCAACTAGACAAGATCATAACGTACCACACAAGCATACATGCAATCATACATGAATCATACAATAGACCTAAATTAGAATAGTACACCAACCATAAAATCAAGATGAAAAGTTTGTAAAATGAATCTACGTCTCGCTACGAATACACAGACGCGAAAATCACTCTAATCGGAGCTATAACAAAGAAGTTATGAATTGAACAAAATTTCCTTTAATAAAATAATAGATTAAATCTAACCTCGAATTTCAAAAGTTGAAAATATATTTAACAGTAGGATGAACATGTAGATTACGCAATTACGAATCTAATGCAACTTGAACGGATCAAATCAGAGTTAAAACGAAGAAGTTATGGCCTAAAGAAAATAGTGGCAAAACTGTAAATAGATGAAAGCGTATTTTGGATCTAACTGAAGGAACTACGTTTACAAAAGAAGAAAGCGTATTTTGAATCTAACAAAGGGAATCTAAGCTTTCCAGAAAAAGAAAACATATTCTAGAAGTACGCCTTGGACTGCAGGTTCAAATCTACAAACATGCGGGGGTTCTTTTGCAAAACTATCGGCCAAAACGGTACCGGTGAATATCGGTCGTTGGATCGATGATGGACAATTAGAAATAGATCAGAGAGAGAGAGAGAGAGCGGACTGACGGTGAGCTCAGGCGGCGGCGCCATGGATGTTCTCACTAGCGTAACTGGATACCAGCCTATGGGTCACGACAGCACGAAGCGAGAGCACCGGAAGACAGAGAAAACGATGACGAACTCACCACGGCGAAAAACTATGGCATGGAGTGGACGGAGGCGGAACGGTGCTCGGGATGGCGAACGGTGGCACTAGGTCTTTGCGGCAACATGGCCACTCGATGAGGTAGCGGCTTCGGTGAGACTTGATGGAGAAGCGGCGCGGTGCGGGGAGTCAGTATTTAAGGCCGGGGAGACGTGGGGCGCACGCCAAGGCGGAGTCGTGGTGGCGGCGGAGTCGGGGGTGGCGGTAGTGTCCAGTGCAGACAGACTGAAGGTGGAAGATGGTGCTAATGGATGGGCCCCGGTTGTCTGTGAGTGAAGGGGCGGGGCCGAGCTGTCAGCGACAGCGCGTGGAGAGGAGGCGGGGAGCTACTGGCTAGGCCGGCCCAAGTGAAACTAGGCCACTGCAGTGCGAGGGCCTATGGAAGAAAGGGATAAGGGAGCAGGAAAGGTGAGCCACGGCTACGAGAGGGGAAACTGGGCCGGCGGGGAATGGAGCTGCGAGCTGGGCTAATGAGGGGTGGCGGCCAAGTCCAGGCTGAAAGATGAAGGGAGTATTTTGTTTTTTCTACTTTTCTTTTATTCCAAAGCATTTTCCAAACTCATTTTCAAAAGCAATTCAAATCATTTTAAATTTTAGACAAAGTCAAACATTCCAATAATTCAAATGCACTAGCATGTATGCACAAACAAGTTGCCAAACCTGAGGTTGAATTTTTAATTTAATGAAAAATATTATTTTCCCTTTATTTCATGAACACAAAAATACAAAATTTAAATCACTTTAACTCTATTTAACAAAACAATTTTTAGGGTGTTACAGCGGCTCTTGATCTTGTTGGCCTTCTCATGTTGTATTTTCTTGCTCACTTGTACTTGGGTTGGCCTTGATGAGATGTTGTCTTTGTTAGGACACTCACTAATCTTATGTCCCTCTCCTCGGCAAGCACAACAAAGGCATTGCTTGTTCTTGTGGATGTCTTCTCTTCTTGCCTCTTGCTTGCATCCTTGCCGTTGAGCCTCTTTCTTGATGACATAAGGACTTCACTTTTCTTGTTGGGACATGAGCCAATTTCATGCCCCTTCTCATGGCAACCATAACACTTCCTCTTGCTTATTTTTGTATTCTTCTTAGGTAGTGTGACGTGGTCATCAACCTTGTTGGAACACTTGGCATTGTGTCTCATATTGGAGCACTTGACATGAGCCAACTTCTTCTTCTCTTGAATCTTGCTCATGTGCTTCTCTTCTTTCTTCAAGGAGCAATTTCTCACATGATGACCCTCTCTATTGCACTTGAACAAATGATAGGAGTCTTGTTCATCTTTTTTCTTTGCTCCATGATCTTGTCATTGTTGGACTTGTGAACTTCTTGATGGGGCTTGATGAATGCATCGGTTGATCCCATCTCAAGCTTCTTCACCATGTATTCACGGTTATCTTGAGAAGGTTGAGCATTGCACTATCCTTTCATTTGAATCAAGTCCCTCCTTAGCCTCTCAACTTCTTCCTTGA
Source organism: Miscanthus floridulus (assembly GCF_019320115.1). Taxonomy (NCBI): domain Eukaryota; kingdom Viridiplantae; phylum Streptophyta; class Magnoliopsida; order Poales; family Poaceae; genus Miscanthus; species Miscanthus floridulus. The sequence goes on from NC_089589.1 coordinate 100,770,744, forward strand.
GCTCTTCGTTTTCTCTTGTTATGGAATCATCACAAGTATCTACAACTACATGCTCAACGGAAGGTTAGCTTTCTTCAGAGCAACAATGGTTAGCACATGAGAAAATAGATTGAACTTGTGTACATGTGCACTTGTGTGTGTGAGGTTGATATGATTTTACCATTGTTACCACAACATCATGAGCAATTTCTAGCATGATATGAGAATCCATAAGCTTGTCATGAGAGCACAAGAGCTCATCATGATTTTCTTGCAAAAACTCATTCTTGCCAGTGAGCCTTTCCACTTTGTCCTTGAGAACATAATTCTCATCTTCTAATTGATCAACACAAGAGAGAGAGAGTTACTATTACAAGTTTGCCCAATTAACAAGTTTTCATACCATTCGACCAAACTAGCATGAGAGCACTTAAGCTTGTCATGCTCTTTGGTCAACTTCTCCAAGCATTTGATCTTTTTGATGATGAACTCTTCTTGATTGTGAAGTGTTTCTTCTTGCTCATCAATCTTTTCTATGAGCTTGAGCACCATCAACTTGTCTTTCTTGCTTAGATGTGCAAAGTGTTGATTGAACTCATCATCATCATTGCTTTCAACGTCACTCTCATTTTCACTCTCACTTTCACTCTCATTGTAACTTGCCACATTTTTCTCTCTCTTTGCCATAAGACCCACATAAGAAGTGGCATAGAGAGTTGAACTTCTTGGTGAGGTGGATTCATCATTTGGCCTCCACCAATCACAATCTTCTTCTTCCTTCAAAATGTTAGTCCCTCAAAAACTAGAGGAAATAGAAGTACCACATGTAAAAGCATTGTTCTCACCAACCCTTTCAATGCCTTCCATTAAGTCATATGTTGGCGAGGAAGTGGATGTGACATGATCACTTAGGCCTTTTGGGAGAATCACTTGAGGCTCTTCATTTGTCGGTGAAGTGGAGCACTCCTCACCTGGTTCTTCCAATGAGAGAGTCTTCTCATCACATTTGGACTTGTCATAGTTTTCTTTGAGTGTGGTCCAAATGAGATGAGCATCCTCAACCGGTTCACCATCTCCAAATATGACGGTATCACAAACATCTTCACTCAAAGCACTAAATAAGACATTAGTAGCTTGAGCATTGTGTTGTAAGCATTTCACTTCCTCTCTAGATAAGTTGGCCAATTCAACACTTGGAGGTGAAATGCTCATATCTACAGTCCGCTCAATATCAGGACCAATGGCCCTAAAAACATCAAGAACACTAGTGGACCAAAGATGCATAATTTGAACCATCTAAAGTAGAAGTTCTAGAGATACCTCTTCACTTGTCGACATCGTCTCTTAAGGCGGTTAAGCCCAAAATTGAGAGCCTAGCTCTGATACCAATTGAAAGGACCTTTATGTCGCCTAGAGGGGGGTGAATAGGCATTTCTAAAAAATATCAACAAATAAAGCTTCTAGCGGATTAGCAGACCGTGGAACCTTTGAGAAACTACATGGAACCTCTGGGGCGTGGAACTCCGGAGGATGTCACGGAGCCTCTAGGCAACATAGAGTACTCAGCAACTGCTACTCCTAGACATCAAACTCAAACCAAACTTCTTGATGATGTGCTTGGAGATGTCCACTGGCAAGTCCATGAAGTCCCTGCACTCACAAACACAAACAACCAAGTAGATCAAGTGGAACACAAATAATGCAATTCAAAACATAAGGGACGAGACACACGATTTATCCTGTGGTTCAGCTCGCCACAAAGGCTTTCCTATGTCCACATTGTTGAGGAAGCCACAAAGGCTTTGGGTCTCTTCCAACACTATCCTCTTCTCAAGTCCAACACCAAGGTTGAGCTTGAGGGTTCCACTAAGATCTCCAGGTAATACAAACTTTCCTGCAGCTCACCAAAAGCACAGGAGCTCATCGGACGACGCCTAGCCATCTAGAAGGCTTCACCTCCAAGAGTAACGAATGTGCAACGAATGCTTGACGTAGCCCAACAAGTGCTCAAGGGTTGGTTAGCTCTTAATTGCTCTCTAACATTTAATTAACCACTAATCATTCACTCTCACAAAGAGAGGGGTTAGAGAGAGCTCTCACAAGGCTTGGAATGGGTTGGGAGTGAAATGGGAGCTAGTAGCACTGCCAGGAGACATGGGATGGGTATATATACTCACCCCACAAATACTAGCCGTTGGAGGTAAATAACTAGCCATTATGACCAATAGACCCTAGAACCTCCACGCATAGGCACGGAGCCTCCACGTAAATGGGCGGAACCTCCATGGATCTTCAAGATAGTACAGATCACCATACGGAAAAAGGCATAACTTTTTACTCCAAACTCCATTTTTGGAGATCTTGGACTTTTCGGAAAGCTTGTTATGTGGGCTTTCCAACCCAACAAATAACAAGCCCCAAAACCAAAAAGTGCAAGTGTTGTGCTATTGTGTTTCTCTCATGTTAGCACTTGAGTTTGGTTAGTTTGAGCACTTCAGACTTGTCTATGATTCGTGTTGCATCCCCCTTGATAGTACGACATACCTATAGTCAAGATCAAGAGAATATAACCATTTCAACCACTTGAGTCTTCAATGTCTTCATATGCCATTTCTTCTCAATATCGCTTTATAAGGGGTTGCAATCATCTTTGTCTCATCTCTTTGAGCAAACATACCTTGAGCATGTGACTTGAACCATTTCAACACATGTGAGTTCAATACATGGCCTCAAGTCACTTCCACTAATGATTTGATCCTCAACATAACTGACTCCTCTTAGCTTGATTAGTTCCTCAACTCAATGCAATACTCTCTTCTTCACCTTAGCTATGGTACCTCTGTCCTCAAACCATTGCTTGCCCTTCACCTCCGCTTAGTCCATCGAAGCCCTTTCCTTGCTATCTTCACCTTATCAAGCTATAATCAAGTCACATCATACTATGCATCCATTGAAAAACTATTTCTTCAATATTGTGATCCTTGCTCGAATATCCTCTAGATATGAAAGTCTAGCATATAGGATTTCTCTCCTATGTTTTCTACCAAACAAAGTATGCAACAATTTAAGTCAAGATTCTTGAGAAGTTAGCATATTTAGCTCATACATCATTTAGATGACTTTTAACATGAGACTAACTCATGCCATCACCACAAGAGGTATAAACCAAATATCTAAATAATTCTGTAATCGTCACCACAAGAACAAACTTATGGTGTCACTCAAAATATTGCACACACATGCACACACTTTCATGTAAGGGCCTAGATTCACAGAGGTAATACAAGAGTTCATGGAGCGATATACCTTTGTTCTAAGCCTCATAATCTCCATCCTGATAATGATTTTCATTAGTTGAATTTAGTTCTTTGATGGGCCTAGCATTCCCTTATGCAAAAATTTCATGTGCCCATCTCTCTTCATCATCATCTTCAAGCAGATATCACAAACTTGTGCTTGATCTCGGTTTAAAGCCCATTGCTAGCTCTTGTTGCCATTTTGAGATACCAATTGAAGATATATTTCTTGATATACCAAATTTAAGGATTATCCCCAACACCAATTGAAATATGATGTTCATAATTTGACACCAATTCAAAGAGTCCTCACAAGTTGATGCCAATTGGAATGGATTCTTGTATCTCATAATTTCACCTAGGGAATTCTCATAAAGACAAGAGATAGTATTAAATTGCACAAGCTACAGTTCAGAACTAGTGACATTTTGGATGTGGAAGGCAAGTAGATCACTAATTGCAAAATCTCATAACATAGAATAAATTTGCCTTTTTCATAGTGCATACATATATATGTGGAAGGCAAGAACATATGCACTTTTGGTCAATTAAGTCAAAATAAGGGAATTTAAGCTATATTATGGATAGTGGCTACTTAAGAGATAAAAATGCAATCCAAATAAATATGAAGGATAACTTTACCAATTTGGATTGAGTTAATGTAGCATACCCGTGAGAAGCTCATTCTCTCTAAGAGACTACACAAATGACTAGAAGAAAAGGTTAGTCTCAAAGACACAAGATATAGAATGGGCTCCCCTTTAATATGTGCATCAAGTACTCAAATTACTTGTGAAATACACTTGAATCGGTTTAAGAGTCCAGAGGAGTTCATCCGATATATTGGTCAAGGCATGATAAATTTGCAACAATTGAAATTATGCCAAGGAAACATACCACCACCAAGGTATAGACATATCACCATACAAATTTTCATTGATATGACCATCACAAGTGAGACTTTAGTGATTTGGATGGCCATAGTTCTTACTTGATGATTCATGGTGAATTAGAGCTCCTTGTGATCATCCAAGATCCATATTATGTTCCTAGTTCTTTGATTCTTTTCTCCAACTCATTCAAATCTAGTTCCACTAAAGGATTGGGGCATTCGACATTAAACCGAGAGCACTTGGTTTATAAAATACCAGGACCCCCTAAAATAACATTTGGAGTACCCAAAGATTCCATTGGAACCATCCATCCTCCTTTGATGTTCTTCTTTCTCCAATGTGTGAGACTATTTAATATGAACTTGAAAGAAGCCATTAGTCTCACAAGATATAAGCTAAACTCCTCCTCAATTTATGCATACAAGAGTACACAAAGTATGCTCATACATATCAATACCATGACGTCAAGGGAGAAGTTTACACTATATTCCAACTGATTCAAACTCCTTCAAGCAGCTTGCAGTCCAATTAGTTTCAGTTGGTTGCAGTTGCTTCCAATTGATTTCAGCAAGTTCCAACTGATTTTAACTTATTTCTGCTACTTCTAACTATCGAAGTCAACTGGTTTCATCTAGTTTGAATTGATTTCAGCTGCTATTTCTGAAAGCCTGCAACTGATTTCTTCAAGTTCCAACTAGTGTCAACTGCTTGCTGCTGCTTGTATATTGGTTACAACTCCTTTGGAACAAACTGATGCTTCTCATATTGCCTGATTATTCATGACCAACTTGAGAGCCAACTTAATCTTGCAGCTGCAATGCAATCCAATTCCATACAGTTTTCAGATTTTGTCTACCTTGGAAAATAATTCATATCTCGCAGACTACTAGACTAATATACATGAAACTTGGTAGACATGTACACCTATGAGTCCTCTAACTGCTGTAAAAATTTCTGCTCATTTGGACTTCATTTGATCAGTGAAATCAATTTTCTACCAAAACTGCTAGAGTTTGAAACTGCAGTACTGAAGCTAAAATAATTCAACTTAAAACTGACCTTCTTCTAAACCAATCTTCATGCCAACTATACAGCAACAAGTAATAGATATGCATGCCATGCTCACAAAGTTTCAGGCCAATTCATCAGTATTTGAACTTCCAAACCCATGCTTGAAGGCAGCTAACTCAGAATTTTAATTTTCTGGACAGATTTGATAATTCCCAATTCTTCTCTTCTTCTTGTCCAATCTTGAGGTGAATTTGGTTGAGAATACTCACAAGATGTCATTTCCACTAAGTCATCTTACCAATACTTGTAGGCTTGTGAATTCTTCCAATATAGCTTATCCAACTCAACCTCAAACTTGATTTTATCCAACTGAGAATTTGGTCTCTTTGGCCTCTAGCAACCTCATCTTACTTTAGGTGAAGATTAACCTTTAAGCTTGTGATTCATCCAATTATACAAGCACACCCTCTTCTTATTGATTTTCTATAAATAAACTCAACACAAGAGGGCATTAGTAACACAAGCACTAGTTTCTCATTTAGTAACCCTTTTATTTGTGGAAGGCAAGTAGGTTACAAAAATAGAGAAACCTCATAACATGGATTAAATCTTCCTTAGAGCCTGATTTACACTCTTTTGAGTGGAATGCAAATGTGAATGTGCATGGTTGGTCAATTAAGTCCAAAGGGTAGATTTAACCGTTTCAACACATGTGAGTTCAATACATGGCCTCAAGTCACTTCCACTAATGATTTGATCCACAACATAATATGACTCCTCATAGCTTGATTAGTTTCTTGACTCAATGCAAGTGCTATCGTATTCACCTTAGCTATGGTACCTCGGTCCTCAAGCCATCACTTGCCTTTCACCTCCGCCTAGTCCCTTAAAGCCCTTTCCTTGCTATCTTCACCTTACTATGCCATACTCAAGTCACATCATACTAAGCGTCCATTGAAAAACCATTTCTTCAATATTGTGATACTTGCTTGAATATCCTCTATATATGAATGTTGAGATCAATCAAGCTTTAGTTTGATTCACATTTACACATAAATGAATAAACATTAATATGGTCAAGCCAATTCACGGTTCCTCATACTCTCTTCATTTTGGCTTGGCATTCCTAACACTCTTTTTCAATATATATATCTTCATACTTCTATCTTCGTCAAATCAATGCAAAGTGATTCTCTAAATCTTTATCCATACAAGCAAACCAATGTAGAGATTGACTTATATCCAATATGAATTGTGTCCTTTGTCATTTAACCTTTGCTTGGTATTTCTTCACTTATGCATTCTTGACTCATTCTTTAATCCTTGATCAAAGCTAATCTGCTATCAAACTCTTCTTGTTCATGTGAAGAAAGCCATTATTGAGACCAATCCAAAATCATCAACTCATGTCTCTTTTGCCATTTGCTAAATATGCTTGCTTTCTCATGATACTATGATATCCCACAACATAGAAGCCATTTTATGAACTCCATTTGCATTGTTGTCCTTTTCTTGAACTAGATTGTTTCCATGATCATCTAACAAAACAATACACAACTTTGGCCTTGATTTGAACATTATGTGGAATATCATCAAGTTTGCCTTCTTGTTGATCCTTCAGTCACTTCTCATTCCATAATCCATAAGTATATGCAATAGACTCAATTTCCTGTTCAACACTTAGCAAACTTGTTAGACCTTTAATTATGTTGTCATTCAATCCACCAAAACCCACTAAAGAGCTAGATGCACTTTCAATCTCCCCCTTTTTGGTGATTGATGACAACACAATTAAAGCTTACAAGAGATTGATAAATCATAAGATTTTGATTCCTATGATATAGAGAGCTCCGCCTAAATGTGTGCATTGAAAGGAATTCAAATTTTGGCCTCAAATGTCAAATGCACATATTTAAGAAGTGTGGGAACTCTCCTATATCTTAGCATCTGTGGGGTGCAAGGTGTCAGCATGATAAATGTCATGCTCATGACAGTTCATGCACTCAAGAAGTTGCTAAACTGCCAGTCCGTGGAACCTCTGCGTCCTGTCGCAGAACCTTTATGAAGTAGAGCCTCCGCGACCAGGTGCAGAACATCCGCAAGCTATATAGTTAGAAAAAATAAACAATACATCATTCAAGGCATGAACATCACACACTAGCATATGAGGTCCTTATTAAGAGCATCAATTTAAACTATCCTTGCACACACCACACAATCAAAATTGAAAAATCTTATATGCCCCACTTTTACCCCTTTAAATCCACATATCAATCTCTCCCCTCTTACACTCTATCCCAATATTTCTCCCCCTTTGGCATTAATCTCCAAAAAGGATCTCTCTACTAAAAGGAAGAAATGATGGTAAACAAGTGAGGGCAAGAGGTAGATAAAAGTTTAGCATATAGGATTCCTCTCCTATGTTTTCTACCAAACAAAGTATGCAGCAATTTAAGTCAAGATTCTTGAGAAGTTAGCATATTTAGCTCATACCTTATTTAGATGACTTTTAACATGAGACTAACTCATGCCATCACCACAAGAGGTATAAACCAAATATCTAAATAATTCTCTAATCGTCACCACAAGAACAAACTTATGGTGTGACTCAAAATATTGCACATGCATGCACACACTTTCATGTAAGGTCCTAGATTCACAAAGGTAATACAAGAGTTCATGGAGCGATATACCTTTGTTCTAAGCCTCATAATCTCCAACCTGATAATGATTTTCATTAGTTGAATTTAGTTCTTTGATGGGCCTAGCATTCCTTTATGCAAAAATTTCATGTGCCCGTCTCTCTTCATCATCATCTTCAAGGAGATAACACAAACTTGTGCTTGATCTCGGTTTAAAGCCCATTGCTAGCTCTTGTTGCCATTTTGAGATACCAATTGAAGATATATTTCTTGATATACCAAATTTAAGGATTATCCCCAACACCAATTGAAATATGATGTTCATAATTTAACACCAATTCAAAGAGTCCTCACAAGTTGATGCCAATTGGAATGGATTCTTGTATCTCATAATGTCACCTAGGGAATTCTCATAAAGACAAGAGATAGCCTTAAATTGCACAAGCTACAGTTCACAACTAGTGACATTTTGGATGTGGAAGGCAAGTAGATCACTAATTGCAAAATCTCATAACATAGAATAAATTCCCCTTTTTGATAGTGCATACATATATATGTGGAAGGCAAGAACATATGCACTTTTGGCCAATTAAGTCCAAATAAGGGAATTTAAGCTATATTATGGAGAGTGGCTACTTAAGAGCTAAAAATGCTAGCCAAATAAATATGAAGGATAACTTTACCAATTTGGATTGAGTTAATGTAGCATACCCGTGAGAAACTCATTCTCACTAAGAGACTACACAAATCACTAGAAGAAAAGGTTAGTCTCAAAGACACAAGATATAGAATGGGCTCCCCTTTAATATGTGCATCAAGTACTCAAATTACTTGTGAAATACACTTGAATCGGTTTAAGAGTCTAGAGGAGTTCATCCGATATATTGGTCAAGGCATGATAAATTTGCAACAATTGAAATTATGCCAAGGAAACATACACCACCAAGGTATAGATAGATCACCATACAAATTTTCATTGATATGACCATCACAAGTGAGACTTTAGTGATTTGGATGGCCATAGTTCTTACTTGATGATTCTTGGTAAATTAGAGCTCCTTGTGATCATCCAAGATCCATATTTTGTTCCTAGTTCTTTGATTCTTTTCTCCAACTCATACAAATCTAGTTCCACTAAAGGATTGGGGCATTCGACATTAAACTGAGAGCACTTGGTTTATAAATACCAGGACCCCCTAGAATAACCTTTGGAGTACCCAAAGATTCCATTGGAACCATCCATCCTCCTTTGATGTTCTTCTTTCTCCGATGTGTGAGACTATTTAATATGAACTTGAAAGAACCCATTAGTCTCACAAGATATAAGCTAAGCTCCCCCTCAATTTATGCATACAAGAGTACACAAAGTACGCTCATACATATCAATACCATGATGTCAATTGAGAAGTTTACACTATATTCCAACTGATTCAAACTCCTTCAAGCTGCTTGCAGTCCAATTAGTTTCAGCTGGTTGCAGTTGCTTCCAATTGATTTGAGCAAGTTCCAACTGATTTTAACTTATTTCTGCTACATGTAACTATCGAAGTCAACTGGTTTCATCTAGTTTGAATTGATTTCAGCTGCTATTTCTGAAAGCCTGCAACTGATTTCTTCTAGTTCCAACTAGTGTCAACTGCTTGCTGCTGCTAGTATATTGGTTGCAACTCCTTTGGAACAAACTGATGCTTCTCATATTGACTGATTAATCGTGACCAACTTGAGAGCCAACTTAATCTTGCTGCTGCAATGCAATCCAATTACATACAGTTTTTAGATTTTGTCTTCTTTGGAAAATAATTCATATCTCTCATACTACTAGACTAATATACATGAAACTTGGTAGACATGTACACCTGTGAGTCCTCTAACTGCTGTAAAAATTTATGTTCATTTGGACTTCATTTGATCAGTCAAATATATTTTCTACCAAAACTGCTAGAGTTTGAAACTGCAGTACTGAAGCTAACAGAATTCAACTTAAAACTGACTTTCTTCTAAACCAATCTTCATGCCAACTGTACAACAAGTAATAGATATGCCATGCTCACAAAGTTTGAGGCCAATTCATCAGTATTTGAACTTCCAAACCCATGCTTGAAGGCAGCTAACTCAGAATTTTAATTTTCTGGACAGATTTGATAATTCCCAATTCTTCTCTTCTTCTTGCCCAATCTTGAGGTGAATTTGGTTGAGAATACTCACAAGATGTCATTTCCACTAAGTCATCTTACCAATACTTGTAGGCTTGTGAATTCTTTCAATATAGCTTATCCAACTCAACCTCAAACTTGATTTTATCCAACTGAGAATTTGGTCTCTTTGGCCTCTAGCAGCCTCATCTTACTTTAGGTGAAGATTAACCTTTAAGCTTGTGATTCATCCAATTATACAAGCACACCCTCTTCTTATTGATTTTCTATGAATAAACTCAACACAAGAGGGCATTAGTAACACAAGCACTAGTTTCTCATTTAGTAACCCTTTATGTGTGGAAGGCAAGTAGGTTACCAAAATAGAGAAACCTCATGACATGGATTAAATCTTGCTTAGAGCCTCTTGTACACTCTTTTGAGTGGAATGGAAATGTGAATGTGCATGGTTGGTCAATGAAGCCCAAAGGGTAGATTTAACCGTTTCAACACATGTGAGTTCAATACATGGCCTCAAGTCACTTCCACTAATGATTTGATCCTCAACATAATATGACTCCTCATAGCTTGATTAGTTTCTTAACTCAATGCAAGTGCTATCGTATTCACCTTAGCTATGGTACCTCGGTCCTCAAGCCATCGCTTGCCCTTCACCTCCGCCTAGTCCCTCGAAGCCCTTTCCTTGCTATCTTCACCTTATTATGCCATACTCAAGTCACATCATACTAAGCATCCATTGAAAAACCATTTCTTCAATATTGTGATACTTGCTTGAATATCCTCTGTATATGAATGTTGAGATCAATCAAGCTTTAGTTTGATTCAAATTTACACACAAATGAATAAACATTAATATGGTCAAGCCAATTCACGGTTCCTCATAGCCTCTTCATTTTGGCTTGACATTCCTAACACTCTTTTCAATATATATATCCTCATACTTCTAGCTTGATCAAATTAATGCAAAGTGATTTTCTAAATCTTTATCCATACAAGCAAACCAATGTAGAGACTGACTTATATCCAATATGAATTGTGTCCTTTGTCATTTAACCTTTGCTTGGTATTTCTTCACTTATGCATTCTCGACTCATTCTTTAATACTTGATCAAAACTAATCTACTATAAAACTTTTCTTATTCATGTGAAGCAAGCCATTATTGAGACCAATCCAAAATCATCAACTCATGTCTCTTTTGCCATTTGCTAAATATGCTTGCTTTCTCATGATATTATGATATCCCACAACATAGAAGCCATTTTATCAACTCCATTTGCATTGTTGTCCTTTTCTTGAACTAAATTATTTCCATGGTCTTCTAACACAACAATACACAACTTTGGCCTTGATTTGAACATTATGTGGAATATCATCAAGTTTGCCTTCTTTTTGTACCTTTAGTCACTTCTCATTCCATAATCCATAAGTATATGCAATAGACTCAATTTCCTGTTCAACACTTAGCAAACTTGTTAGACCTTTAATTATGTTGTCATTCAATCCACCAAAACCCACTAAAGGGCTAGACGCACTTTCAGTTGTTGAACGAGAAGAGGTCGGACACGCATATAAAGTCCAGCGCCTAGTCTACTTCATCAGCGAGGTTCTAAATGAGTCTAAAACTCGCTACCCCCATGTCTAGAAGCTGTTGTACACCCCCTGATCACATCCTGAAAGCTCTATCACTACTTCGATGCCTACCACATAGCGGTAGTCACTAAGTACCCACTCGGTGACATGCTCCGCAACAAGGAAGCCAGCGGCCGCATCATTAAAATGGGTGGTCGAGCTTGGCACCTATACCATTGACATTAGGCCTCGCCACACGATCAAGTCGTAGGCGCTCACCGACTTCATCGCTAAGTGGATGGATATGCAGACTCCTGTCCCGATCAACCACCCCGAGCACTAGACCGTGTACTTCGATGGGTCTCTCAACCTCGATGGTGCGGGGGCAGGCGTAAATTTCATCTGGCCATCGGGGGATAAGCTTTGCTACGTTCTTCACCTACACTTCTAAGCATCCAATAATACCACTAAATATGAGGCGGCACTTCATGGTCTCCATATAGCTGTCGAGCTCAGCGTTAAACGCCTCTAGGTGTACGACGACTCCACACTCATGATCAATCAGCTCAACAAGGATTGGATTTGCACCAATGAGAAGATGGACACTTACTACGCCGTGATAAGAAAGTTAGAAGACAAGTTCTACGGCATCGAGTACCACCATGTGGTCCGGGTTGACAACTAAGTAGCCAATGAGCTATCAATGTTAGGGTCAACCAGGGCCAAAGTTCTAGCTAGAGTGTTCGTCCAGGACCTGGTGATGCCATCCATCAAGCAGGGGCAAGAAGGCATTGAAGAAAAGCCACCTGCCGAGCCGTTAGTCACATCGGTCCCTAGCTCTAGTAGTGATTAGAGGGAACCTTTCATCAAATACCTCACCATTGCAGATGTCCTGGCCGACAACACAGAGAGAATGCCTCACCTGTCGCAGGAAGCATTATGTCCTAGTTGAAGGAAAGTGTAGCACCCGGTTTTAAGGACAAAACCAGATACGCATCATATGTGAGCCCAGGAAGTCAAATCTCACATACAGCTACAAATAAGGGTAATATCATTAGACAATGCTCAATATATAATGTACTTAGTATAAAGAATATAACCTTAGATAGCAAACAGCAGAAAGACAACTCCGATCTTCGGGTGAAGACTCTAATTCCACAGGGACAACTGACTGGTTGATCACAAGCCTAATTCCTCCAAAATCTAGTAATCTGGTACCCATCCGGGATTTTTATCCAAAGATTGAAACGGTGGTCGGATTCGCCTAAACTGATAACGCCTAATTCCACAGAGACGTGTTATCAGTTGAGGCGAATCCTACCACCATTTCAATCTTTGGATAAAAATCCCGGATGGGTACCAGATTACTAGAGTTTGGAGGAATTAGGCTTGTGATCAACCAGTCAGTTGTCCCTGTGGAATTAGAGTCTTCACCCGAAGATCGGAGTTGTCTTTCCGCTGTTTGCTATATAAGGTTATATTCTTTATACTAAGTACGTTATATATTGAGCATTGTCTAATGATATTACCCTTATTTGTAGCTATATGTGAGATTTGACTTCCTAGGCTCACATATGGTGTGTATCTGGTTTTGTTCTTAAAACCAGGTGCTTCGCAAGAACGCCAAGGGGGAGCTACTCCAAAAGTGCATCTCTGTGGAAGAGGGCGAGAAGATACTCAAGGAGATCCATGTTGGCACTTGCAGCAATCACGCAGCCTCTAGAACATTGGTCGGTAAAGCCTTTCGAGCTGGTTTCTATTGGCCTTCTACAGTTGCCGATGCCGAGGCATTCGTTCACTAGTGCGAGAATTGTTAGTTTTTTGCTAAGCAAATCCACGTCCCCGCCCAGGCCTTGCAAACGATTCCTGTGTCTTGGCCCTTCACATGCTAGGGACTGGATATGATCGGTCCCTTCAAGCCACGCCGGGAGGTTTTCGCTGGGTCTACGTCTGCATCGACAAATTCTCAAAGTTGATCAAATATAAACCCCTTGTCCAAGCTACATCGAAGAAGGCAACCGAGCTGCTTGACAACATCATTCACTAGTTTGGCCTTTCGAATAGCATCATCACCGACTTGGGGTCCATGTTCACTGGTGCCGATTTCTAGAACTTCTGCGATGTAAGATGCATCTCAGTTAAGTATGTCTCGGTTGCGCACCCTAGGGCTAGTGGCCAAGTTGAGCACGCCAATGACATGATTCTCGACGCGTTGACGAAAAGGCTCTACATGAACGAGCAGAAGCACCCCGGCAAGTGGCTCAAGGAATTGCCAGTTGTGGTCTGGGGACTAAGGACCCAGCGCAGTCGCAACACTGGCATCTCCCCATACTTCACGTTTTTTGGCTCCAAGGCCGTTTTACCAGCCGACAAAACTTTGCGATCACCTAGAGTGGAGAACTACAATGAAGAAAACTCTAACCAAGCCCAGTTCTTTGAGTTGGACAGCCTAGAGGAGGAGTGCTTGGTTTCATGTGTTCGAACATCGAAGTACCTAGTCAGCATGCGAAGATACTACAACCGCAATGTCAATGATCGATTCTTTGTGGTCGGAGACCTAGTGCTCCGCAAGAAGCAGAAGACCGACGGGATGCACAAGCTATCTTTACCCTGGGAGGGCCTCTTCATCGTCAAGGCCGTCACCTAACTAGGTTCCTATAGGCTATGCGACATGGATGAAAGAGATGTTCCAAATTCTTGGCACGTCAATCTTCTTAGGCATTTCTACCCTTGAAGGGTTTCCTTTCAAAGATATGTATCGTTCATATTCGAGTATTCGATAAAGTTTTTTCTAATGTTTCTCCATATTGTTATCTTGGTGCTTTTTTCTAAGCGATTCTATTTCTGTGTACAACATCTTAAAGATGACACGCCAACTACGCCAAAAGCAAATGCCTGAATAGACATGTTGATGCTTGGACGCCTCTAGAGACGACTCTGTCTCTGACTTCTCCCTGCACGTGCATGAGCATCCGCCGTCTGCGTCATGGGTGGTCGATAGCGGTTCCTCAGCGATGCCCTATTCTTCCCACACGCACACGGCCCCTGTGCCTTGCGTTCCAGTTAACAAGCTAGCTAGGGCTGGGGACTCAGCTATACAATACTGCTCGGATGGTTTATATCAACTATAAACACAAACATACCGTAACAAGTGTTCAAAAAAGTTGCTAAGCACTATTATACAACGATTCAACCTGAGTTTTGTCTTATCCATGGCGCACTGCTCCCCCCTTCACCGAATAGCTCGACATCTTCAGACAACCTCTTCATCGGCTCTTCCGCATCATCTTCCAGCCTGGCGATCTTCTCCATGTCCGTGCCTTGCGCGTACCCGATCGCCACCCGTCGGAGGTCCACTGAAGGGTAGTGTGACCGTAGCTGCGTGAGTGCGTGGACGATGGCTCCATGAGCGGTGCTGTGTGTGAACTCCTTGAAGTCCGTCCATGCCATCCGGCAACGATCCACGACCGACCGGTACTGGCCCGTCACCGAGCAGCCATGCCCCCTCGGGTTGCTCAAGACTGACGTAGTATAGCACAAGTTGGATTCCCGCAATCATCGTCTCTAGCTTGTCATCACGGGTTTTCACTTGTTCCACGAGCACTTGGAACCGTGCCTGGGCCTAGTGTCGATACTCTGCAAGCATGATAGTCGTATGCTAAGCATGCGCTTAACGCTGCACAAGTCAAAATAGCATGAAAAACACTCACGTCGAAGATCTTCAGTGATCTTCTCGACCTTCTCCTCCGCTTTCTCCTTCGCCTCCGAGGCTGGCCGAAGGCCTCCTGGGAAAGGTCGAGCTCCATCTCCAGTGCTGTGTACAACAGTCAGATGTCTCATAATGCTGAATACCAGCAAAGCGAAATTTCGAGACCTACCTTTCTGCCAATTAGTGCTACGGCTGAGCTGCTCGGCCATCGACTGGCCCTCCCTCCATTTGCTGGCACTCCTTCTCCAACGCCAGAACCTTCACCTCTAGGTCTTTCATGTGGTGGCGCTCTTGGACTAGGCACGCCTGGAGGTCTTTCACCGATGCTTGTAGGCTCTTGTTCTCCTCCAGTACCGGAGTCATCTCCTCTAGGTGCCACCGGCGCTGCTCGGACACCTTCATCACATTCTACAGCGGGCAAATGGATTAACAGACTGCGCTCTTTAAAGGACAAATAAGATCTCTTCAGGCTTACCTTAGTATGGCTCATCATCGATGTCAGATCAGCCCTCAGCTTCTTTGTCTCCAGCGCTCGCCTCACCCTCCTCAAGCATCTCAAACAATTTGCTGCACTGAATGACCAGTGTGGATGAGTTGGGGAGGCGGGGTGGGCTCCCACACTATCTCTTCGATGTCAACGGCGGCCACCTGCAAAGGTACCCTCCTTGGCTACTGCCAGTGCTCGGACAGAGCGTACGAGCGCCACTCCCGCCGTTGACACTGTTGCAGATGGCGCTTGTTTAGAAACCACGAGTGGACCTCGCGCCGCACTGCTCGCGCGTCCTCCGCAGGCTCTATACTTGCTCCGGCAAGGCCACTCGATGTCACCGCAGCATCCCATGCCTCCTCTACACCAGGATCGCCCTCGTCGTGCAATCCGCCGCCAGGCAAGGTTGGTCCAGTTGTTGTAGAGCAGGGGGAGGTGATTCAATCTCTTGAAACCAGGGCTGCACCAAAGGACAAGGCTGCATCAGTTGGGGCTGTACCAAAAGGTGGCCCACTGATTTATAAAAAGAAGCCTGTGGTCGTGTTGTCCCTGAATGGAATCCTAGCAAACGGAGAGCAGCAAGGGCGTGCTGAGGCCCCGTTCAACGATGACACTGCTATGCTCGCAGAGGAAGCTGCTGCCGAGGTTTTGTCGCTGGTCAGAACCAGGAAGAGGAATGCTGCCACCTGCGGATCAAACTTCATTGGAGAAAGCGACAAACCTCAAAGCCCAGAAAAATTTGGACGCCTGCAAAACACAAAGGTAATCTGTTAGCTAACCCATCTTTTACATGTGTTGATGATTTTGTTTTGTCTGATAAGGCTGCTAGTCTACGTATTTCTCTAGGGTCCGACTGCAAGCAAAAAACTAGTCTAGTTCAGTCCTTAAAATCTGAGGAAGCTAGCAGGATGCATGACTTCTCTCTTGATAACTCTGTTCAATGCTTAGATGATGGGGATGCTAGTACCGTTTACTCAATTGATGATGATTTAAATCTGGAACTTTTAAATAATTTTTGTGGTGAGGTAACTGAGTGCTTGAGTGATCTACACTCTACTATATCACAAATTGCTAGAAAAAAACCAAGAGGGGTAAGAGGAATAGGAAAAATACAAAATAAGTTTAAATGAAAGGTATTTTTTGGAACTGCAATGGGTTTGGAGACCCAAAAAAATATAGATTTATTTCTGAAGTAACAAAGGAAAAGGATATAGATTTCATTGCTTTATCATAGACCGGACATGAAAATATTCCACAATCCACACTTAATAATATTTGTGCTGGGAAGGACTTTTTGTGGTACATTAAACCTCCTAAGGGTCGCTCTGGTGGCATGGTAGTTGGGGTTAATCTTTTGAAGTATGATATTGGAGAAATTGAGGAGGGTGAATTTCTAGTACGCTTTAAATTAAGAAATAGAGATGATGATTTCAGATGGAATTTGGTGTCCGTCTATGGACCTGCACAGCAAGAACATAAAGAAAGGTTCTTAACGGAGGTTGTGCAGATGTGTTCAAACCAAACCATACCTATTATTCTAGGTATTGACTTTAACATTATCTGCGGACCATGGGAGAAAAATAATGACAATTATAATCACAGATGGCCCTTTCATTTCAATGCAATTATTGACGCCTTTAACTTTCGTGAAATCGAATTGTCAGGGAGGCAATATACTTGGGCTAATAACCTACATAACCAGACTTTTGAGAAATTGGACAGAGTGCTTGTGTGTACTGATTTTGAGTTCAAGTTTCCGCATACGACAGTAACCGCCCTCACCAGAGAAATTTCAGATCATACAACCTTGTTTTTAAGTACTGGCAACTCATCCACTACTTACCAACCATAGTTCAAGTTTGAGCTGGGCTGGTTGCTGAGGGATGGTTTCACAGGGATGGTCAGCGATATTTGGCTAAACACCCACACAGTCGGCACACCTTTACAAAGGTGGCAAACGAAAATCAGGCAAGTACGCCAATATCTCAGGGGTTGGGCAAAACACACGAGTGGTACTTATAAGAAGGAAAAAAAAGGAACTACTAAACAAACTAGATGAGCTAGATAAGAAGGCTGAGTCGTTAACATTAGAGGCTGATGAGATAATTTTGAAACATGTCCTCAATCAAAGGCTAGCGAGCCTCTTGCGGGAAGAAGAATTGAAATGGTATCAAAGAGCGAAAGTCAAAAATCTTTTAGAGGGGGATGCAAATACTAAATTTTACCATCTGGTGGCTGGCAAATGGGAAGCATTGTAAAACTCGCATTTCCAATTGGAAGATGGAAGTCGAACCATTCGTGGTGATGGCTAGCTAAAGAGATACATCACTACTTATTGCAAAAACCTTTTTGGCCCATCAGAACAAAGCACCGCGACTCTGGATGAATCACAAAGGGAAGACAACCCCCAGGTTTCACTAGTAGAAAATGAGATGCTTACACAACAGTTCCATGAAAGTGAGGTAGGTGCGGCAATTTTCCAAATGGAGCATAATAAAGCTTCGGGACCTGATGGTTTCCCAGCAGAATTTTATCAGGTTTTCTAGAATGTCATTAAAGAAGATCTGATGGCTCTATTCTAGGAGTTCCATCATGGATCTTTGCCGCTACATAGCCTTAACTTTGGATCAATCATCCTACTGCCAAAGAAAATGAAGCAACACAAAATCAACAGTACACACCCATATGTTTGTTAAATGTTAGCTTCAAAATTTTCACAAAGGTGGCCACTAATTGAATAACGAGCATAGCCCAAAGAATGATAAGACCGACACAAACAGCATTCCTACCAGGAAGAAGCATTATGGAGGGTGCTGTCATTTTACATGAGACTATTCACGAGCTACATACCAAAAAACAAGATGGGATTATTATCAAGATTGATTTTGAAAAGGCTTACGATAAAGTAAAATGGGAGTTTCTCCAACAAGTGCTGAGAATAAAGGGTTTCTCTGAGACATGGTGTAAATGGATCAAACACTTCACACAAGGGGTAAACGTAGGAATTAAAGTAAACGACCGGCAAGGTGCATACTTCCATATAAGGAAGGGCTTACGGCAAGGTGATCCACTGTCTCCCTTACTGTTTAACATTGTGGCAGACATGTTGGCTTTACTCATTGCTAGAGCTAAAGATGATGGTCAGGTTGAAGGGGTGATCCCGCACTTAGTAGATAGTGGATTGTCAATACTACAATATGCAGACGATACTGTTATTTTTATGAGCCATGATATGGGAGAAGCAATAAACATGAAGTTCCTACTTTGTGTTTTTTAACAATTGTCAGGCTTAAAAATAAATTTCAACAAAAGTGAAATCTTTTGTTTTGGTAAAGCAAAGGATCATGAACTGGCCTACTCACAACTTTTTGGCTGTCAAACTGGAAATTACCCTTTCAGATACCTGGGCATCCCTATGCACTTTAGGAAACTAAACAACAGAGATTGGAAGGCCATAGAAGAGAGGTTCGAAAAGAAACTTAGCGGGTGGAAAGGAAAGATGCTGACAGTAGGTGGACGCCTAGTACTCATAAACTCGGTGCTATCAAGCTTACCGATGTTTGTGATGTCTTTTTTCGAACTACCAAAAGTGTGTCCAAAATGTTAAATTATTACAGGTCCAGATTCTACCGGAAAAATGACCAACACAAGAAAAAATATAGATTGGTCAAATGGGAAATTATGTGTTAACCTAAACAACAAGGGGGCCTAGGAATTCTAGATTTGGAGTTACAAAATAAATGCCTACTCAGCAAGTGGCTATTTAAACTTTATAACGAGAATGGGATATGGCAATCACTATTGAGATGAAAAAAATATGTGAGAAACAAAACTATAGGAGAGGTGACAAAAAAAACAACTGATTCACACTTCTGGAAAGGCCTTATGAATGTGAAAGACCAATTTCTAAACTATGGATCCTTCAAAGTAGGAAATGGATCTCAAATTAGATTTTGGGAAGATAGATGGTTGGGAGATCAGCCGCTAAAAATTAAATTTCCTGCTTTGTTTAACATAGTCCGAAAGAAGCAAGATTCTGTGGCCAATATTTTTCGGTCATCCACCCTGCTTTGTTTAGGAGAAGCTTGGTGGGGCAAAACTTGAAGGATTGGAACACAATTGTGTCTTCTTTAACGGACCTAAATCTTCAGGACAACCCAGATGTTTTTACTTGGTCTCTTCTTTCAACAGGGCAGTTTTCAGTTAAAACCATGTATGCTGCACTGATTAATAATGGCGTCGAGACTTTCACAGGAAATTTGGCATGCAAAGATGCCAATGAAGATCAAGATCTTTATGTGGTATTTAAAAAGAGGTGTAATTCTAACTAAAGATAATCTTGCTAGACGAAATTGGAACTGGGAAAAAATGGTTCGTTCTGTCATATAAATGAATCTATCCAACACCTGTCTTTCGGTTGTGCATAAGCTAACTTCTTGTGGAGAGCTGTCCACTTAATGTTTGGTATTCCTAGACCAATTAACATATATGACTTATTTAATCAGGTGGTGTAAATTGGGGGGAAGCAAACATAACCTACCCTTATTAACTGCAGCGGAAGCTCTATGCTGGACCACTTGGGTCACAAGAAACGAAGTGGTGTTTGACAAATGTAGACCAAAAACGTTCTTGCAAGTACTCTTCAGGGGAACGCATTGGCTTCGGCAATGGGCGCAACTACAGCTCCATGAGGACCAAGAGTTGCTGGTTCAGGCTGCTCGGCTACTGGAGGAGGCTGCGTTGCATTTTTTTTGCGTCGTTTGGTAGGTTATCTACTTGTTGGAAAAGTATCCATTAGTGCTTCTCTGGTTTTTGTTTAAGTTTAGCTTGGATGCTGGTGTTGTAATAATTTGGTCTGATTCTACACTGAGTAGATGAAGCCGGATTTTTATCCTTTATCTAAAAAAATCTATCTACCTATCTATATATCTATCTACTATCTATCTACTATCTGTCTGTCTATCTGTTTATCTGTCTGTCTATCAATCTATCAAAGACATGCAAAGGCGTTCGACCGTCCGGTTGATGGCGTATAGTCGGTCGTGGGCACACCTAATTGTATTTCCTCCCCACAGCCTGCCACAGCCTCGAAGGCACCCCATGCCCCATGGGAAGTAGAGCGATGGGAGGAATGGCACATTTTCTCTGGCTGGTGTAGATTTTTACTGTGAAAAAAATATGCCAAGAAACATGACTTGTACATAATAACAGATACGATCTGAATCGTTTCAGCACAAATGTATGATGTTTATCATTGATTATTCATTAGAGTTATATTATTTCCCATGGGGCTCTTTGGTAGAGCTACTCATGGTTTGGGCTGCACCTGTTAATACACTGTTCATGTCACCATTGATGGAGCTCTTTCTCTCTCTCCTTCTCAACAAGCTAGTGAAACCACTTTTTTTTGCTCGGTCGACTTTGGCTTCTCTAGCTACTATAGCAATAAGCCAAAGCTAGATGAAGCTCCACAAAAGAGGGCCTAAGACAGTCCAATGACTTGACAAGACGCAAACATAAGTACCACTATAAAAATATTAGCACACACCAACTCCCAGTAAAATTTGCAATAACTTGTTTCACAGTTTATTCCACAAAAGACGACATTTTATCTTGCAGGTTGAACATATTTGACACCCTCACATGTGCACACAACGACAGTAAACCTTCTCACGAAAAGACAACAACAGTTGCTGCCATTTGAGATTTGACAACACCAAATAACTGTATCTGACTGAATCATCAACTCATCGTACTGCTTTCCAGACAGCAATATTAAGTCCGATCCAGCTAGGCTAGTGCCCAGCTGCCGTAGTAGTAGTAGTCCTGGCGAGGTCCCAGCAGTGCAGGACGCTGCCAGCGACGTCAAAAAAGGCGAGGTGGGCCTCCGTCTTGCTCAGCCGCATCGACATAAACCCCTGCCCATCGTAGAGGAACTCCACCTTGTCGGGGGTGGTCTTGAACTTGCCAGCCCATGCCTTCGACCCGCCGCCACTCGTTAGTAGCTGAAGATGACTGCAAGTTTTTCTTTGCTTTAGAACATAAGAACAACCAAGGATAACGTTTTTAACGAAGCAAGAGTTGCAGTAGTGCACACGGAACAGAACAGACTCCAGTTGTGGATTTCTTTGGTTACTTCTTCCAATGGCAAAAGGTCAAGTTTATGGTGTTCAGTGAAGAAGAAAGCTTGCATGACATGCATGTCCAATTAATTATGAACTTTTGTATATTGTCAAAGTCATGATGTTTCAGTGGAACTGATTACATGGATGAGATGATTATTGAGAAACTTTAATGCCAGTTATCATTGCTGGCTCTGATAGAGAACCGGTACCTATAGTCATGGACAAGGTTTTTTTTTATCGGCCGAAATTCATGGAAATTTCCAAAATTTCCTTTCTATCCAAAGGGTCCGATAAAATTTGACATCGGCCAAATTTTTCCCTTCTTTCCTGCTTCCACACAGACAACCCAAATTCAGCCGTGCGATAATCCCACACTATAATGTTTTATTCTTGTTTTTATCTGTGAACAAGTGATGTTTAATAGTTTGGGAATAGTTTCAAGTCAAATTCTACGGATTTTTTTCAAAACAAATTGAATTTTTTTTGAATTTGGTCCGATATTTCCGATATATCTTGCTTATCTTATTTATCCATGACCTCCGATAAATTTTTATTTCTGATAATGAAAACCTTATTTGAATTTGGTCCGATATTTCCGATATATCTTACTCATGGACTATCAGTCCAGACTAATAAATGCCGGTTTGGAAACGGACACTGAGATGATCCTCACATAGTACTGGCGAAGCTCTATTTAGGGGGTGTTTGGTTCTTTAGTTGCTTCTAAAATTCATGTCACATCAAATGTTTAGATACTAATAAGGAGCATTAAATATAGATTAATTACAAAACCAATTACATAGATGGAGGCTAATTTACGAGGTGATTTTTTAAACCTAATTAATCTATCATTAGCGACATGTATGCTTACCTGTCTCTGCTGCTGACGCGCTGCAGGCAGTGGTCATGGCCATTCACGTACATGTCAACCCCTTGTGTCTGCATTCGTTGCAGTGCCATCGAGAAAGCAAGAATATCATGCAGTTTCATAGTTCATGTTAATGACTGGTGCACTACTGTGAACAATTGTCTATAATAAATATAATAACGCCGAGAAGATAACGTCATGTGACAATACTACCTTGAGGACTGGGAGAAGCAACTCCTCAAGCTCAGTGTTGTTTCCATGCCCGCAGGCGCTGCTGATAGGGATGGTGACCCACGACGATCTTCCAGGCAGCCTTGGATGCAGTCAGTGCATACTTCAAGTCCTGGCAAACAGACGTTATATATCAGTTGGATCAAGAATTCAGAACGCTTATTACCAGGTACCATAATCACAAGTAGACGACATGATGAGCCATCATCTCGTCCATGTAGTTGACATAGTCCCCTTGGTATACATATACCTTGAGTACATTTGCGATGTAGGTGTCGCGAGGAGCGACACCTCTCCAGTCGAACTTGGTGTTGTTCCAGTAGTGGAGGATGAATGGTGTCGTGTCGACGAGGAAGAAATCCACAATTCCTTTGTTGAAAATAAAAGTATATCCACACATAAAATTTTTTCTTTAGAATAAGTGAAGTAGAATATCCATATTTCCTTACTATTGTAAATGCGTGCATTTTGCATTCCTTCATTATTTGCTGACCTGAGTTGACAATGAAGGACTTTGCAATGACGGTATATCGGCTATCCACCTTACGAATGGCAGGGTCTAGCTGCGCGAGCGCATTTCCCGTGTAGTCATGGTTGCCAAGGACTGAAACAATTTCATGGAAATTTGAGTAGTGTCGCTTATTATTCAGCTCCTTAATTCGCATCCATTTGTGTACGAGTCGGATATATATAGTACTGTTGCATTACCGAGGTACCAAGGCTTCTGAAGACTCTTGGCAGTGTAGATGTTGGCGAAAGATTCCTTGAAGAGCGGGTCGCTGGTGTTGGCGATGCCATCGTCGTAGATGTTGTCGCCAGTGGAGATCACGAAGTCGATGTCCAGCTTCTCCCCCACCACACCCATCTACAGCAAAGCCGTTCAGGAAGAAGAGGTATCAGCAGTCCCAAACTGCCAAAGGTCACCAATACAGTTTCAGAACTATAAAAATATATACTAATTTTTAATGTAGGGCGTTCAGGAAGGTATCAGTACGTATATAGCTCGGGGGAAGCAATGCATATGCACCTACTAGGGATGATTATTGTAGTACTGTTGTGTTACTTGTTAGTTTGAAAACAATAATTGGGTTTTGCATGCATCTGTCTTAGGACCGACATAACTGCTTCAACAGAAGAACAGTGTGATCCTAGCTACCGTACCAACTACATAATAAGGAGATACTATATACAATGTTTGAACACTTTCGGCTACTTATGATGAACGCCATTAACCCTATGCATCTGTCAAGTACACTTATTATTGGGGGACGACTAAGTATTTGCATTATACTAGTACAGTGGTGATTTGTCCTGCCGGTGCCCTTTTTTTTCACTGAAGGTTCGAAATGAGCAGGCGCCAGTAGAGAAAATCCGTCAGCCCAGGCAAAGAACCGCCTCTGTGAACAGATTTACACAGGTAATAAGAAACCGCCGTGTTAACGTCCTATTTACACTGGTGATTTGCATTAAGCAACCGCCAGTGTAAATGCCATTGGACTTTGGTGCTGAGTTTGTTCAACGTGCATGCAAGCACCTCAAAAGATCTGTATTTGTCATGTAAGGTCCAGCGTTCAATTACATAAGAACGATGATAAGATATAAAGAAATGGCCCTACTCACGTGCTACTAGAAGCTAAGTTTTCCTACCCGTTTATACAGGCCTATTATACATAACCCCATGTACATGAAAAACAAGAAGGTGCTCTATTTTTTTGTTGTCCAGCTTAGGCCACTAGTAGAGAAACGACCTTTGATCCACTTCGAAATTTGGCTTTAGTCCCGGTATTTTTCGCGCCCGGGACTAAAGAAACCTTTAATACCGGTTGGTAGCTCCAATCGGGACTAAAGGTCCTGCCCAACGACTACTGCGGCAGGCTTTTGCTGTAGGGGACCTTTAGTCCCGGTTGGAGCTACCAACCGGGACTAAAGGTTAACTTTTACTCCCGGTTGGTCCCTCCAACCACGAGTAAAAGTCTACTCCCGGCTGAAGGTTCCGTCCGAGATTAGAAAGGGACCTTTAGTCCCGGTTGCTGCCTCCAACCGGGACTAAAGGTCTCCAACCGATTGAGCTCTGTGGAGTGCCGGCCGCATGACGGCTCAGAGCGAGTATTATTATTAACTAGTCACCCACAGTAGTGTTGTTGATTGAGAGGTGCGTGTGTATGTTCTTTCCCGCGGCCGGCCAGGAGCGAGCTGGGCGTACGTGTACGGGAGCGAGTCGATCGAGACGCTAATACGTAGGAGTAGCTGCTACACTAGCTAGCTAGCTAGCTGTTCACCGTCAGTACGTGTAAGCCAACAAAACAGTCGTCTCTCTGCTAGGATCAGCCTCGATGGGCCGGCTCGACCTGAAGCCCACACATAGGAGAGAGCATATACTAGAATGGAGCGGCCCAGTACGCAATATGTTGGAATTGCTGGCCAGTCCCACCTATTAGCACCACATCGCTTGCTCAGAAGAGTGAAAGCTAACTTAAAAGCTCAGCTCTCGGACCATGCAGCACGAACTTGAACAGGATCTGTTCTATAGGATTGTACCGCTGCATCCTTGACTAAAGGTCCTTCGTACTATACTTTATACATGGAAAATAGAAATAGGGCAGCGTGAAAATAGAACGGTAGCAGCGTGTAAATAGAGAAAAAAAAGGAAAATATAAATAGAGCAGAAACAAAAAAAAAACCTTTAGTCCCGGTTGGTATTACCAACCGGGACTAAAGGGCCGGTCTACGTGGTCAGGCCGGGAGGCCTCTTTAGCCCCGGTTGGTATTATCAACCGGGACTAAAGGAGAGGTCCTTTAGTCCCGAATTCGTGCTCCCGGTTGGGAAACCGGGACTGAAGGGGTTTTCTAATCGGGACACCTTGTTTCTGTACTAGTGGGCTGCGTTCGGTTATCCTGGAATAGTGACCAGGAACCATTCCTACCAGGAATGACTGTGTAATTTATATAGGCAAATCTCAACAGGAACTGTTCCTACCAGGAAGACCCCTAACCGAACGGGCCTTTAGTCTTTTTGTGGTCATTGGATGTAGTACAGAGATTGGTGCGATATTTAAAAAAAAGATCTTTTGTAATGTAAGAAATAGTGTGACCTTATGCGGTGCACAGGTTTGTAGTTTTGAACGACCATGCTTTGTGAGGATATGCAACTTTCTACACACAAACACACTCGCTTGTTTATTTCCAACCATATCCGGCATAAAATCCTAAATGGAAATCATTTAATGTCACTATAATGTTGGCCCCAAAAAATCCAAGAGAGTTTGATGAAAAAAAAAGAATCCCTCCAACAGCTTTTCTATTTGATTTATATATATATAAATCTTCTATTCTGGATTTCTCGCTAGCCAAAAATCCAAAACAAAAAAGGCTCCCTAGAGTGCAAACATGGTATGAAAAAACTATTTGAGAATACAAAGATACAGAAAGCAATTTACACTTAGAGATACTCTAATAATCTTGACGACAGTATATGCCCCTAATGTAAAATTGTAACTGGTTCCGGCTTTCTAGATATAGGTAGCTTTTTCTTACGCGACTAGACATAATCATCATTAAATGTTACCTATACCTAGTAGAAATAAAAGGACTCATAATTTAAAACCGAGGAGTATATAAAAGCCGATGGTGTATGTCATCATAAAAGCTCAGTCACTGGTATTTTTCGTCGTGTGTGTTCCAATGAATAGTGCAGGTAGAGTTGTTAGTTGGTACGTGGTGCATGGATATGTACATGTACGCGAGCAACAAACTCAACTAGGTTTCCATGCACGACCGTGCACGCATCAATGCACCACGACGACGACATGCGTGGCATGCATGACAGAGACAGAGTTCACGGCTTGCTTCTTTACCTGCTGGGCAACCAAAGTCTGGTTGAACTGCCCACGGCGGCCCCAGTCGCCGACGACGAGGATGGCGAGCGACCCGTCGGCCTTGGTGGGCGCGTGCTCCACCCGTGGCAGCGCCGCATCCGCCCACGGTGCCAAAAGCCAACGCCGCCGCCACCGCGCTCACAGCGACGAGGAGCATCAGGCTCCGGAGCTCATGAGCTGGAGCCATGGCTAGGTTCGCTAGCAACTCCGATGGGCAGTTGCTGCTGCTCCTAGCTGGAGGAAAGCAGCAGAGAGAGAGCACTGCAAGAGACGACGTACGATCCAGACATCCAGTGTATTTGTGTGTGTCCAATCGTGACGAGATCTCGTGCATTTATAGTCTCGTTGGCACGCGCGAGACCAATAATTCGAGCAGCTGCTGGTCCGTTGTATTGCATGGTCTGTGCGCGTATGATGGGATCAATCGGAATGCGGTGGCTGGTGTAGCGAGGTTGTTGTGTACCGCTCGCGGCATTGAACCACGGTTGGTGCGCGACAGCAACCCATCCACGTACGGAAAAGGACACAGCCATGATTTTTCTTTTTTGCAATTAACGTTGCTAGTTCCGGTGAATCCTTTGCTACAATCGATCATTGGTTGAGATGATCACTGCTGTGGGATGTGAAAAAAGGAAACCAGATAGACTGGAGAGTTTCGAGAGAGTGCAGTACGGAAAGTAACGATCGCTGCTAGTTGAACGAAAATAAAGCATGATGGCGACGGAACAACGTGATTCTTTTCGTACAATTAACGTACATCTCCAGTGAGGGCACTCGCCGTTATTATCTTTGGTGACATGCATATGTGGAAAAAAAACAAAGGGATCTGCTATTTGTTGAACGTAGAAAGGTACACTTGAATTGCGGAATTAAATACGAGCAAAAAATATTAAATTTGAGACGATTTGAGCTAGATCGAGGACAAATCAGAAAAAAAAACGACTAGGCCGGTTTGAAAAATAGGCAGGCCGGTTTGGGCTGCCCTTTCTGCACATGCTAAATAAACCAAGCTAGGCTAGTTGCCTGGCAGTTGGCCGAAGTCCTGTACAAACCGGCCCAGCCTGGTTTTGCATGTGGTGTCCCAATCAACTCTAATTCAATGCAAACTCCTCCGAACCAGTCTGTTATCCTTCCCACGAACCCGACCCCGAACCTAGGAACGTGAAGACCCCGATGGGCAAGCTAGGGTCCCAGTGCAGTGAGCGGTGGTGGCTGAGGAAGCACGTTGTTAACACAAAAATACGACGATGTGATCAACACACAGCAAACTGGAACATCTAAGTGGAACGAGACCAGAGATCTGCTTGGCTTCAACGCAGAATTAGTCAATTCTGAAAACCCAACGACGTGCCAGTCAATTTGAGCTGCAATTGACAAGGAGAGAAAATCTTATCAGTAGTTTAAGGTGGAACATGTCGATGTTGCACCAAACAGTTCCAAATGTACGGCTAGATAGCCGATTCAATGAGGTTATCGACTAAATAGTCGATATCTAGCGTATCCAAAAGAAGCGATATAAGAACTCATCATCGGCTAAATAGAACATGATTGATAAAAAAGGTTGAGCCGATAAGTTTGATGAAAAGAGTATAACATGCGAATAAATCGAGTATCTAATATAAATGATTCTACAAACAGTTTTGAGTCTAATCTATTATCATCAACAGTGAGGTTCTATCAGATCGATGCAGCTATGACAATGATAATAAAATAAAGCCAAAGAATCTATAAAACCATCTATATGTTGACAGATTCAAGAAAACATGCTATATGTGTGAGAGTATAGGCAAATCAGCTAAAATAACCGATGTAGTCATAGCAAACAAATAGAGTACATATCTTGATCATGAACAAGACCACTAATCGATAATTTCTAATCTAAAGTCTTACCAGTGAGGTTCGACTGGATAGATGCAGTTATGGTAGTGTCATTAGATTAGATCTTATTAACCAGTGAGTTTATTCAAGATTGAAACATGTCTTTGCATGCATACTATGTTTAACTGAAATAGATATAAAACAACTGATCTAGCCATCAATTATAAGATTTAAAGCATGACCAGATTAAAGGATGACCAATTAAAATGATATGATGTGGAACTATCTCTATCTCAATCAGGTGATTTTATTATAATTAATAAAATATTAATTATAGCAATATCGATAACTGGCGAATCAACCAAAAAACGGGAAGGAAAATCTTACTAATCTTAGCAGATTCGATAACCGGTAATATTGTATTAAACAACAAGTTATTTAACACAAGATCGATAACTTTCATCTATATTATAATTCGTAAGAGATCAATCAATTGATACAGTCTTACAAACTACGATACAGATCGATAACTAACTTATATTATGGTTCATAAAAGATCAATCAGCCGATGCAGCCTTACAAGTACAATACAAGTCGTGACGGTACTCACAAGCAAGGTGGAGGTCGATCAGTCGATGCAGCCATATTTGCTGAAGAACATGCCGAGATCTACAGTACTCCTACTCCTAATGCGATGGCGAAAGCCAAAAATTTCTATTGATTGAATGTTCGTCCTTTTACAATAACCAGGTTCTAATATTTATACATGGAACCTAAACATGAATCCTACTCAAATACGACTAATTACAATTATTGGAATAAAAGAAAACTTCCTAACTAAATAATAACCTGGACCCCAATTTTCCTTATTTGTAGAGTCCGACACATCTTTCTAGTGCCACTTAAGCATAGCCCATTGACGCCGTCTGCTGACGTCATCCATAATATAGCTCATTCTGACATCACATCTAAATCGGTTGATACATCTAATCGATTCCTTGATGACACAATCCTATAAGCTTCGAGTTGCCGCGTTTTTGTTCCTAAATTTTGGTGTAAACACGCCGGGAGTAGATGAGCGCGAGGAAGGCACAACTCGCCGTCATGGCGTGCACCAGGGCAGAGCGCGGCGGCGGGCAGAGTAGGATCTCGTCGGTTAAGTCATTGGGCGATCTCATGGGTTAGCTCCTCTTCCTCTTCACGATCGTTGTCTGCCTCGCGGCTGGTCATGGCAACCTGGCTAAGCCGAGCTCTAACCGGGTTCGGAACTATGCGCTGTGACTGTGACTGGGTGAGGCGGCAGGCACTGGACATTGGTTGACTCTGGACAGTGAGGCGGCAGGCACAGGTGACGACCAGGAGGCTGAGATGATATTCGGGAAGAAAAATCTGTCGACAAATTCCTTAAAAAAAATTGGAGGAGAACAGAGCAGCAAGTTTCCAGGTTCGATTCCAATAGTAGTCACTGCAGTCTGCAGGCACTGGTCGGCAGAGAAACAGGTTTTTATATATTGACCCCCTGCATCAACCGCTGCCTTAATGTCGGCAGCAGCACTAGCATCTTGTTTCAGCGCAGTAGGCTCCCCGGCGATACTTCTTTTTATCACGGACCAGGCAAACCTAGTGGCAGTACCTATTGAACACTCTTCTTCCGAGTAGAGGTTGTAGCATCGCACTGGCAGGGATGGTCCTCGTGCCGCCGCCGCCTTCGCCCCCAGCAACGAGTGGCGCGGCTGTGTGGCGGCTGTTCCACACCCAACCAAGTACACGCAAGTAACGTATAATTAGACATGATTTCTTGGTTGATAGAAAAACATGCATGAAGAGTAAAGGTGCCAACGACTGCTGTGGTTCCAAGCGTGGCAGCTCGATGGGGAGGATGCAGAAATGATCAGGAGAACCAAAGGTACAGCGGCTATTAAAAATACAAATTAAAAGATACATGTATCCTCACTTCATTTTCTAATCAATCTAAATATTTCCGTTGTAGACGGGGCCATCCACTTGATTAAAGAATTTAAATAATATAATACCCACATAATTTGTGCCCATATCTTATGCAAAATGGTACTCCTGTTCCCCAAAATCCATTCTATTTGGATAAAAGGTTTTATCTCATTGTAGTAGGCTAATTAAGAATGTCTTCCAAAACAAGGTGGCGTTGACGTCGTAAGGCATTTGGTGCACCTTTGTTTGTTGTCTTTGGGTTGTTTTCTGGAAAGGTTTTTTTTTTCTTTTTGGATATTTATGTCCCTGTATAGATGGTTTCAAGTTGTTGCTTGAGTTGCAGCCAGGCGTACTTGCTGTCCTGGCATGGTAGTAAGGACCAGTGAAGTTGTTGTGTAGAGGTAGTCGTAAGTCGTGTTCAGCGATGAGTACGTCCTGGCGATTTGATCTTTACCTTAACTAGTTATTTGGTCTTTGGAACGACGATGAGTACCTACAAGTTATGCCCCTAGTTGTGTTACGGACGTAGCTTGTGCTGGTTTAACTCCTAGTTGTATGGGTTGTAAAACCGATTTCCCTTATAAACATGATAAATTCTCTTCTAATTATATCTATGGCAAAGCAAAGCTGTTACCGTCCTTATTTAAAAAGCTTTAGTCGATAATGAGTAGTTTGAGCACATTATCTTTCTATATATGGGGGCTATACGTTGCAATGTCACGTGTGAGCGACTATACACGATTTGTGTGATGTAATTACGATAAGGATACTCCATCCATCCCAATATAAATGATAAATTAGGTGTTCTCTACTTTGAAAGTTTGTAGGAAAAGCGGCGAGGTTTATGTCTAGTTAGTCTATACTATAAAGGAGCGAACGAATCGGAAATAGACTCTGCACCCAAATATTTTCTACCCACTGTGATTCGTGTATCTCTGACAAGTGGACCTGACCGGAAACACATCGGAAACTCTTTACATCTACAGCACGTCTGTCTCTTGCGGAGGACTACAACGTGGATCTTTTTTCACCGGCGTTTTCTCTACACACCCCGTGTACCCGCCGCCCCGCGATCAACGCGAGGCGTCGTGACTCCTCGCCAACCCATGTGCGTGAGACGGGAAGAGCCGTGGACGAGCGTCGGTTTCGTCAGAGTCTCTGATGAGCGAGCGAGACAGCGAGAGTTCCAGAGGCGGCACCTGCCGCCTATGAGAGACAGGAACAACTGAGGACGAACGTCGGTTTCGGCAGAGCCTCCAAGTGAGTGAGAGAGCGAGCGGGCCAGTGCGGTAGCAGGGGGAGGACTGGAGGGAGAGAACCGGAGGAGGCAGTAGGGCTTGCGCCCAGAGGTGGACGGCGGGCCTGTTCTTGGTGTCGCGTGGAAAGCCCCGCGGAGGAAACGAGTAGCCGCAGCCCGAGACCTAACGTTCTCTCTGGGGCAGTTCCTTGTGTGCCATTAAAAAAGATCGTAATGCCATGTGTGTCCTGGAAAAGTTCAGCGGTCTTCAGCGCCACTGCTCCAACTTTTTTGTGCCCTCCATGCCACTGCCGTCAGTTTGGGCTCTAACGCCGTCAAGCTGCCAGTGTGAAAAGATGAAAATACCCTTTAGTCTAAATATGTCATTAATTTTTTTTAGCATCTTAACGACTTCAAATGAAAAACTCAAAACTAGAAAGTTGTATATCTCATCGAGATCTATAATTTTCATATAAAAATTATCTTCATTTAATTCCGCAAAAAAAATGATTTGATATGATTAATATATCTTAGAAAAATCATATCTTTTTTTGCGGAATTAAATGAAGATAATTTTTATATGAAAATTATAGATCTCGACGAGATCTACAACTTTCTAGTTTTGAGTTTTTTCATTTAAAGTCGTTAAGATGCTCAAAAAAATTAATGACATATTTAGACTTAAGGGTATTTTCATCTTTTCACACCTGCGGTTTGACGACGTTAGAGCTCAAACTGACGGCATTGGCATGGAGGGCACAAAAAAGTTGGAGTAGTGGCGCTGAAGACCGCTTAACATTTCCAGAGGCACATAAGGTATTGCGATCTTTTTTAATGGCACACAAGTAATTCCCCCCTCTCTGATCCCTGAGCGAGAGGACGACGGCCGCGAGCGAGACTGGGAGAGGACCGTAGGCGGCACCCTCGTTCGGGGCCGGACGCTACTGGGCACGACCCAAGCCAGCGCCAGCGTTCCACGAGACCACCACAATCCTTCCGCATCAACCTCTTAACTGCTCCGTCCGGCCGACGAGGTAGGCTCGCCGATGGAGGAACGGGGAAGACGCGCATGTTGCCGGAGCTACAGCCACCCTTGCCGGCTGCGACGCTCAAACCTCAGTCGCCCGCGAAGACCCAGGCACACCCGTTGCTATCGTCGATGCCGCGACGCCCGCGCCACCGCCGCCACACCCGTCAGCCCCTGCCACAGCCGCACCGCCTCTTAGTGATTTCTTTATGGTTCGTGATGCAGTCACATGAGATGATCTTTAAGGCCAGACAAATTCGTTGTGATTTTAGGTGCTGAAGAAGCTGTCTTGTTGCCAAACAATGTACTACTCGTACGCAATTCAAATCCATGGCCGTTGGAGGAGGAAGATGTCCCCTTCGTATTGGTTCATAGGGTAAGTGCTTTTCTCTTACTTTCTCAAGCTGATATTAAATGCAGCAGTGTCACTTTCAGGGAGAGCCCCCACAAAGGAGAAGATGGCGGGACTGTAAAATGTCGTTGTTGAATTTGTTACATTGTAGTTTGCAGTACTGTATTAACACTTTCTCTAATCTAAAAGTGTTAAATATAAATTCCGGTGTACGTTGCGAGTCAGCACCTGTAGTGCCTGCTGCATTGTGAGCTCTTGCTGTGGGTGCAAAAAGTTGCTGAAGAAAGGCAAGGATGATTCCATATTGCATAGGTTCAGTTAGCATCTCATATTTTTGTTATCTTACTATCATCCTTTTGTGATCTGGTTGTCTCTTGACTCGTGTGATATGAGGCTCTATGTGGAACATTGTTGCTATATATACACTCTACTCAAGTACTCATATTTTTATATTCATTCACAGCATAGCTTCATCATTGTGTGAAGTCAGAACAACAGGTCACATCCCAGTGTCCTTTCCTCTAATTTGGGTGCTTATTTGACACTACTGGAAACGGGATCTTTGCCGAGTGTCAAAAATCGGGCACTCGGCAAAGACCTTCTTTGCCGAGTGCCGCACTCGGCAAAGAATTGCACTCGGCAAAAAAAGGATCTCGGCAAAGGACTTCTTTGCCGAGTGCCAGGCTCTCGGCAAAAGCGTGGCACTCAGCATAGGCTACCCCGCGTAACGGTGTTCGGCCACGGCCTTCTTTGCCGAGTGCCTGCTGTTAAGCACTCGGCAAAGAAGGTTTTCTTTAAAAAAAATTGCTTTGCCGAGTGTCCCAGATCTGGCACTTGGCAAAGATTTTTTTTGGAAAATACTTTGCCGAGTGCCCCTGACACGGCGCTCGGCAAAGAATTTGTTTTTCGAAATGTCTTTGCCGAGTGCCCATGTGAAGGCACTCGGCAAAGAGGAAATTTTTTAAAAAAAATTCAAAACCCTCTTTGTCGAGTGCCTTATTCTTGGCACTCGGCAAAGACCCCCTTCGCCGAGTGCCATGCCCTGGCACTCGGCAAAGTTTTTTTTGTTTGTTTTTACCTCCAATTTTTTTGTGCAGCCCTTTTAAAGTACCATGAACTCCTAGTTAGAATTTCGGGATTTTTATGGACAAAATTCAAGTAAACGAAATAAATTAACTAAATATATCAGAAAGCCACAAAAAATCCCCAAATTCTAACTAGGAGTTCCTGGTACTTTAAATGGGCTGCACAAAAAATTTGGAGGCCAAAAACAAAAAAAAACTTTGCCGAGTGCCGGGGCATGGCACTCGGCAAAGGGGGTCTTTGCCGAGTGCCAAGAATAAGGCACTCGGCAAAGAGGGTTTTGAATTTTTTTTAAAAAATTTCCACTTTGCCGAGTGTCTTCACAGGGGCACTCGGCAAAGACATTTCAAAAAAAAATTCTTTGCCGAGCGCCGTGTCAGGGGCACTCGGCAAAGTATTTAAAAAAAAATCTTTGCCGAGTGCCAGATCTGGGACACTCGGCAAAGAATTTTTTTTAAAAAAAACCTTCTTTGCCGAGTGCTAGGCCAGGTGACACTCGGCAAAGAGGCAGTTAAAAAAATTAAAAAACCCTTTGCCGAGTGCCAGATCGGGGGCATTCGGTAAAGGGGGGATTTAACCCCTCCCGGCTGGGCCGGCCACGCACCCCGCACACACGACACACGCACGCGCCACCGCCCGCTCGCCCGCGCCGCCCGGGCACCCGTGCTGCCCGCGCGCCTGCGCCGCCTGGGCGCCCGTGCTGCCCGCGCGCCTGCGCCGCCCGCGCTGCCCGCGCCCTACCCCCGGCCGCGCCCTGCTCCCGG
This sequence comes from Miscanthus floridulus, assembly GCF_019320115.1. Taxonomy (NCBI): domain Eukaryota; kingdom Viridiplantae; phylum Streptophyta; class Magnoliopsida; order Poales; family Poaceae; genus Miscanthus; species Miscanthus floridulus. The sequence continues at coordinate 100,805,811 of NC_089589.1, forward strand.
CCGCGCCCTGCCCCCGGGCGTGCCCCGTGGACCGCCCGCCCCGAGGCCGCCCGTGCCCGACACCGGTGACCCCGACCCCGACCTTGACCCCGCCCGACCCCGACGCCGCCCGCCCCTACCCCCGGCGCCCGTCAGGTATGCCTTCTCTCTTGTTGTTGTCGTGGTAGTGATAGTTGTAGTAGTATTAGTTGTACTAGTAGTGCTAGTGGTAGTAGTAGTATTAGAAGTAGTGGTAGTAGTAGTAGTAGAATTAGTGGTAGTAGTAGTAGTAGAATTAGTGGTGGTAGTAGTAGAAGTAGTGGTAGTAGTAGTAGTAGAACTAGTGGTAGTAGTTGTAGCAATAGTGGTAGTATTAGTAGTAGAACTAGTGGTAGTAGTAGCAGCAATAGTGGAAGTAGTAGTAGAAGTAGTGGTACTACTTGGATATATTCTTCTGCACGGATTGATATCCAAACTACATGGCTTCTCTTGAGACATATGTGCTTGTCGGCCATCGTGCTATTGTTTTTTGCAGGTTTTGGAAACCTCACCGTGTAGGGGAGGTTCTGCCGAATTTTTTTTAAATGATAGTATTTTGTTCCATTTTTGTAGAGAAGAGCCCGTCGGAGCCGAGTCGGAGCTCCCGTCGCCGTGCCGGTCTGCCTGCACCGCGTCGCCTCGCCACTGCACCGACCCGCCACGGTCCCGCTAGCCTGACTCCGCCGCCACCCTAGGTATAACCCCTCTTTCCGTATCATGGTCGTAGATCGCGTAACCTAGTTAGGCGTCTCCCATTCGAAAGAGATACGGTTGGAGGTATGCAGATCTTTGCATATCTATGACCGTATCTGTTTCGGATTGTCCACGTTTTTTAGGCAGCCCGCGGATGCGTAGATGGGTTAGTTTCCATGGTCTGCTCCGGTCCGAGACAGAGTTTCGGCATCACCTCCCTGTTGTTCTCCGGATATGCACTCTTCTTTGGCAGGACGTGTATTTGGAGAACAGCGGGGAGGTGCTGCCAAAATTCTGTCTCGGATAGGAGTAGAGCATGGAAACTAACCTCATCTACGCATCCGCGAGTGGGATTAGGACCTATCCTCACCTATTAGACAGTAGAAACACCATGTAGATGCAATTGATGGTTACATTACTCGCTGATACATATGTTAGAGGATGGATGACCGTCAGTGGATGTACACGGGCTGCAGAAGTCAGAGTGATTACACCACAGAATAGATGAACAAGACCGATGCTTTCTTGAACAGTGCATTTGGCAAGGCTTCTAAAGGACATTGCCTAGTTTTGTGTCCCTGCAGCAAATGTGGAAACATGAGAAGGGTAAACAAGGTGGAAATGGGTAAACATCTTGTGAAGAATGGATTTACGCCGGACTACACCCGATGGGTCCACCATGGTGAAGCCCATCGTATGAGAGAGGAGGTGGTGAGACCACGGGTGGAGGCTTTTGATGCTGATGCTGGGGTAGCAGACATGTTAGATGATTTTCACCAAGGATAGTTCGATGAGGGACGTGAGAAGGAGGAGATGGAGGCAGCCGCATAGGCGTTCTACGACATGATGGACTCGGCACAGAAACCCCTTCACGTTCGGTCAACGGTGTCTCAACTGGATACCATTGGACGCTTAATGGGGTTGAAGTCTGAGTTAAACTTGAGTGGACCTGGCTTCGATAAGTTGTTGGCCGTGATTGGCACCCTGCTTCCGGAGGGCCACATTCTGCCAAAGAGCATGTAAGAGTCATAGAAACTCCTTCGTGCACTTAAGATGTCATATGAGCAGATACATGCTTGTCCGAAGGGGTGCGTCCTCTTTAGGAAAGAACATGAGCATGCAAAGTTCTGTCCAAAGTGTAAATCCTCTAGGTACCTAGAGGTAGACTCTGATGATGGCCAGAAGAGGCAACTTACGATCCCCGTGAAAATCCTACGGTACCTTCCATTCCTACCGAGGATCCAACGGCTATACATGACCGAGAAATCCGCGAAACAGATGACATGGCACAAAAATGGCAAATGGTACAATCCTGACAAGATGGTACATCCATCCGATGATGAAGCTTGGATCCACTTTAATGACAAACATCGTGATAAAGCTGATGAGGCTCGTAATGTACGTGTCGCATTGGCAATAGATGGGTTCAATCCTTATGGAATGATGGCTGCCCCATACACATGTTGGCCCGTCTTCATTATCCCCCTTAATCTCCCCCCCCCGGTGTCTCCTTTCAACGACATAACATATTCTTGTCGTTGATAATTCCTGGACACCCAGGGAGTAATATGGGTGTGTTCATGGAGCCCATGTTTGATGAATTGGTCCATGCTTGGGACAAAGGGGTATGGACATACGATCGAGCTACAAAGACAACCTTAAAAATGCACGTTTGGTACCACTACTCCCTGCATGACTTCCTAGCGTATGGGATATTCTGCGCCTGGTGTGTTCACGGGAAGTTCCCATGCCCAATATGCAAGGAAGGTGTGAGCAACATATGTGGACTCATATCTCGGGCATGACGAGGCTCCCCTATTTCGATGACCTTCTTCTACCACATAACATTGATGTAATGCTCACTGAAAAGAATGTCGCCGAGGCACTTTGGGCAACACTCATGGACACTAAAAAATCTAAGGACAACCCTAAGGCTAGAGTGGACCTAGCAACGTTGTGCAATAGACCAAATCAAGAGATGCAGCCTCCTAGTCGTGGCAAGACCTAGAGAAGGCCTAAGGCCGATTTCGTCTTGAAAAACGACCAAAGGAGGGAAGTACTTGAATGGATCAAGACACTAATGTTCCCTGATGAGTATGCAGTGAATCTAAAGAGGGGAGTGAACTTAGGCACTCTGCGAGTCAACGGGATGAAGAGTCATGACTACCACATATGGATTGAGCAGCTTCTTTCAGCGATGGTTCGAGGCTATGTCCCGGAGCATGTCTGGCAAGTGCTAGCAGAGTTGAGCTACTTATTCCGCCAGCTTTGTGCCAAGGAGCTCTCTCAAACCGTCATTGATGACTTGGAAAAAGCGGCACCCGTGTTGCTCTGTAAGTTGGAGAAGATCTTTCCACCCGGCTTCTTCTTGCTGATGCAGCATTTGATTGTGCGCCTCCCGTATGAGGCACGGATGGGGGGGGCCCGTGCAGAACCATTGGTGCTATCCAATCGAGAGATGACTGAAGACTCTTCGCAAAAAATGTAGAAATAAAGCCAAAATTGAGGCTTCCATTGCAGAGGCATACATTCTAGAGGAGGTGTCAAACTTCACAGAGAAATACTACACTGAGAAACTTCCTAGCGTTTATAATCCACCCCCTCGTTACAATGCTGGCGAAAAAGAATCGAACCTCAGCCTTTTCCAAGGGCAACTCGGAAGCGCAAGTGCATCGACCTCTAAGCAATTGAAAAATGAAGAGTGGCGCAATATCATGTTATATGTGTTGACCAACCTTGTCGAGGTGCAGCCGTTCATTAGGTAAGTTCTGAACGAACTTGTTTCATTTTGCCGTATGTCCTTGTTTCTTCGTCCATCCCCCTTATTTCTTGTTGGTACAGGGAATTTCTTCGTCAATCCTAGCATGGATCAAGGCAACCTACCCCATAAGAAAATGATACCCTTCTTTCACAAGGTGCGGGACTAGGGAGCCCCAATTTCATTTGTTGGTTCAAACAGAAAGCCCAAACTGATGCGCCTATAAGTGATGAGCTGAGACAGGTTGCAAATGGTTGTGCCATTAGGGTCAAGTCATTTACTGATTATGACGTGAATGGATATCGTTTTCACATAGCAAGCTACGAGCAGAGTCGGCCCAATCGAAAAACCACAAACAGCGGAGTTGTTACGCTCGGCACTGATGGACTCGACTATTATGGAAGAATTGAAGAAATCTACGAACTATCATTCTATGGTTCCAAACCTCTTACTCCTGTCATATTCAAATGCCACTGGTTTCATCGTGGAGTAACAAGACGGACCCCAAAGCTTGGGCTAGTCGAGATTCGATAGGATTCTGTCTATCCAGGAAAAGATGTGTACATTATGGCTCAATAGGCCGTCCAGGTTTATTATACGTCATACGCGTGCAAAGACGCGGAGCATCTTAAGGGTTGGTCTATTGTGCACAAGGTATCGCCACACGGTAAACTACCTATCCCAAACGATGAAGATTACAACTTCAACCCAAAAACATATGATGGAGAGTTCTATCAAGAAGAGGGACTACAAGGGAGGTTTGACATAGACTTAACCAAAGAGATAAGAATGGAAGTAGACAATGAAAGGGATGATGACGAGGACGTTGGAGACGAGGTGCGAAATCTGAAGGACATACAAATGCTTGAGCGATTACGTTTAGGCAATGACAATGAAGACAACATTCCTCCTTTGGATAGTGTTGATGAGTTGGACAATGTTGATAGTGATGACGAGACCTATGATCCAGCTAATCTCAATCATGAAGATTATTTCTAATACATGTAATACTATGTTTTTTGTAATTATGTTTCATTCATTTTTGCAAATATTTCTAATACATGTATTACTATGTTTTTTGTAATTATGTTTTGTTCATTTTTGCACCTATTTCTAATTACGTCTTGTTTTTCTTTTTTATTGCAGGTGATTGAACAAAGATGGCGGGCGACCGTCATAGGTCCGTGAACTCGATTTACCAAAGACCACGCCGGCTGTAGGAGGAGGCGGAGGGGGTGGCGGAGGGATCAGACAGGAGGAGGAGGACCGCCAGACGTAGGAGGGGGCCGTCTCCTCCCACACCGCGTGAGGAGGAGCTGGAGGAGGAGGTGGCGCCCGTGGATGAGTCAGACGATGAGCTAGTTCAGCTGACGGACGAGGAGGAGGGGCCGCACGAGGACGACGAGTTGGAGGCGGCAGGCACGGGTTCTGCTTCCTCCGACTCCTCTTCGAGTGTCTACTTGCGAGGTCCTACGAGCCTCCCACAGGTTCCGCTTCCTCACCAACGCCCAGTGATTCGCCCCAAAGGGCAAAAGTAAGTAACTTTATATGTTATCACCACTACTTCATTTGATATGATGAAAAAAAAACTACTAATTTTTCTTAATCACTTGTGCAGGAACTGGGTGGTTGTGTCGGGTGGTAGCGCATGGCTAGTCATTAGCATACTAGGTCTTCTATGCAGGCAACACTTCCCCGGCATTGTCACGTACGCATCGAAGATGGAGCCGGCCTACTCGTTTGACCACTACGCCGTCACCATCGATGCGGAGTACCCCAACAAGGCGGCGCGGGTGAAGGCAGAGTTTTGGGTAAGTCTCCCTCGCACAACATTGCTCAATACGTCGCATTCATTGGACTTTTCTTGAAATAATGAATGGATACATCACTTTTGTATGCAGACTTATTACAGCTGTGAGGAGGGATTTGAGGCCAGGGCGGAGCAGGTGACTACCAAAGCCTGTAAAAAACTCGTCACCGACATGCATCATGAGGTGCGCATCCAGGCCATCGTAACCTACTACGGGTCGAAGCTTGGAGAGAGGAAAACCAAGAAAGACACAAGAGAGATGCAGCTGACCCGGGAGCAGTACCTTGAGGTTTATGAAGAACATCAATATTGATTCGTTTTGAGATTAAGTTGGTTTAATTTGATCTTATATGTCCAATACTTGATGACGTGTAGATGATTCCCTGGTGGTGCCAAGCGTATCCCGAGTGTTGGGCGATGATGGTGGAGAGGTGGTTCATGGAGGAGTACCTCAAGATGCACAGGGATGCCTGAGACCGTCATTTGTAGATGCAAGGTCCAGCACACCATCAAGGCAGCCGCAGCCTTGCCGGATACAAATAAGCATGGGTACGCGAATTCATTTATCTATTGTGACGCTCAGTTCTGCCTGATTTCTAATCTTCGTGCTGTCTTTCTCGTAGTCGGCGTTACATAGTGGCCAGGCTTACTCAGACTTCCAGGCATGGTGTATGGCCCACAAGGGCAAAGCGACATCCGACGTCTCCTTCAACCTAGAGGACCCACCCAAGGCATACACGAACCCGAGCGTCCACTCCCGCATCAGTGAGTACACTGAGGTGGTGAGGTCGCTCCATGGGTCAGACCACGATCTGAGCACCCAGGACTTCGATGGAGAGGCCATCATAAGGGCGGGGCAAGGCAAGAAGCATGGGCAGTTCTGGCATGGCGACGGCATCATCGACACGGCCTCTACTCCCTCTCTCTCCCAAATCCAAGCACGGAGCACGAGCGAGAGCCCGGCCATTCGCACACGGCCAACCGCTGCACAGCACCAGGTCGACGCACTCGAGGTTATTCATGTTTTACTCGTCATACATTGATCTTTACACACCTTAATTAGCTTTGCATTACTGAAACATTGGAGTGAAATATTGTAGGCCCGGCTGGAACAAGAAATGAGGCAACGTCAGGAGCTGGAGGCCGGGCACCAGAGGATGGTGGCCCAGCTGGAGGCCGAGCGGGAGGCCGAGCAAGCTAAGCGGGAGGCTGAGCGGGCCGAGCGGCAGGCCTAGGCATAGAGGCTGACGAACATTACAGAGTTTCTACAAGGGCTTGGGCAACGTGTGGGCTTCTCTCTGCTAGCTGGGCTGTTGGTTCCACCTCCGCCTCCGCGTCCTGCAGCTCCAGCTACTCCTGTGAGTATGAAAGTTTTTTACTTTCGCTTGTGCTTTGCTTGTATGGCCTCTACCTTCCTAGATTAGCTATCCAAATAATCTTGTCTCACATGCAATCTTTTCTCCTTTGTGCAGTCTCCATCTGACGGTGGTTCGAATAATCCACCTCATGCACATTCGAATGATGGATCTGGGCCTTCACCACAGTCATAGTGGCCGAGATGAGTGCACGTTGTATTTTTTTCATTTGTTGTTCACTTGGTGATGGACTTGTGATATACTTGTGATGCACTTGTGGACTTTGATGGACTTGTGGATTTATTTGGATCGACTTGAGCACTTATTGTTATATATGTGATATATATTGTGATGGATGTGATATGTGTGGATGGATGAGATATATATGTGATGGATGAGATATATATGTGATGAATGAGATATATATGTGATGGATGAGATATATGATTGTATGAATTTATTTGTCATGATGGAATGTAAAAAAAATTAAAAATTGCTGTTTTGGGTCACTTTGCCGACGAGTGTTGCACTCGGCAAAGGACCCCGTTGCCGAGTGCCATGGTCACAACACTCGGCAAAGCTGAAAAATGGGCGCTCGGAAAACCATTTTTCCAGCTTTGCCGAGTGCCATGACCATGGCACTCGGCAAAGAATTTTTTTTTAAAAAAATTCAAACTTTGCCGAGTGCCGGCCAGAGGGCACTTGGCAAAGAATTTTTTTTAAAAAAAATTCAAACTTTGCCGAGTGCCGTCCAGAGGGCACTCGGCAAAGAAACTTTGCCGAGTGCCGGCCAGAGGGCACTCGGCAAAGAATTTTTTTAAAAAAAAAATTCAAACTTTGCTGAGTGCCAGCAAGGGGGCACTCGGCAAAGAATTTTTTTTAAAAAAAATTCAAACTTTGCCGAGTGCCAGCAAGAGGGCACTCGGCAAAGATTTTTTTTAAAAAAAAAATCAAACTTTGCCTAGCGCCGGCCAGGGGGCCCTCGGCAAAGAAATTAAAAAAAAACTTTGCCAAGTTTCTGCAGGGTTGGCACTCGGCAAAGCCACTGTCAACGGGGCCGGCACCGTGACGGTCGCTTTTCTTTGCCGAGTGCCCCCGGGGCTCTCGGCAAAGCCTTTGCCGAGTGCCCGATAAAAGACACTCGGCAAAGAGGTTTTTGCCGATCAATTTTTTTGCCGTGTGTTCTTTGCCGAGTGCCGCACTCGGCAAAGAACCTGAATCCAGTAGTCATGAGGAAAGGATTTCAAGAGAGAACTTAACAAGGATAGTGGGAGACAATCATTGCAACCACTGATCTCAATAGGTCAGGGAAACTCACTTGCATTATTCTTTTAACATGCATTCCCAGTATGCCTTTTGCACTTATTAATTTTATTTCTATTGTGTACCTAAATGTAACTGTAACATGCATTGCTTTGAACTATATGCAGGATAAGGTTGAAGAAATGTTATTTAGTAATCCCTTTTGGTCCGTAGGCCATTCCAATTTCCATTGAACTGACATGACTGGCATAATAAGCATAGATTCTTTCGTCCACAGTGGTTTATATGACAATCTCCCCAAGTCAACCAAGGGCATCTTCAAGAGTATGGTGAATTTGTGAGTGTTAGCTTTAAATTATGCCCACCGATCTGTTAAACTTGCTATGTGCAGGTGTGCAAAGGTCACTGATCTTGACTATCTGTACATGAATACTTTTCAAAAGCTGTAGTTATTATATAGTCAAAATTGCTTCTGTTTAGTTTCAAACTTGGTTTTTTTTTTGCGAGACATAAATCATGTTCTATCTACAACAGTAACAAATACCTTTTTTTCATTCATGGTCCACGATGGCTAGATAAGCAGACTAGCTAACTCATTCTGACGTTGTCTCCTGGCAGAATTGTATATTTTCGAGCTTTCAGTCAGCCGAGCAGTCTTCATGAAAGAATTACAGTTGCTAGCATACAAAGTCAAAAACAGACTTAGTCAACATTTTGATCAAATGATCCTCTCAATATCATAGATTCTGTTCTTCAGATGATTTTTTCGTCTCTTTTTTTGTTTCTTAATTTGTGTTTTGTTCAAGCGGTTGTAATGCCTGTTTTTGTAGCTAACTTTTACACTACGTCAAAAAGGGTTTTTAGGGGCGGTTGAAGACCATTTGTAGGGGCGGTTTGGCCAGCCGCCCCTACCCAACCATCTCTACAAATCATGTATTTGTAGGGGCGGTTCCCAGACCGTCCCTACAAATCGATTTGTAGGGGCGGCTCGTACTACCAGCCTACCCTACAAATACCTGTTTGTAGGGGCGGTTCAATCTAGAACCGCCCCTACAGTACGTTTTCTCGCCAAAAAACATTTAAATTTACAATTCAAAATCGCGTTGCCGCCCCTACAAATCTAGAACGCCGCGCGACCATCGTTCTGAACTGCGTTCGCATTGCTGAACGCCCCGCGACCAGCGTTCGCGTTGCCGAACGCCCTGCGACCCCGACAAATTCCAAGAGTATTATATAAACTACAATTACAAGTCCAATTCACAAGAATATATACAGTCCATCATTAAATATATAAATTCCATACATATTGTTATCAACGTCCTAGAGCTAACCTTTCAGTCTCACGAAGGTGTTGGTGCTGAGGATTTGTACCTAAGTCAGACTCTCGGTCATGGTAGGTGCCTTTGACGTGTACAATCTGGTCCAATATGAAGTTGCAAAGGTCGCCGACGAGCTCTAAGAGTTGGTCATCCTTGTATGGGTCTCTTTTCATTCCTTTCTCTTCTCTCCACTACAAGAGAACAAGTTTCGGTTTAGTATTTCATACGATGTACGAGGTTTTTATACTACAGGTGAAGAGGTTCAAACTTACCCTTAAGAGGTGTCTCCTGTAGGCACCGTTGTTACTCATCATTGAACATATATAGTATCCACAATGTACACTCCCAGCCTTCTGCTTGGGGCACTATGTGTTTTGCATATGAAAATGTTAAGTAGTGCTTTTGACAGCCATGTAACGGAGTACTGAAGAAGTTACACTTACCGCACATAGTGTTTTTATAGCCAGCTTTTCCTTCCTTGCTGGATCATGCCTTCCGTGATGATTAGTGACATAGAACCTAAATGCCCTGTTAGAATTATTTTAGCAAATACAACTTGTTAGAATCCAAAAGTGAACGTTACAAGTACGTATACAAACATATAAGCTAATGAGGATTGTCGATATGTATAGATCTTGAGAATCGATATGAAGTCTTTGTATGTCACCGGGTCCCTATCTATTGAATCAAAGACCCATGCCATGCTCCTCCCGACATCGATGACTATACAAATCCAGTGGTTGCTGCATGGATTTAATCATAGAACTAGATAAGCCCTTTTGCATCGAATAAAATATATCGAACAAAGCTTTAAGTATAGAGTTGAACTTACTCGAAGTTGTATGGTAGCCATATAGTAGAGTGTTGTTGGAGAGTTTTGAAAGCCAGGGCAATGTATGCCGCAACCTTAAGGGACTCTTCCCTTAGTTTCGCCGTACGGATGCGCTCTTTCTCCCGAAGAGTTTTTGCAGCAGCTAGCTCTTTGGCATCCAGTGTCCACCGTTTAGGGTAATTAAAATTTGTTTGGGCTATAGCTTGAGGGTCTAGATACCCGGCTTTCACACTTGGCATTTGTTTGACAATGTGCACTTTCATTCTACAAATCACGGCGTGGGTTAGTTACAACAAAATTCAAAGATTATATTCATATCATTGCGAGAGGACAAGGACTTACGGGCACCACGTGCGAATTAGATTCATCTCCATTTCTCCCAGGTGAAAGCATGTGTGCATGTCATTGAAGTCAAAGACAATTTTCCTGGCTGGGCTTCCAAATGTGCCGGTGGGGAAGCTTGCTTGTATGAGATCTATGCTCGTTGGGAGAACACGCAAGTACCAATCATGGAACCTTCTCATTCCAAATGGTAGGCGCTAGATGTCCCAGTTTGGTAGGAAGGGCTTGCCTCTTTCATATGTTTTCAGGCAATCCTTTAACCATTTGATGGCATCAACATTTGGATACTGCTTTGCAATTTGGTGGAGTTTGCTAGTGACGGCCTCCTCAGAACCCCGTGATGGGACTTTTTTAACTTGGTTCTCAGGCTTGAACTGGTCACGGGAAAACCACTTGGACACCGACGAGATGTCTTTGATTGGAACATAAACTGGCCTTATGGTGATTGGATGCTTCTTTCGAAGTTCCCATTCAGGCACGTCCTCATCTTCTTGTGCATCACCTTCTTCAGGAGGCACTCGTTGTTCATGTATCAGCTGTGCTTGCTGAAAAGACTGTGGCATCTCATCATGCACTTGCTCGGTACGAGATGGAGAAGGTTGTGGCATCTCATCAGGCACATGCTCGCTAGGAGGTGGGGAAGAATGTGGCATCTCAGGAATGTGGTCACGAGATAGTGAAAATATCTCCCCGACCTCAACAACTCGCTCCAAATTTGGGAGAGGGGGAGGCGGCGAAGAAGCACTCAATATAATGTCCCATTTGTGCCAGAGGATGAACTGCCCCATAACGTCTCCGAGTAACACCAAACCCTTGGGAGTTGTGTAGTCTATCCTCCACTGCATGAACTCGAGCTTCACTATATGCACCTCGACCCTAGTGTAGTTCGGCGGTATCTTATTATTGTGGTGTAAGCCACCGGGAGGATGTGCCACACCCGTTGCCACCTCCATCATAGTGTTCTGCTGGCCGCTAAGAAACACCAAGGTGCAACTAGTTGGTTCCCATATGCGATCGACGGGGGTTGTGGCTGCAGTGGAAATTTGGCTGCTAGGAACTTTCGGAGGGCTACCAACAAATGCTAGTTCTCCTGGCGGCATCACTAATATCCGTGGCTATGTAGCAGAGGTAACACAGCCAAAGCTTTAGCAAAATTTACAAACTAAGGCTTTTTCCCTACCTCCTCGTTCGGGTCAAAATCCTTGTCCAAATCTTCCTCCGTTGGCCTCCTTCTGGCTTCATGTGGGAAAGGATCCTTGGGACTTACATATCCCTCTTCTGAGACCTCATCATCATCATCATCATCAACTTCTTCGCCTTCAACAACTTCTTCGCCTTCAACAATCTCTCCTACTCTTCCTTCTGCTTCCCCTTCCTCCTCGTCACACTACTCCTGAGTAAGCATCACTTCTAGATCCTTTTCTAACTCATTATCGAACTGCTCCTGAGTAAGCTGGTCCTCTAGTGCTTGCTCCTCATAGGTCCGTGACATTATTTCGCGCTTTGTTCTAATAGATGCAAGAAAGTGTGCTTTAGGTACGCGAGAAGGTATCGAAACAGGGCCACCGTTATATCCCTTCCATAGTCAAGTTCCCATATCTCTTCAATGGTGCCAAAGTATTGGATCTTTCGCCCCAATCCATCGAGAGCCTCTATTCGAACGCCGCTATTTTGGTTCACATATTTACTATCCTTTGCGTGGGTATAGTACGTATACCCATTGATGTCATAAGCATTCCAAGATGTCACTTGTCTCGATGGCCCCTCCGCCAACCTACTGATGGTAATAGAGTCTATGGTTTCTCCAGGTGGTATGTTTTGGTCCTTCAACCATGTAGTTAGTCATTGCTTCTGTTGTTTCATGACCCAATTATCCGAACGGCCATTTATCTCCGCCATAATGATAGCCAAGTGTTCATCAATGTATGGTTGCATCAGTTGTGTACTCTGCAAGACACTGTAATGCGCCCGACTCACCTCTTCGTAATCATGGTCGATGAACACTTTTCTACCACTGGTACCCTTCCTAGCCAGCCTATCCTTGTGATGAGAATCGGGTTTACCAATCCCTTTCTGTACTTTTAGGTACTCTTGACGGCACTCAACGACTTCTTCAGTACTGTAACCCTCTATCATGGAGCCCTCTGGGTATGCTCGATTATGGACATATCGACTTAGAACTGACATGAACCGCTCGTAGGACCACATTTCATGCAAGTAGCAAGGGCCCAGCGCCTGTATCTGATGAACCATGTGAATCATGAGATGTGGCATTATATCAAGAAAAGCAGGAGGTAAACACATCTCCAGTTGGTTTTGTGTCTCCACCACAAATTCATGTAGGTCACTCAGCTCTTGCTTGCCAATCGTCTTTTGTGAGATCTTCGAAAAGAAGTAGCACATGCGGGTGATGGTCATTTTCAAGAACTCTAGCTTTATAGCCTTGATTGTAATAGGTAGAAACACTGTTAGCATCACATGGCAATTGTGAGCCTTGCAGTGTGATATTGACAAGTCCTTCATCGACAGTAGCTTCTTCACATTTGCTAAAAACCCAGTCGGAACTTTGATCCCCCTCAGGAAAGTGCATATAGCTCTCTTCTTGTCTGGTGTTAGGGTGAAGCACGCCGCGGGCAGAGTGTATTTTCCATTAGCCTCAGGTACCGGGTGAAGCTGTGTCATCACGTTTAGCTGCACCATGTCTTTCCATGCTTTCAGACCATCCTTTGACTTGCCTGTATCCATCAAGGTAGCAATGAGACTCTCAAAGACATTCTTCTGCACGTGCATATCATCAATGGCATGGGGGACCAACAAGTCTGGCCAATAAGGCAGATACTAAAAGAAGATCGATTGTTTCTTGAAAGGTACGCCTTCGACAGGAGGTGTGCTTCTATCTCTGTTCGTTCCATCTGGATTCTTCTTTCCATAGACGACACGTATGTTTTTCACCATTTTGTACATGTGTTCTCCATTATGACGTCTATCCGGAGGGGGTTCAATCTCCGGGGCATTGTCATAAAATCTAAAGAACAATTTGTTGCGGTACTTGTGACTTGTCTTTAAGAAGCATCGGTTCCTTAGGTAAACTATCTTCTTGGATGCATCCAGGTACACCCATGTAGTATCATCCAAGCCAACCAAGCATCCCATCTTTCCTTTGATCTGTCCAGACAAAGCAAACAACGTAGGATAATCATTGGTAGTAACAAATATTATTGCCCTACATATGAAGTCCTCCTTTCGGAACGCATCGTACATCTGCTCCCCATGCCTCCATAGCCTCTCCATTTCTTGCATCAAAGGCTCGAGGAACACGTCTATATCAATGCCTGGTTGTTTAGGGCCAGAAATAAGAATAGTGAGGAGAAGGTACTTTCTGTTCTGACACAACCATGTTGGGATGTTGTACATGGTCAAGATCACTGGCCATGTGCTGTGGTCGCTCATCCTCTCATTGAAGGGATTCATTCCATCGGTGCTCAAGCCAAACCGTACATTCCTTGGGTCATCGCTGAATTCTTTGTGCTTCTCATTAAACCTTTGCCACTGTCTACAATCAGCCGGGTGTGCAATCTTATCATCATCCACCTTGCGCTCATCATCCCACCATGTCATGAGTGCGGCTTCTTTAGGGTTTAGGAAGATACGTCTCAAGCGGTCGATCACTGGCAGGTACCACATTACCAAGGCAGGAATTCTTCTCTGCTTTGCATCGTTGCCTAATGGAGTGTCCTCTGGGGGCTGAGATTCTTGTACCACCTTTTTTGTACCCTTCTTTTTCCTCTTTTTCCCCATGGAGGGTTCGTCCCCACCGTAAAGGTCATTGTTCTTGTACCGGCTGGCCCCACACCGGGGACATTTATCTAGTGACTTGAATGTTTTGCCACAAAAAAGTATACAGTGGTTAGGGCATGCATAGATTTTTTCAACCCCCATTGTCAATGGACTTATGACCTTCTTCGTTTGGTATGTGTTGGTGGGAACTGAGTTTGGTTGTGGCAGCACCCATGACAGTAGATGCAATAGATCATTGAAACTACAGTCTGACCAGCCGTACTTAGCCTTCAGGATGAGCAGCTCAAGCACAAAACGTAGCAATGTCCAATGTGTCGGACAGCCCTTTTCTACACCATACACAGTCTCCTTCGATGCTTTCGTCACCCTTTCTAAATTTTCTAGACCTTTCAGGCTATTTAGTAAAATCTCTGGTCCAAGGGCTCGAATCATGTCCTCCAAATCATCTTCATCCCCGACACATGCTCCACCATCATTATTGGCACCACCTTCGTCGTTACCATCCCAACCACCAGCATCACCACCTTGTTCATTGCCAAACTCAAAATCCATTCGTGCATCAAGCTCTACTGAATATTGGGACAGGGATTCTATGGTTTCGTCGTCGTATTCCTCCTCATCCTCGTCGTTAACAATAACCGTTTCACCATAATGAATCCACACTGTGTAGTCCTCAACAAATCTTCGCATAATCAAATATGATCTGATGATAGTCACATCTGTCCATGCCATATGGTTCTTGCAATCTTTACAGGGGCAAATAATTGTATCCTTATTCTCTTTCAATGTCGTTGCATGCTTCTTTGCGGCTTCAATAAATTTATCCACCCCTTCACGGAAACCTGCCTTGAACCTCAACGAACCATACATCCAAGAGTTCCTGTACTCCATCTTTTACAACAACAACAAAACAAACATTAAAGGATTACTTATTCAGATATATATAAAAATGAATCAAATTAATAATTACTTGAGAATAATTGTATATACCTTAGATATATATGAATATAAATCTAATATAATTACATGAAGCACACAAACACACCATGGTAGAGGAAAATTAATTAATGGCCCATTTATCCATAAATAATTAAAATACATATTTATTGATTACAATAAAAAATTTCAAAGACAACAATTAGCAACAATTATACATTACCCAATATCTTTCATACATGCACATGAAATTTACCCTAGTTCAATTTCATCAAACATAAATTTACAAAAACAAAATTAACAAAAAAACCAAACCCTAGATCTAGATCCACATGCACATGAAACATCCATAAAACTAACTAATTGTTCACTAAAATCAAGAAACATAGACCAAATAAGGGTATAATCTTTTTCCCCTCCCTAATTTACCGTAGTACATTTAAAACTTGGGTCTAATTTGCTTCATAAGTAGCTCAAGCACCATAGAAGAGAGAGAAAAACAAAACTCTAATTACTCACTAACCAACCATTAAAACTTCAAAAAAAAGTGTGGAATAACATTTTCTTACCTTGTACAACCTCTCCACCAAAGGATTTGAGACCAAAACCTTCTCCCTTTAGTAGAGCATTTTTTGGGAGGTGCCCAATGCCTCCCCACCTTTCTTTCACGGGTTGGAATGAGTGACCCGGGGAGGAAGAAGGTGCTGCAGCTGTTTTATATGTGGGTCATTTGTAGGGGCGGCTGGTGATTGAGCCGCCCCTACAAATCAGAGCTATTTATACGGGGGCATTTGTAGGTGCGGCTCAGTCACTAGCCGCCCCTACAAATAGCAACGCCGGGGGCGGCTGGTGAGTGAGCCGCCCCTACAAATCATACCCATTTGTAGGGGCGGCTCGTATCACTATCTGCCTCTGCTGTTCTATTTGTAGGGGCGGCTGGTGTCTGGGCACCCGAGCACGGCACTGTAGGGGCGGCTCCATCACCAGCCGTCCCTACAAAAAATTCGACCCATTGCTAAAAATCGTTTTTTACGTAGTGTTACTTCATAAAATAAAATCAACTGTTGGGGCAAAAGCCCCTCCAGATTCCTGAAAAAAAAACAATTGTATATTTTCTAAAGCATGGTTGGATTAGAACAAAAGAAGAAAATCAAGAGGAGCTAAACTTTTGGTCAGTCTGTAGCTACAATCATTCTTTCAGGCTGTGTACAGTTCGCTGTTGAAAAGTATATGGTTGCCAAGCTGTGAGGGAGTATTCGAAGATTAATTTTCTTGGACCATACTTGAAAGAAAATGCTACAATGCTACATATTTATCTTGTTCTGTTTTTTTTGAAAAATAAAATATGTCTGAGGGAAGTACATTTTAGTCAGGCTACTTGTTTTAAAAGTCTCAATAATCTTCAAAGAGAGTATCTTCCTCCTTTTCTCTATCCAAATAATTGATTGATAAATGAGTTTCAAACTGTAAAATGGTAACTTTTCTTCCAGTGATTGGTGTAAGGCGGTCTAAGGGATAATTTGGAATAGGGGAGGCACACCCAGGGATGGAAAATCATCCATGAAAAACTAAATAATTATTCAAATTATTTCCCCATTGTCACACCCAATTTTAAGGATAAAATTGAATGCACAAAACTCGTGTGTGCCCAGGAATCAATCACACACACAAGCTGACAAATTACATAAAGTATCATCATGGTGTCTCATACATCAGAGTTATAATAAAACTTAGCCTTATACATCACAGCGGAATAATAAAAAGATAACAAAACTCTCATGGCCGTCATCACAGGGAAGGTCAACTGGTTGACCACAAGCCTAATAATCCTCCGGGAAATCCTCATACCCGTTGTCATCTGTTACACATCCGGGATTTTTATCCAAGTAAAGAAAATAAACAAGTGTAAGTACATTCCGTACTTAGCAAGCTAACATGGGGTTATGAAGCTCAAAAAGGATAAACTCTGGTTTACTGCAGTTAGCATTTTTAATAGGTCAAGCTTTTATTCTCAAGTATTATCAAGTTTTGCTTAAGCTCCCATTTAATTCCCATAAGAACAAATATCGGGGTCAGGTGTACCATATATCATCATTGAACAACTTTAAATGATCATCAGCAATTAACTAGTTATTCTGTGAGTTTTCCGGGCCGCTCGTAACCGTGAGCACGGCTGTTATAACAGTTTGTTACCCTCTACAGAGGTGGTGCACATTCACCGCGAGTCGTGATCCCCGTATGCCCGGGTTAATTACTCCCATGTCACTACCAAGGTGAGCAGGCAGGGTACACTATGAAGCCATTTCATAGGTTTCCCTAACAAGTTAGGGCCGCTAGGTTTCCTTGGCAGGTAGATGTAGGGACCCCCCTTTCCTATGGCACAAATCCATCATGGCTATACTCATAGGAACAGAGGCAACCCTATACCCAAAGTGGCAAGCCCCATTTGCGCCAAAAAGGTAACCTCTAACCAACTAGGAAAGGTCCTATTACTGAGCTAAAGTCAGAGCCATATGACTCTCCCGGTTGCACTGTCAGTCCCAGCTTTTGCCGACAGATAAGTCCTTATGGAGGGCCGGGAGCAACATGAACAAAGGTCATTTGCACTTTCACCCTATGGAACAGTTGTTATAAATCATGTTAACTCACTTTGTTCCATAGTACCATTCATCAACATGTATGTCAAGTTCAGTTAGAGCACTAGCAATCTACCCATATGCATTTAACCCATAGGAGACAAGGAACAGGATAAACAATCACTAGGATGTCCTTACGGGTATCAAAATTAGACACATGCAAATGAGTAATTGATTAAAGTGAAATAGGACATCAAGGAAGGCCCATGTTATACTTGCCTTGGTTCACAAACTCGTGCTGGTCCTGCTGGTCGTCGAAGAGTTCTTGGTCTCCCACGGTTTCCTCACCGTCTGAACGCGACCAACACAGCAACATACAACATTCCAAAGCATTCATGCAAAGCAAACATTCCTATCATTAGAACAGTACACCAACAGCATTGAAATCAAGATAAAATGTTTGTAAAACTAATCTACGTCTCGCTACGATCATGTCAACGCGAAGTTCATGAAAAACGGAGCTAATATGCGAAAGTTATGATTTAAACGGGTTTTCCTATAGCCATATATTTAATTAAATCTAATCATGAAATTAAAAAGTTCCAAACTTGACTAACAGTAGCTCCAACATGTAGCTTATGAAATTACGAAGCTAACGCGATTTGAATGGATCAATTCGGAGCTAAAACGACAATTTTATAAGCAAAACAGTTCAAATGGCATTTCTGTAATTACTGAAAACGTATTTTTGACTTAAGCCGTGGAGTTTACGCTTTCCAAACGGGATTGCGCATTCGGGAAATACGCTATGGACTGCGGGTTGGGACTTAGAAAAGTCCAGGGACTCTTTAGCAAAATTACCCGCGAAGGGGTATCTTCTAATCCTGGCCGTTGATCTCGCAATGGGCGGCTAGGATCGGCCTGGGGGGGACGGCCGGCCGGAACAGGGTCACCGGCGGCCAAGCGCCATGGCCGGCGGCAGTGGACTCGCCGGAGCGTGCGGTTAGGGGCCTACGGCTCACCAAATGGACAACCGAGTGAACCGGGAGACGCGGGGGAGGAAGGGGGTCGCGGCCATGCCGTTTTGGCGGCCGGGAACGGCGGCAAGCGCGGTGGCCGCCATGGCCGGCGACCATGGCCCGCGGAGCTTGCGGCCAAGGCTCAAGAAGCCAACAAAACGAGAAATAAACTACTCGGGGAGATAGAGAGGAGGACGGCGAAGTTCACCAAGGGGGAAATGGAAACGGAGGCGGCTCGGAGGAGGCTGTCCGCGCGGAGGGGCGGTCGACGGAGCTCGGAGACCTCGGGGCGACGGTTGCGGCCTTCCTCGGTGCTCGGCAAGCGCAAAAACAAGAGTGGGGGAGGCAACCGGGTGCGCGCGGGGTCGGGCTGCTATTTGAAGCGGCCGAGGCACCAGGGGGGGCGCTCCCACGACGCCGTTCGTGGGCGACGGTTGCGGCCTCGCGACTGAACCGGCGCGGGGTGAGCGGGAGGTTGGGGGCGGCGCCGATAGGTGGGGCCAGGTGTCAGCGGCAGGGCACGGGGGGGGGGGGGCGGTTGCCTGGCGCGGCTGCTGGGCCGAGCGGTTGCTGGGCTGGCGACGCCGAGGCGCGCGGCTGGGCTGCGGTGCCGGGCTGGGCGCGGCTGCTGGGCCGAGCGCGGAAAGGGGAGGGGAAGGGCGAACGGGCCGCGGTTGCCAGGGAAATGGCCTGCGGGCCGAAACCAAGGAAGGGGGAGATGATCATTTTCACTTTTTATTTTCCAAACAAATTTTCCGAAAAGCATTTTCAAATAATTTTTTTGATTTCATTTGAACTCTAATTCAAGAACAATCATCACATGAATAAATAGTGCAGCAGCATGTATGCATCAAAAGTTTCAAAACTTATAATTGATTTTTAATTCCCCAAAAATTATTAATTTCCTATAATTGAATGCACGCTTAATAACATAATTAAATCAAAATTACTTATTTTAAAGAATGAAAAATTTTGGGTGTTACACCCATGGATTTCCCACTCTAGAAAAAATCAGGGATTCTAAGGGGATTTGAGTTTCCAAAAATGGCCTAATAACGTGACAGCTGTGCACTGCCCTTGATTTATTTCTTTTTTTTTATGATTATGATTCTCTTGGAACAGCTTCCCTTTCTCCGGGCAATTCCCTTTCGGGTGGCTAGGTAAACCAGCAGTGTTGGGCATTGATCTTTGAGCGGAGAGTGTAGGGGCATTGTTCTATTGGAGCGGAGAGTGGATTTAGCTAATTTGAACAGGACATGTGGGCTAATAAATATGCCTCATGTTTTTTTTGTCTAACAAGATGGCATGTATGATTTTAATAAAACCATTATTTTTAAAATGTTCGCAAAGCCCAAGAACAGTGGAGTTTACAATTCATTCTTATTTGCATTAAGTTTAAATTAATGGTAGTAGGATGATATCAATTTATTAGAGCGATGACTGATGTTACTATTTCATGTAATAAAAAAATGTAGTGTTCGCTGAATGTTTATTAACAATCCATGATACATTTTAGGTATATAAATTAGATGATAGTCCATATTATTTTATTATGAACATTAGGGATTGAATTGCCAAACACATGTAAATTAAATATATGTATAAGGTCATTATGAACTAGCAGGGCATTATATTATGCCTAAATAATTATTGATATTTATGATGACAGCAATACATAATATTGATTATTTTTTCAATATAGTAAACCATACATTTGAACCATGATTTTTTATATATTCATGAATTGACATCTATAAAAAATAATTATTTTTTTATGAAAGATTTTTTTAAGACACGTGCGTGTCGCACGTGCTTGTCCACTAGTATTATAAATAATTTTCTTCCTATAAATTTGGTTAAACTTAAAATGATTTAACTTAGGACCAACCTAAAATGCCAGTTAGTTTGGGGCCGAGAGAGTATTCTAATAAAACACAAAAATGCTTCGAAGTTCATTGTCTTCTTCCTCAAATCATCGAAGATCCAATCTATATCTATATATTCTGTGCTTGCTCACGTCCCCGTTTCAATCTTGACAACGGCATTGGGCGTTTATGGTAGCTACTGTCACCACTAACGTCCAAGCTCATAAGAAGATAAGGAGCAGAGCAAGACAGAGGCGAGAAAGCGGAGATTGCCATCAGCTGAGTCCATAGCCGAGCACAAAGTAATAAAAGCGCGCTGGTTTGCTGTAAGTAGGCTCTATGTGACAACTGAGTCCATAGCGGAACACAGAAGAATACATGCGTGTAGCACCCGGTTTTAAGGACAAAATCAGATACACATCATATGGGAGCCCAGGAAGTCGAATCTCACATATAGCTACAAATAAGGGTAATATCAAAAGACAATGCTTAAATACATAGCGTATTAGTATAAAGATTATAACCTCAGAGTATTGACAGCGGAAAGACAACTCTGATCTTCAGGCGAAGACTCCAAATCGACAGGGACAACTGACTGGTTGATCACAAGCATAACTCCTCTAGACTAGCAATCTAGTACCCATCTGGGATTTTTATCCAAATAATTGAAAATAAAGCAAGCGTAAGTACATGTCGTACTCAACAAATATAACATGGGATTCATGAGACTCAAAAGGCTGACACTGGTTTAACTGCGATTAGCTTTTAATTGTCACAATTTTAGCAAAGGACTAGCAACAAGTTTATCACAAGCCCATAAACACATGATCAGGTAAACATGAATAATGAATAGCATAAACAGTAACCATTAATGAGCATCTTCATCAACAGTATCATCCATATACATCATCATTAATCATTAGTGACAATCTATTCCATAAGGGTTCCAAGGCCTCTCGTGACCGTGAGCACGACTGATATACTAGTTTTACACTCTGCAGAGGTTGTACACTTTCACTGTGAGTTGTGATTTACCCTTTCGCCCGAGGCAGCTAATCTCTTGACCCACTTCTAAGGAAGGTCGGCAGGGTTCACTATGAAGCCTTTCAAAGGTTCGTTTAACAAGTTAGGGCCATTAGATTCACTTGGCAAACAGACGTAGAGCCCCCATTCCCGATGACACAATGACGCAGAGCCTATACACAAGGGGACAGAGGCCGCACTATACCCGATTCAGCAAGCCATTCTTACACCAATAAAGGTAACCACTAACAAGCTAGAAAAGGTCCTCATACTGAGCTAAAGCTAGAGCCATATAGCCCTCACAGTTGTACTGTAAGTCTGGATGACCATTTATAGATAAGTCCTTAGGGAGAGGAATCTAGAGCACCATAAAATAGCCCAATTCTCTAGCCCCCTTGTTCCATGTTGCTAAAAAGCATCTTTTAATATTTATTGCATATTCCATTAGTCAAGTTACAAGATCATGGTTGTAGTGGAGCACTAGCATCATACTACCCAATACAATAACCCAAAGGTATAAAGGTGCAGGATATCAAAGTACTAGGAAATCCTTAGTGGCAGTCAAGGTAGACACATGCAGTATGAATTAAGTGATTAAAGGTATATAGGACAACAAGGAAGATCCCATGCTATACTTGCCTTAAACACCGATCCTTCGGTAAGCTTTAATCTTCAACGTTCTTCTTCTTCTTGATCACCACGTATTTCTCACCAATTGGACATAATCATAAAGCACCACACAAGCATCCATACAATCATACACGAAGCAAATAATAGAACTAAATCAGGACAGTACACCAATCATCAAAAAATAAGTAAAAGAGTTTGAAACACGATTCTACGCATCGCTATGAACACATAGACGCGAGAGGCACGCTAATCGGAGCTGCAGTTTGAAAGAGATGGCTACCGAAAGATCTACTCATAAGAGAAAATATAAAACTATAAACTTCATGTGTTTTAACTATATGAAGGTATATATAAATTGAATTAAGTCAAATTTAGATTTGAATTATAAAACTAAAATAAAACAAGTCATATTTATTTATAAATTCCAGTTGCATAATCATTAATCAAGATATGATCTAAACCATTAAATTTTAGAAATAGTAATATGGTAAATACTGTTACTAACG
The DNA here is from genome assembly GCF_019320115.1 of Miscanthus floridulus. Taxonomy (NCBI): domain Eukaryota; kingdom Viridiplantae; phylum Streptophyta; class Magnoliopsida; order Poales; family Poaceae; genus Miscanthus; species Miscanthus floridulus. The sequence goes on from NC_089589.1 coordinate 100,828,554, forward strand.
CTTAGATATCGTCGATATGAATCTAACGCAACTTGAATGGGTCAAGATGGATCTAAAACGCAAAAGATATGAAATAAACAAGATTTCCTTTATTAAAATAATAGATTAAATCTAACCTCGAATTTTAAAAGTTGAAAACATATCTAACAGTAGTATGAACATGTAGATTATGAAGTTACAAACCTAATGCAAGTTGAATGGGTCAAATCGGAGTTAAAACGACAAAGTTATAGTCTGAATAAACCTAATGGCAACACTGTAAAAAGATGAAAACGTATTTTGAATCTAATCCGAAGAAACTACGCTTTCTAAAGAAGAAAACTTATTACCGGAATACGTCATGGACTACGGGTACTATTTTTGGAAAACACAGGGACCTAAATGAATAAAAACATGACTAAATTGTATTTATTTTGAACTGGACTGGACTGCGAGTTAATTCACCGAAAATAGAGGGTCTTAACTGCAAAACATGCGTTGCTTGGGCTGACTACGGTTGCTGACTGGGCTAAAACAGAAATAACCATAGATAACATGGGCTAGCTTGAAAGATATACAAGACTCACAAAACAGTAGATCGATTACGGAAAAGTACAGCGGTTAGAACGCAAAGTGCACGTGCACTATGCTGTGGACCGAGTCTGCGGGCCGTGAACCGGTGGAGGTGTTGTGAGAGCAGTCCACCATGGACCATGTCCACAATGGTGTATTTGGAGTTGTATTTCTAGATTTATTTTTCCAAAGGAAAACGGCCATAAATGCGAGTGATGTCACCAACAAGCTAACAAGCAAACTAGAGCACGCACGGCCGGGCTACTTGCTCGCCGGAGTCGCGCGTGCGTGTGCCATGGCTTGGGCTCGGCGAGGCATTGCTGGCGCGAGCTCGCATAGGAAACTGGACCAAAAGACAGAGGACCTCACCGTGGAACCGATGGAGAGTCCCACGTCGACGGGAGTAGGCCGGAGGGGGAGGGAGCCGATCAGAGGCGGACGATGATGGATGGAGCTCTGGCGAGCTCGGGGAGCCCCCAAATGTCAACTGATTCCGATGAAATCACCGGCGGCGGCTTTGGATCGGCGCGAGCAGAGGATGGGAGAAGAAGGTCATGCGGCGCTAGGTGGTGGCGCGGCTGCGGTGGCTTGGCGAAAGCAGCTGCGACCCTAGAGCTTGGATTGGGGAGGCACGGGCGCGGGCATCCGGTTAATATAGGGCGGAGGCGACTTGGACAGCAAGGCAACGGGGCAGCGTGGGTGGCACGGAGTTGGACACGGCGGTGGTGGAAGAGTCCAAGGCGTAGATGAGCTGGAGAAGACGACTGGCGGGCGGGGATGGGCTGTCAGCGGAAAAGAAGAAAAGGGAGGCGGCGGCGGCCGTGCTGGGTTGCGCTTGGGCCGCTAGACGGGCTGCTGCGGGAGAAACAGAAGAAGAGCTGGGCCGCGGGCGCGGAGAAGCAACCGGACGGGGTGGCTGGGCCGGCGCGGAGAGAGGGATGGGGAAAAGCTGGGCCTATGCGCCAACCTCGGCCCATGCGGGTGAAAGGAAGAGGGCCCGCTGGAGAGAGGCAGGCCGGCTGGCCAGAAACCAAGGAGGGAGAAGTAAAAGAAATTCCTTTTTCATTTTCAAACCGACTTCAAATATGAATCAAATCAAATTGGAGTAGGGTTTAAAATACATTTTCAGTTCAAATAAAAATAAACGATGTTGGGTAAGTTCCCAAAAATAAATTTTACAATTTAAAAAAAATACTTTTATTTTCAAATTCTCTTTTTGTTCCTTTTCTTCTTCTTCAAAGCCATTTTTAATTTTATTTGCAAAAGCAATTTAAACCACTCAATCAAATACATCAAATGCTAAGGGCATGTATGCACAAACATGTTGCTAACCTTATGATGAATTTTAATTTAATGAAAAATTTTATTTTCCTAGGTTTTTATGAGTACAAACTTCACAAATAAATTCATTTTAAACCTATTTTCAAAAGAAGCAAATTTTAGGGGTGTTACAATGCGTGTTACACCAGCCGGTTAAGTTAGGCAGCAGCACTCCCAAGTCTTTCTCACGCGGTAGGCGCCATGGCGATAAAATTTATCCCTGTCTTGGCAAACCTTGTGGCAGGCCCTATCTGAACACTCTTCTTTGCGAAAGAGGACATAGCACCACACCTTTAGTTTTTCGTGCCGCCACCAGCGAGTTGTTCCAACCTTGGCAGGGATGGGAGGTTGCAAAAATGATCAGAAGAACCAAGGGTATGGCCGCCATGACGGACCTCATCTTTGTGGTGCTGCTCCTAAACGCCATGAGGAAGAGAAAGTTTTGCTCCTAGAAATGTTTTTGCGTGGATGGGTGTCTTATTTCTATCGTGTAGTGTGGTGCTAGCGTTCTTACTATAGAAAAAGTTTCTATTCCAACTATAAATGTGTGGATCTCAGAATTCCTGACTATGATCTGCTATCTTCTTGGATGCAAACAAATGTGCATGCGAAACATTATCTCTATTCTCTATCTATACTCTTTATATTAAAAACATAAAATTTATTTCTTGTGCATAGGAGATAAGGACTCGTCTTGAGAGATCATAGGCGCAGGTTGGGGAACACCGTGACCTAAACTCAAGTTCACCAGTGATGCGTGATTTGTTGGGTTGAAACAGACTCAACCGTGGCTTACACATATAGAGAACAACTTGATGGATCCACTAAGTTGGGTTCACTAGAGAAAGAGTCTAGCCGCAACAAGTCTAGCCACAAAACTATGGTAAGATCTAAAAACTACCCCCTGACATGCAGAGCTAGACCAATATTCACGCATAGCTAGAGCAACTCAAGGATATTCACGCAAGCATCCATATCTGTTCATAGCACTTATCTGTTAACACCCCTCCTCAGTCAAACTTAGTTAAGTTGATATTGTGTGTTTGATATTCTCTAGAAGTCAAACTGACAAAAACCTTTTGTAAAGCCATCTGCAATTTGATCACCCTGAAGAAATAAACTCAATTTCTAGTAACTAGTCCATCAACCTGTGCTACAGCACAGGCTAACATTGAGAAACTTAAGCAATAGAAACCCCATTTATTTAATATATATTAACTAATAAAAATTACTTCATATAATTAAGGTTTATTTGAATCTACATTTACACGTACGTGCAGAATTGTCATTAGCATGACTGAGAGAGATCGTGTGTGGTGCATGTAATGATGTAACATTAACTTGATAATAATGTAACATTAATTTGATTCTACAGTTGTGTATTTTGTTTTTCTTCCAGTGTTTTGTGTTCCAGCATGGCTGACTTTGTCTAATGTATGGGCGTGTTGCATGTCCCTATTTATGAATTGAACCATGTGGATATATATAACAAATTAGAAGGTTAGTTCACGTAAAAATTTAAATTAGTCCTTTAACCCATGCTCTCGCAAGGGACAGAATCTTTGGAGATGTAAGCATTAGTCATTGTTTCATATCTCAAACTAATAAAAATTACTTATATTAAATTACATTCATTTTCTAACACAAGAGACACAATAGATACTTTGTACCCTCTATGTAGTTGTGATAACCATATGTTTTTTCATCAGTATCCATAGTTTGTTCCTTTTCATGGCACCTCTGTTTATTTTTAATGTGCATTTATTTGGAACATTAGATTAAAGTGTGGTGGATGTTGTTGCAACTCATATCTTATGACGCCATGAATCTAAATGTTCATTTTTGAATTATAATCTTGTTAATTTATACTTATTTTATATTCTCAAGATAAATCGAAACTATTGTGCTTATTGTATATTTTATTGACTCTCGTTTCTACTTTTTAAAATAAGGATATGTTAGGCCATAAACTACACTATAAAGGACAACGATGGCATGAATAACATTTAAAGTCGGCACTACGTGCAATTAATATCGATGGTAGAGGTAGATCTGAGATCATGGATGACGTGGAGGTTTCAACCTGGAGAGGACATTAATATCCAAGACATATAATGATTGTTTACTTCAAAGGAATCTCAACAAGGTATAACTACATGTGGTATGCTCTAACCTCTCCACTTCTCAAAATGTTTGAATTATTTCAACAAATTATATGTCCAATAATGCTTACATAATCAATATAGATACATCAAACGTTTTAGTTCGCATGTATAAATATCTAAGGCAAAACCTTTTACAAATTATGTGTCATGGTATTTAATACAATTTTAAATAACTTGTTAGTATCATTAGTATATGAGTCATTAATAAAATATTTTCATGATTACTAAAACATAATATATATATTATGCATGCATGTGTACTTGATGTACATATATTTACTTCAATCAAATTTTAATATATTAATATTAATAGAATTGCATAATGTAGAAACATTTTTAAGTTAAAACTCTAATGCTTATTGTATCTTTTATTTAAATTTTAGGTTTTTTATTGTATTAAAAAATTTCTAGATCTTAGGGTAGTTGTTAATTTTGACAACGGCATAAATAGTCATTCCTGCTTGCATCACCACACTCAAGACCTTGGATTTCGTTATATCGAAACATCATGTGTAGCATTATTATTTTATATAATCTAGACTGTTAACATTTAAATTAGGAATAATATTAGTATATTACTCAAAATGTATGAACATATTTTAAATAATGACTTAAAAATTTATTGTTGTGGAGTATCAATATAACTTTAAGTGAATTATCAATGTCATTACTTTGTGTTGTTAAGGTACATTTCATAAACTAAAATAAATATGTATCCTCATGAGGGAACGCTTCATTGTGCTTACTTTTAACTTAAGATATACCTACTTTATGAATATTGGATGACATTTGATAATATACTTATTTTTTAATTACATGAGGATTTGAGATATATTTTTTTAATAATGGCTTGAGGTTGATATATAATTTATGTTACCTTTCATAATGGCATATATGATAATTTGAATGCAGACTTAGTAGTTATTTTTTATTATCTTCGGTAATGGTAGATGTGAGTGATGTATAAAAATATTAGGATATTTTAAGTTATCTTTTATAATGGCTGATATGGATAGTTTAGGTACAAGTTTAGAGCGTTACTTTGAATTATCATTCATAATTATAGACTTGTTTTATTTAGATGCAAATTTGAGGATTATGTTGAATTATCTTTAATCAATAAACAATTAAAGTACAGGAAAAATGCAAAACACATACTTTATTGTTTTGGCGCGGTCGACAAAAATTGTATCTATTTTAGACTATGTTGACGGTAATTAACCACCATCATAGACCATCAATATAACTTGTATAAATGCATAAATATGATTTAGGGGTTTAAACTAACAAATCCATGAGTTTTGGTGAATTTGTGTTTTCAACAGGGTTTATCTAGAAAACCATTAAGGTGGACCCAAACGTCAGAACTAATCACGTTTATCCACTACGAAAATAACTCCAGAAGACTTTAGAAGACACCAGGAGGTAAACCACCGAAGCAGAGAGGAGGGCGCTGCCAAGTGGGGCCGGCCAGCCCCACATGTAGGTCGGCTGGCCATGTGGCCCGACATGTCATCCTCCCCTTTCTACGTCGGTTTTGCACCGCCTTAGGGATTGCATCTACGCCGTTGCTTTAAGTCGGTTTGATCCGAGGGCTCAGGATTGATGGTTCCCCCTATATATACTAGCCCTGCCACCCCCAGGCATTAGTGATCAAGTCCTTTCATCATTAAGAAACCCTAATCAAAAGAGAAGAACCTCAGAGCTCCACAATAATATTCTACGGCATAGCTAGCTAGGTTAGATCTAGAGGGAGGCAAGTTTCACTTGGATTCCTGATCTTGTCAAGAACATGGCTTGGTATAGTCCCTTGTATCCTCTTTTGTATCTTTAATTATTCATATGTTTGCTACAATTGATTTGACATTGTTCTTAATATTATTCATGTTCCCTAGATATCATGTTCGTCGTCTACTTTAATTATATGCTTACTATAGCTAGATTGTCTTTATGTTCAAGCATAAGTTTGTATAGCGCTCGCTTCTAAAGTACACGGGGTGTAAAAGTAAAGTGTGCAATGTTCGGAGGTCTCCCTTTGAGTGTGTTCCATTACAAAAGAACATCGAATGTGTATGGTTGATGCACCTCCTCATGTTCTCAAGCATTGTACATCCCATCTTCTTCTTGATCTCTTCCTCAAAAGGTTAGTAACCAAGAATACCTAAAGGTGCATACTAACTTGATAACATGATATTGCTTTTATTAAAGAAGAAATTGGTTTGTTTATTTTTTATGATAATCATATATAAATATATATATTTTTTATGACTAGTCCGCGGGTAACTCCCGGCAGTGCTTGATTTACAGTCTTTAAGCTTGACCGTGGGAACTTCGTCCTGCAGCTATCAATGGCGCTATAGTTCCCAACTTTACCACCAAGCATAAAATGTTATCGCTTAAGCTACAAGGTTAGCGCTACAGTGCTACTACAAGATTTGTAAAATTAGTGATAAACGAAGAAATCTACAACCATCCTCCTAAAAGTTTGAAAACGAGGAGTGATGGGTGATTGTCTTCCTCATAGCAGCAAGCAGCACTAAGCACAACGAACTCTGGAGACTCCAAACATGAGTGTGAAACATGAGGGGTCTCAAAACAGAAACTTTCATGCTCAATGGTGGAATCATTCTCCTCAGTTTCTAGAGTTGGTGCTTTAGAAATGTCCATGGCATAAGAGTTTTTAGTAAGAAATCTATTGTGTGGAAACAACTTTGAGTCTCGATCTTTCTCAAGAACAACAGGTTGGTTGGCTAGAGGGACATTGCTTAAGTTCGAGCGATGGTGCTAGATGTTCTATTTCACAAGATTGTGAAATGAATGGGTAAATGAACTTTATTTCCTCGAATGGGTCATGGTTGGGATGTTGCTTGGCCATTGGACTTTCTAGGTAAGGGATAGGAGTGGTAGAAGTAGTTTTCCCACACTTCTCATCAAGGCTCCCATGGGAAGGTTTTTCTTGAAAAAGTTTGTCCAACGGGCAGCCTATGAGAAGATCGAACTCAAGGATGGCAAAGATATGGAATTCTATGAAAACCTCAATTTCGTTTATTTCAATTGGCACTGGCCCTAATAATCCCACAACACTCAAAGAAGAGTCCTGACTGGACTTTTGAAGAGCTTATTGGTCGGGACTAGTGGCATGTTGCCCAAAGGATTTTTCGCCAGAAATTCTAACATAATACTAGCCCTGACTGTGGGGTTATGCAGGGCTTCTATGCTTGTCCCCCTCAATGAACAAGGCATGGCCATAGAAGGTGAAATAATCTGAATTGCTTCAGAAGAACATTTCACTTCCATTAACCATTCATTCCGTTTGGCGGTTCCACTCTAGGGGAAAGCTTCCTTTATGTGCTTTTTCGTGCCATGATAACTTCGAGGTATTGCCATAATCCTCGAATTCAATTGCGAACTCTGAAGGAATGAATCACTCTTTCCTTCGGTGTTCGTGGTTCGGGTGAGGGCTCAATAGCCGAATCTAAGGATGGAATGAGGTTGGATTCGACTAATGAAGACTCCTCAACACTCGACATGACTTTGGCCAGGAGGGTGCTATATGTCATGACGAAGGAAGTGTGACTTTCTAGGAAGTTTTCGAGGAATTTCACTTGTTTAGTCATGGATTTGTGTGTAAACCTGGCCTCTGGCAGTCATGTCTAGGCATAGGTCAGCATCTATGTCAATACTCGAACAAAAGAGACACAACAATACGCCATCGGGTAAAGATAGGTCTGGTCCGGCATGTATTAACACTAAAAACCTAGCCCAGGCTGCACTTACATTCTGCTCAAAGTCAAGGATCGCCCTTGGTAGAGAGTCGATACGGGACATGGTGAAAAATGCAAGACAAAACTTGTCTTTAAGTTCATCCCAGTCCCCATTCGTACTTTCTACGGTGTCTATGTACCATTGCTTCACCTTCCCCATGAGAGAGAAGGGAAACAATTTTCACCTTAGTGTTTCTTGTGTCATGCCTGAGATGCTCAGGCATGAACACATCTCCTTGAAATCTAGCAGGTGATTGCAAGGGTTTTCATTTTCATGCCCATAGAAAGGTTGTGCCCGAACCATGGCTTTTAAACTTGGGTAGAGTTCATAGCCAGATGAACGGTTTGGTTTTGATGCTAGCTTAGTGAACTCACCCTTTGAAGAAGAAGGATTTTTTATAAGAGTGGATTTCATGGTGATACAGAGGAAAGAAAACATTTTTTTTATAAAAAGAAAAAAGGATACAGATACGAGGACGAACTAGGTTTGAAGAAAATAGCAACCGCTCCCCAGCAATGGCGCCATAAAGCTTGTTGGTATTTCTTAACGTCTATAGATATTAATCCGCAAGCATACGGAATTACTGTTGTAGCTTTCACCCGGAAGTATTCAGGGTATCGTATTTCCACAGGGAATGGAGGTATTTCTTCTAGCTAATTCATCCAAGGACAACACAAGGATAGCTGGTGAGGGTAGAGAAGGATTCCTATGGCTTAAGGTCTAAGGATAGATAAACTTTATTTCTACTTGCTCACTTCAGGCACCAGCGTACACCTGGTCTGCCAAGTGATACCGGCCTACGGCTCTATGTCGAACCCGAACATGGGGGATTACAAGGGACGAATAGGGCTATCACCAGCTGACGTCTACCCCTCAATGGCGGGGCATGAGGCAAACGAAGGTAGCCTCTAGTCTAGACACCACGTCTACGCTATCGACTACTACTCTAGCGGCGATCAGGGTGATCCGTCTTTATCGTGAGCCCTCTACGAGAGTATCCGCCATGGGGATGAACGACAAACCTGCAAACAAGTAAAACTATAGCTTAACTAATCAAAAGAGTTTTATAACCAAAGGAACCACGAACACTTACTAAGATACCCATTGAGGTACAAAGCTGGTGTTCATCGAGGTACAAGCGGGGAGACACCGACAAGTTCAGCTCTTCCCCGAACTCTCCCTCACATCTCTGCCTATTTCTCTTCTAGAGTTAGCTAGGGCCTAAGCCCATGGAGTGGTGTTGCTCTTGCTCTTGCTTGGGTGCTCTTCTCTTGTGTGCGTTGAAATGAGAGGGAAGAGAGCCTCCTTTTCTTGGTGGAGAGGAGGGGGTTCTTTGAAAAATGTGCCATTCCCTCATGGAAGGTACCAAACCGACCTCAGGATGCATTGAACCTAGCCGGGCACCTACGTAACCGTCATTGCAAAGGCAGCATCAACCAACCGACCAAAGCTGGGCCCGAGGCGTGCCAGTGGCGGTGCGACCGCACCACCCCAACTGGGCCCAAATGAGCCTAGATTTGGCTGGTGGCCTCCTGTGACCTTGTAGAGTGGGCCTGCAAAGTTTCACACTATTTGGAGCACGTTTGCTTTGGGTTTTGGGCTTTTTCTCCACCTGATTTGCATGGTAAGTGGGCCTTCTCCCCTTGGGCTCATGTCGAATGTGTTTCCTGTATGCTTTAGGCACATTTTCTGTGTTATTCTGACATATCCTCCTGCAAATGATGAATCACCAAAACTTGTGGAACTTTGTTAGTTATAAGCCCTAGTTATAAGTTTGATGTCATTTTGAGCAGATTTATGCCAATGTTGGTGGTTAATTAAGTGAGTTAAGCATCACCAACAGTGTGTAACTTCTTTTAAAAATAAAATAGATCTAACGGTTATGGATTGTTAGAGTCTTCCGACTAATGGCCAGATGTGTCTGATTAATGTGAGAATTTCTAGCACTTATCTTTGTTCCCTAGCATGTCTGACAAGAATTAACGTGGAGCCTCCGCTTGGGCCTCTAATTAGTAATAGTAAGATGTCTGGCAACTTGTTCTCTGACAAAATGATAATCAACTTCTATGAGTTTTGTTCTGGAATGAAAGACTGGATTAGCTGACAGATACTTAGCACCAATATTGTCACACCACAGTTTTGCAAGTTCTTGGACTATAATATTGAACTCTCGAAGCAGAGTTTGTATCCACATTACCTCAGCAGTTGCATCACCACTGCTCTATATTCTGATCCTGTGCTTGATCTAGAAAAGAAGATCCAATCTACAATCAATATGTCAGGAAGACTGACCACAAGATCTAACCGATCTAAAGAGTCATGACAAACAACATCTCACCTTCATGCATCGATCATCTTCCCGATCATCTCAGCAAGTTATTGGAAGCCAAGCAAGCTGCTGATCTACAGTTTTTTTCTCCTGAGCTGCTCAATAGATCGGTGGTTATGCCACCTAATACAAAACCCACATCTTTTCTGACCCTTCAACATTTAAATTTGCAATATCTGAGGTAAAAAAACAATGAAAAGGGTGATGACCCACCTCCTACTCATTCGGATTTTGCAAAGATGCTAGATTGTTATAAGAAAGTAAGCAAAAACAACCTTCTTTCTGCGTTTAACATGCTTATGTCTCGTTTCAATAAATTAGAAGGCAAAAATGTCCATGATCTTGATCCTTTTAATGTGGATCGGCTCTAGTTGCTAAGCAACCTCAATAAGGGATGTCGTGTAACTCGTATGACAACTAGAACTTATATGCATCTGCTAATCAAGCCAAATTGGTCTCTTTGGCACTAGAAACCTAGGACCATTGTTAGCACGACACTTCTGCTTTTCATGTACATGTCAAATTTGGCTTACACTACATGAGTCGATGATGGACCAATAGCACCTCAGCCTTTGGTGGCGCATAATACAGTATTACCTAACCCACCGAAGTCCACAAGTGCAATTCCTATGTTTAGTGGTGCAACCAACCTCCCTCAGACCGATATTAGTGAGTCCTTAAATTAGTTTAGAAAGGGAACCGGCTAAATCTAATGAAACATGTATCAAGGCCAAGAAGAAGATTAGAGATCTCATCAGGTGGTGTGAGAATTACTCTTAGTGTCACTTCCTGTTTTATTTTTGGGCTTTGAAAGCCTTGTAAAGCTTGTAATTATTGTAATTCTTCACATATGTATGAAATACCAAAAAATAGGTAGGGGACTCCCATTCTGATCTTTCAAAAAAAAATCTAACGAAACATGTTTGGGTGTTAAAACCAAAGAGGATATCACACTACTTAAGAATTGATAATCACTGCCGCCACTTTCACCACTGGTTTGATCCAAACCGGCAGTGATACTCATCAACGCCGGTTTGTATTATGAACCTGTTGGTGAAATGATTTTCACCTGCCGGTTCGTGTTACGAACCATTGGTCAAAATGGGAGCGATTATCACAAACGGTTCATAACACGAACAGGCTGGTGATAACCTATCACTACCACCGGTTCATGATACGAACCGTTGGTGACTGTTGACCCATTTTCACTGTAGTTTTATATTACTGAACCGGTGGTGAAAATCATTTTAACAACAGTTTGACTTGTGCTGCGCCACAATAAAATTCATAACTTTTTCAAACAATGTCAGATGAAAACAAACTTTATATCAAAGTTGTAAATCTCGAGGAGATCTATAACTTTGTAGTTGATGACTTTTTCATTTCAAATCATTTACGGTCCCAGAATTCTATTTGAAGCTCTCATATTTTTATATTCATTTTTTTAATTATACAAACAACCACATATGTAAACATGATCAAAATCAAAGCTGTAGATGTCAATGTGATCCACAAATTTGTAGTTGACAACTTTTTCATTTGCAATCATTTAGGGTCTCAAATTTGTGTATGAAGTTCTACAATTTTGAAATTCATATTATTCAAAAGACCTCAGATGGAAAATCGAATGAAGCCAAAGTTGTATATCTCGATGAGAACTACAACTTTGTAGTTGATGAATTTTTCATTTGAAATCATTTAAGGTCCCAAAAGTATGGCCAAAGTTTTGACACTTTGAAATTCAAATTAGGTCAAACCGACCTCGGTTGGTGAAACGACCAACATCAAAGTTGTAGATCTCGATTAGAGCAACAACTTTGTAGTTTATGACTTTTTCATCTGAAGTCATTTAAGATCCTAAATATTCATTTCAAAATCCTGAGAAGTGAATACTAAGGGAATGAACGTACCAACACAAGTGACTTAGGGGTAGAGTAGTTACAGTAGCTAGGCGCGAGGTCTTAGGTTCAAATCCTAGCACCACGCACAAGCGAAAAATTGCAGCGAAGAATCATGTGACTGTGACTTGTGGGTTGCGATGCATGAGCGACCATGCGCAGGCTGGTCGGGCCTTCCCGGGATTAAATAAAAAATTTGCTATTTTTACCAGATTTTGAAATTTTTGGTAATCTGAATCGCCACCGGCTGGTAACAGGAACCGGTGGTGATAGACTATCATGGCGGTGATGACCATTCGTATCACCAACGACCTCCACCAACTGAGGGCCAAAACCGGTGGTGATGAGGGATCTAGAACCGGCGGCGATGACCATTCTGTAGTAGTGTCATATCATCAGGAATACCCTTCGCATTTAGATTTCATGAGGGCTCCTCATAATTGGATGGTACCTGATATTTATAAATTTAGCATTAAAGATAGTAAATCTACCATGGAGCATATTAGTTTGTTTCATACACAGATGGGTGAAGCTAGTACCTTCGATTTATGAAAGTTTACAGTTTTCCATTGTCTTTTACTAGTATAGTTTTTCTTAGTTTACATCTTTACCTTCTTGGTCCATTGGTTCTTGGGGTCAATTAGAGAGAAAAAATAATGAACATTTTTTTACAATAGAACTAATGAAAAGAAATTGTCAAAATGGACATATGTTAGGCAAGGGTGTGATAAGTCCACCCATAATTATATAAAAATGATTCAGAGATATCTAAAATTGATTCTTTAATTTAATAATTACTAAAAGGGATTTAACCATTGGATGCGAAATCTAGGCTCTAGATCTCTCTCATCTAACCTTATATATTCATATCCTTCCCACAAACCCGACCCCAACCATAGGAAGGTGAAGACCTCGACAAACAAGCCATCCTAGTATAGCGAGCAGTTTTGGCAGAGGATGTGTGAGGAGGAGATGAGTGCGCAGAAGGCAGAGGTTCGCTACCATGGTGCACTATGGCAGAGCGCAGCAGGCAAATAGAGCAAGATCTTGTTCGTTAAGTCATTGGGTTTCTCAAGGGTTGGCTCCTCTACCGAGTGGCAGAGCTCTCGATATGGCAAGATGGAGCCATTGTCATACCTTTGGTTTGTTTGGTTCCTACTGTAGCATGTGTTGATACTTCTTAACGACTAGTGGAGGAGTTCCGCAACTGCACAAAACTATCGTGCAGCACTTCGCTCAGTGAGTACTGAGTGTCGAATTTATATTTTCCTAAACGAAGGCGGGAGGCTAATTTATAAATAATCACTATGATTGCTAAGGGGCAGGTGTGTCCTTAGCCTAAGTAGTTGGATGGTAATGGTGGTTGTGAGTGAATGAATGGGTACGTAACTAGTACTGAAGCTAAACTAGAGGTAGGATAGCTAGGTGGGAGAGTGAGCAATTTATCTTAAGTAACAAAGGTAAACTAATTGACTAGGAGGAATTGCGCTTGTACTTCGGGGCACAACCCGCCTACTAACTAGGGGAGTTAAATAGACAAGGCCCGCTGTTGATGGTAGTTAACAACGACCATAAACTGTCAATAAAACATGTATAAGGGCATAAATATTATAACCAACAAAAGTCTAGTGGTCTAAACTAACAAATTCCACGAGTCTTGGTGAATCTGTATCTTCTACAGGGTTTATTCAGAAAACCATCAAGGTGGACCCACATGTTAGAATTAATCACGCTTATTCGCCGTGAAACGGACACCAACAGACTCCAGAAGACTCGAGAGGACTCCATACTGAAGCGGAGCCTGAGTGGCTACCACCTGTAGGCCACCCAGCCCCCAGGGCCCACATGTCAGCCCTCGTTGTTATGTTGGTTCTCCATCGCCTCCTAGGTTGCATGTACACCATCCTTTAAGTCGGTTTAATTCAAGGGATCACGATGGATGTTCCGGCCTATATATACCAGCCCCTACCACCCCCTGAGGCATAAGTCATTTGAGAAGACAGAAACCCTAATCATCCTTAGAGCTTCACCATATTCTAGGACGTAGCTAGTTTGGCTAGGTCTAGAGGGAGGCGAGCAGGCTTCGCTTGGATTCCCGATCTTGTCAAGAGCGTGGTTTGGTATAATCTTTTGTACCCCCTCTCTTTTGTATCTCCATTACTTTTATATGCTTGCTACAATTGTTATGACAATATTAGTATTCATCTTATTCATGTTCTTTGTTATAATGTTCATCGTATACTTTGATTATATGCTTAGTATAGCTAGTTTATCATTATATCCATACATAAGTTCGTGTAGCGCTCACTCCGCTATTCACGGGGTGAGTGGTTCACATTGTGTAAGCGTGGTGCTTATATGTTGTTTACCTGCGGATACACCCTATATTCTAGGTCATGTGGTAGATTGTGGATGTGACACTTCTGTTGAGTCCTTTGTAGTCCACTCCCCGAATATAGATGCACGTAGGGTCTGGTTACGAAGGAAGAACAAGCTTTGTTCTTAATCTTCCTTAGTAATATCCCTTATGTGTAGATATAAAGATGATCTTAGCCATGATTAGTAGGTGTAATTGCACTAATCAATGTATGCTTTGACTTGTAATTAAGAATGACATAGGAATTATTCCTCTAATATTCTATGTTACCATGCTAATACCATAGAAAGGAGTAATCTGAGTGATTTATCATTGATCAATGCTAATCATATACAAATTTTATCCTATGACTTACCCCTGTTGTGAGTAGAATATTGGTTATGGTTTAATTCTCCATCAATAGTATAAGTTATCAATACATGTCCATGATAGACCTTCGCTGTGGTAAAATATAAATAACGATACCTGAAATACTCTAGGGCTAAAGTGCTACAATGGTATAATTATATGTGCGCTTGCAGATCCTTTTCATTCATATGTATTATTCTTTTTAGTCACATAAAATGATAAAGTGCTACTTAGTATTATTCTAGTAGTAATGCTAGGTAATACCAATGAGCATCTCTTGCACTATCATTAGGGATGACAACCTAGTCCAAGTAATGTTAAGAGATGTAAGCATATAATAGGTGGCTACTTAAAACAAGTGACAACTTAATAAGTACCATAAGCATTTCTGACACCGTTGCCGGGGAAGGTAGCTAGGCAAAGGAAGTATTGATAAACTTCTACTTATTGATGTGATAGAGATAACCATTGACCTCTGCTCAAGCTGGATTACCCTTGTTTTGTCTACTTTCATATCTTATGCAGGGTAATGTATGACCCATTTTGACCTTCCGACAAACTACGTTGACGATCCAAAAACATTACTCAAGAGGACTAAGGCTAAACTCAAGAAAGTTTCAGCTTTAGAGTCGGAGGACAACCATATAAGGCAAAGTTTAACACCAGAATTTGAAGCCATGGCTAACAAGACTCTCTGTGAATTCTCTACTCCTACTACAGCCTAGCATTCGCACTAGACCAATAGTCAATATTGGGGACAATGGATTCGAGCTCAAGCCCAGCCCTCATCAACATGGTGCAAGCAAACCAGTTTTGTGGAAAGGACACATGAAGATGCGAGTGCACATCTCCAACACTTCTTGGAGATCTGTAGCAGCTTTAACCATCAAAGGAGTGACCCAAGATGCCATACTACTTCGCCTCTTCCCATTCTCACTCTTGGGGAAGGCAAAGCAATGGTTCTACGCCAACAAAGATAGAAAGACTACATGAGATAACTACTCCACTGCCTTCCTAGCCAAGTTCTTTCCCACAGGCAAGACCAATGCTCTGCGTGGGAGAATTTCAAGTTTTCAGCAGCAACATGATGAATCTGTCCCTGAGGCATGGGAACGCTTTCAAGACTACATAGCAGAATGCCCTCATCATGGGATGGAGAATTGGCTACTCATGCAAACTTTCTACCATGGGTTGCCAACAGTACCCATGAGACTGGATGCTGCTGTGGGAGGTGCTTTCCTGTCACTCACAATCCCAGCTACAATAGCTCTCATGGAGAAGATGGCCTCCAACCAAAGCTAGAATTAAGAACGTACTCAGACCCACAAGAGAGGTGGAGGTATGCATCAACTCAAGGAGGTAGCATGATGTCTGCCAAGATGGACCTACTGATGAAGAAGCTCAAAGACCGAGCTAATGAGAAGCAAGAAGGCATGCACATTCATGATTCTCGCATGACATGTGAAGTATGTGGAAACACTAGGCATTCAGGGAACAACTATCCTGAAACCCATGAGGATGTGAACTTCATCAACAAGAACTACTTTCAGTCTTCAATAGAATCAAGGATGGAATCGGCAATATAGGCCAATCTACCAAGGTAATTATCATGGTAACAATTATAATAACTTCAATCAACCTCCCTTGAGAGAATTAATTACTGGCCAATCCAAACTTATGGAGGGATTATTTCGAAAGGTAGCTACCAATGATAAAATTCTAGAGAACATAAATAATAGAATGGATAGCTTTGCTTCTACCATTAAGAACTAGCATAGCTTTAACAAAATGATAGAATCACAAATAGCTTAGCTGGCAGCCGCTGTTCCTCCGTCCGACAAAGGTAAGATTCCGGGGCAGCTGGAAGATATAGAAACTACAAATCTTGTCGATATTCATAATGCAGCATACTACTGTATACAACCATCGATGGGAAGGTGGATAGATTATACCTTGCCTGACAAGAAGAGACCTCTCATCCCCATCGCCATTGGACCTCACATTTTCCAGGAAGTTGTCTATGACTTCGGAGCAAGTGTCAATATCATGCCTAAGGTAATTTATGATAAAATTAATGGAGATACATTGTTATACATAAATATGCGTTTGTAGCTTGTAGATCAGTCACTCTGCTACCCCAAGGGAGTTCTTGAAAGGTGCCATCATACGAGTGGGACAATCATATGTTCTCGTAGATTTGTGGTTTTGGAAATAGGTGGACATGAAAGGGCACCCATCATCTTAGGCTGACCTTTCCTGAGCACCGCGAAGGCCATCATCTACGCGGACAGTGCCAAGATCTATTTCATAATCAAGGATAAAAAGGAGAAGTTTTCTTTCAAGAACTGCATTTTGCAATCTCTTGCACATCCACAAATGTCGTACCTGCCCGAATAGACAATAGTGACCAAGAAATAAAACAATCGGAGGAGGAAGAACAAGACCAAGCAGCCACAGGAAGATCCTGGCGTGCCAACAATCGAGTGTACCATCGGGCAAAGAATCTTCCACAACACCTTCTGTGACATTGGATCGGGCGTCAACATAATGTCCGAGGTAACATATGAGTATTTGTTTGGTAATGAACCTTTGTTCCCTACACATATGCAATTGCAGATGGTGGACCAATCAATCTGATTTCTAGAGGGAATAGCAAAGGACATCATGGTAAGAATACATGATCATTATGCCCTACCGACTTCATGGTTCTGGACATGGGAGAAGAAGAAGACGATACACCCATCATCCTAGGAAGACCATTCCTCAACACCACTAACTCGATCATCTACATCGGATCTGGACAAGTCCACTTCCAATTCCCTGGAGAAAAGGTATGCTGTTATTTCAATAGTTATACCACTTATGAACAGTCGAAGAAGAACCACTCTAGGAGGAGATGTCGATCATCTTGACACCAAAAGAATTCAACTCCCAAGTGATGAAAGGGAAGAACCTGAAGAACCCATGAAAGACAAACCTACTCCACCAAAGTCAACTCCACAGACAAAGAAGGTATGGAAAGAAAAGGTGACATCATCCGAGTTAACATCACTAGAGGTGCAACCATCAAGGTCTCCATCTCCAGGACCGACAGATGCACCCAAAGAATGAGCAAGATAGGAGAAAAGTCCTGTCTGGAGGACATAAAAATCCAAACCCTCACCTGGAAGGTAACATCGGTAGTTATCCATATTTATTTCCAGCATTGCAAGAATTATTTTTTACTTTAGCACATTTATTTTTTCGTATTATCATTACATTTAGAAAAGGAAGATAAAAAGTTTCATAACTGCATTTCATTATAAACCTTAAGCCCCATCTGAATACTTCTACGTAGTATAAAAACCCATAAGAATATACACTATGGTGGCATAAAAATTAAAAATACCATACATATGTATTTCCTTTCCTGCATATGAAAAATAGAAAATCCAAAAAATGAGAATAGACATCCTGCTAGAAATTTTGCCACTCCAAAAAAATGTATATATATGTTTAACTCCACGAGAACAACCACTCTCCGAATGGCTGACCGCTAACCCTTAATCATAATCCATGCCATGAGTTTTGGTGTTCTTGTTGGTATTTTGCCTGATGATACATAGGATCAAGAGCAAGTTCACCCGATTGTTTTCACTCCACCCGAAGAACATCCTCCTGAATCATTTGGGGAAGCCAACTTCCTGATGGATGAGAAGGACATCCGCTGGCAAATTTGCTCTGAGAAGGATCACTCAACTTCAACATTCGACCACGACAACATCTAGCTTGGGGGAAGAGCATCCCCCATGTATCTAGCTAAGTATTACTTTCCCTTTGTTTTATTATTTCTAGGTATGCTATTTTGTTAAAAAATGCATAACAAACTAAAGCAAAAGAAAAAATTTATCTTTATTAGTAACATGTGATCTTAAAAGTGAGAAAACAGAATACAAGTGCATGTCTAGATTTTTAAGAGCTGAATAAAATGAAAGGACCCTAAAGATAATCTCTTAAATTGAAATGATGAATGGTTGCTCTGTTGTAATTCCTCTCAAGTACCTAGTTTTCAGCCTTGAATTCTCCTAAGTTTTGGATAAGGCTATTTTGATATAAGAATTTACTCTGAACTTTAAACTCGTGGGTAGCATATGCTTGATCTAAAGTCTAGGTAATTGACGGATATGATATGAAATGGTCTGAGCTGTTGTTTATCTTGTTCCAAGTAATACTAGAGTTCTGGAGATTTACCTTTTGAAAAACTTAAAAAATGCTTCATGATGAGTTCCTTGTATGGCAAAGCTTGAATTATTACTAGAGCCATATATGATATTTAGACTAGGAAAACTTCCACATATATGCTACTTGCTTTGCATTGAGTTTAGTGAAGCTTTGGTGATGCCTTATGAGAGGTTTGTCATGCTCTTAAAATCAAGATCACGTACACACCACCCACATATGCACTACTCCTATACTAGGAGTAGGCGCAAAAACATGCCATTTCATCTATATTCACCCAAAAATGTTTTACTCCTACACTAGGAGAAAACACCAAAAATATGCCCTATAGGATACCCACTAAATAAATGCTCCAAAGTTCTTGTTGTTGTCTCTCAAAGTTTTGTTGTAGAAAGAAGCATGTGGCAATGCAAAAGTTATTGATAAAAAAGAGAGTTGAAAAAAATGGACAAGTGTTCGAGATATTTAAAACAATGGGTACTCAGATGCCCGCCTGAGAAAAAAAGAGAAAAAAATGAGTAAGATAGCCCATGTTTTCTTGCAAAATTATTTTTCAAGTTTCAAAAGAGAGATATGTTTTGAAGGAGCATAGTAGAATTAGGTTAGCCACATATATATCCACCACATACATCCACACAAATGCACATCTTGATCTGATTGTATGACTCGACTCTCTTTGAATCCGAGGTTTGACTTTACAATATATGTATTACAAGTATGCTCTTTCATGCTATTTCCACTCCTATGAGCTCCACATAAGCCTTAGTTGTAGGAAGAGAAAGGCATTGCCTTGGTGAGGATCCACAAATACTACATATATTGAGAGATTTTAGAGTGTCATACAATGGAAGCTCTGAGTTTTATTTTGAAAACCTATAAAAACTCTAGAATAATGGTTGAGCAAAGAACTTGATACATAGTGCTTGACTTAATCGTTCTGTCTTTCAATTGCTCAAGACCCAAGTAAAGGCTAAAGCCGCATGGTTGAAGGTAATATGGGTAAGTTTGAAAGTCAGATTGGTTTATTCTAATTCTGGAGGACAATTCTTGTTAGAACGCATGTGTACTTTTGAGGACTGAAAGCATCATAGCAACTCCTGATCCATTTGACTAAGTTTTAGTTTTGCTAAGGGACTAGCAAAGGTTAAGCTTGGGGGAGCTTGTTGATGGTAGTTAACAACCACTATAAACTATCAATAAAACAAGTATAAGGGCATAAATATGATCACCAATAAAAGTCTAGGGGTTTAAACTAACAAATTCCACGAGTCTTGGTGAATCTGTATTTTCTGTAGGGTTTATTCAGAAAACCATTAAGGTGGACCAACATGTCAGAATTAATAGCGCTTATCCACCATGAAACAGACACCAAATGACTCCAAAAGACTCGAGAGGACTCCACACCGAGTGGCTGCCAGGTGGGGCCGGCCGGTGCCCTAGGGCCCATATGTTAGCCCCCGTTGTTATGTCGGTTCTCCACCGCCTCATAGGTTGCATCTACACCGTCCTTTAAGTCAGTTTCATCCAAGGGCTCACGATGGATGCTCTGGCCTATATATACAAGCCCCTACCACCCCCCTGAGGCATAAGTCATTTGAGAAGACAGAAACCCTAATCATCCTTAGCGCTCCACCATATTCTAGGTCATAGCTAGTTAGGCTATGTCTAGAGGGAGGTGAGTAGGCTTCGCTTGGATTCCCGACCTTGTCAAGAGCGTGGTTTCATATAATCTTTTTACCACCTCTCTTTTGTATCTCCATTACTTTTATATGCTTGCAACAATTGTTATGACAATATTAGTATTCATCTTATTCATGTTCTTTGTTATAATGTTCATCGTCTACTTTGATTATATGCTTAGTATAGCTAATTTATCATTATATCCATGCATAAGTTCATATAGCGCTCACTCTGCTACGCACAGGTTGAGTGGTCGACCTTGTGTAAGCATGGTGCTTATACGTTGTTTACCTGTGGATACACCCTGTATTCTGGGTCATGTGGTAGATCGTGGATGTGACACTCCTGTTGAGTCCTTTGTAGTCCACTCCCCGAATATAGATGCACTTAGGGTCCGGTTACGAAGGAAGAACAAGCTCTGTTCTTAATCTTCATTAATAATATCCCTTATGTGTAGATATAAAGATGATCTTAGCCATGACTACTAGGTGTAATTGCACAAATCAATGTATGCTTTGACTTGTAACTAAGAATGACTTAGGAATTATTCCTCTAATATTCTACTTAACCATGCTAATGCTATAGAAAGGAGTACTCTGAGTGATTTATCATTGATCAATGCTTATCATATACATATTTTATCCTATGACTTACCCCTATTGTGAGTAGAATATTGGTTATGGTTTAATTCTCCATCAATAGTAAAAGTTATCGATACATGTCCATGCCAGACCTTCCTAGTGGTAAAATATAAATAACGATACCTAGAATACTCTCGGGTGAAGTGCTACAATGGTATAATTATCTGTGCGCTTGTAGATCCTTTTCATTCATATATATTATTCTTTCTAGTCACATAAAATGATAAAGCACAACTTAGTATTATTCTAGTAGTAATGCTAGGTAATACCAATGAGCATCTCTTGCACTATCATTAGGGATGACAACCTAGTCCAAGTAATGTTAAGAGATGTAAGCATATAATAGGTGGCTACTTAAAACAAGTGAAAAGTTAATAAATACCAACATCCGCCATGAGCCCTATGATTTAATAACTAGACCTATCGTGGTGGAATATAGAGGATGGACAAGGCTGTCACCACTTGCCAATTACCACAATCTATCCGGAGGCCTAGCCGTATCCATAGGTAATCTAAAGCCTAAGCACCTCGCTTAATCTATAAACTTATGACTTCGATCCGAGCTCTGATGAAATGTGATCAAAGCACCCTAACCAAATGGTGGAACCGGTACTAACGAATGGCTACTAAACAAAATATAACCTATGATACTAATGCTAAGAGCAAGCACCTAAGCTCACTAATGATAAACAACAATGAACTAGAACTTGAACTAAGCAAAGCAATAATACTAAATAAAGTACTGAAAGTAAAGTATTGAATAAAGTAAATGCTAAATGAAAGAATTACAAAAGAGCTATATCAGACCTAGAAGACTCTTCTGGACTCCGAAGAAGCTCCGCTCTAGCTCTACTTCCACTCCTAAGCTACCACTCTAGAGCTACTCTAAGCTAGAGAGCTTGGAAGAAGCTTGGAATGCTTGGAAATGAATGGGGCACTTCTCCACCAAGCACCACTGCCCCTTATATACTGTCTAGAGGAAATGGGGTTACTTATAGAGGGTGGAGCAGGTTGGTGGAGGTGACTTGGGCGCCGGGCAATGTCGAGGTGCGTCGACCGGCGTTGGATTCCACCGCCTTATGATCGTAGGGCCTTGATTGCTTCCCAACGTCAGTTACTTAGATAGCACATGCAAATATTTGCTCAGGAAGTCAGTGGTTAAGTCGGTTGGAGCCCTCCAAGTCCATGACAATGGGCCTGCAACACCTCGGTGTTACAATGTAATGTTTTTCTTAAACATTTTGTAAGCATCTGGAATTATGTGCATATGTGTATGACATAAAGTATAACTCGATGTTCGGCACTTGAAACATTAATTCAAAACATGAGTCCGTGGTTACATTTCATCTAATACTGTGTAATCGCATTGTTCTGGAAACAAAGATAGCTGGTTAGTACCTCACGTAGGATGGGTTGGATTCCGACGCGGAACCGTTCGTTTCAACGTCGTTCGCGTAAGTTTCGGAAGTGGCCGACGATGCCACTTTTGGCAAACTCTGTGGAACGATCGGCTTAAGCAGTAGGACGATATCTTGGCTCCGTTAGATAGCTTAATGAACCTTCTTGCACATTGAGCAATTAGTTTAGCGATTGGAGCATCGTGTACAAGTTTTCTACGTGCTTTAAAAAGCGTGCGCGCCACTAGAAATGACACTGGGCGCGGTCACTGTTGACCTATCACGCTGCTGGCATTGCCAGCGCTCTGCCATGCCGGCTGTGTTCGCGCGCACACCACGTCCACTGCCCCGCCGACCACGCGTGCGGCTCTAGCATCACGCGCCAAGGCCGCCTGCCACCGCGCTGTCCGCGACCCCAGCCACTGCCGGCCTCGGCCACGCTGCTGCTCGCCGACCAAACTGCCGCGCCATGCCTTGCTCTACACTGTCTTGGCCAGGAGCGCGCCAGACCATTCACTACACGTCGCCAGCGGCTAGGCCAGCTCTGCTCCATTGACTCCTTGGCTGTGCGCTCGAAGGACGTCCGCCTGCCCCGCCATACCCTCCGCATCGCATCGCTCTGCGTCGGTTGTTTGGCGCTGCCCGCAGCCATGGCGCCATACCATGTTCATCACTTTGCTGCTGTGGCCATGCAGGCAGCCGTCTGGGGAATACATCCCGCCTGTCCCATTGTTCCATAGTGGTGATGTTGGCCCGTGCGTTGACGCCGCAGACGAGCCAAGCCATGACCTCCCCTGTCTCCGCTGTCTCTTGGCCGCCGAGGCGATTCTCCTCAATTTGCCTTAACCATAGCAGTAGACTCCAATTCGTCTTAGGCTCAGCTTCGTTAGGCATCTAGCTACGTCCCGTCCCCACCTTACTATGTATGTCCTTGCACAGGGCTGGAATTTCATAATCCTGTGTCACCGGCTCCATAAGGCCGGGCGGATGCCCTCCAACGGCGAGCTAGTTGCTCAGTGCATCTTGTAGCAATTCAATGCACCCACAATCTCGCCGTATCCTCTTGAGCACCCCACGCACCTCAGCCATAACATTGTAACAGGCCAGCCCCAACCACCGTGGTAGTGCCACCGTCGGGCACCGCCGCACCGCCGTGAGCGCACATGGCCAGCTCTGCTCAGACCACCTCCGACCGAACCATCAATGTGAAGGTATCCGTGGGTACTCCCTGGTGCTCGCTAGCTCGTGTGCTGGCCTTGCCATCGCTGTTGCTTACAGGAACATGCCTACCTTTGCAGGTCAAGGGCCACCGCCGAGGAGGGAGTTCGTGACTACGCCTCTGCTCGCCGTGTCGCCTCTAGTAGCTTCTACTTGTCGTCAAGGTACCTATCGATCCCTTAGGAAGGCAGTAGAGGTTCGGGTGAGGCCGGCGTGGTCGCTCAGTGCCCGCACCGTCACGCCGGTGCGCGCCCTAGGGGCCAGGGACTTAGTCACGGTGAAGAAATAGAAATGGGAGGGTGCAGCCGTAAAACGACAGACGGAGGAAATAGTGCTCTGGTGCTCGCGGAGATCATCTAGGACTTCAGGGGTGCTAGTGCGTATTTGTCGGCGGGCGCAGGCCTTCCCCGTCGCGGGTCGTTGGCCGTCTGGGCCGTGCCTCCACGTGGGCCGTGTGGTGGCCTGCTGTCACGCGCGGGCAGGATGGCGCGCTGGGCCGAGCCACGCTTGTGGGCCGACGTAAGAGGATTTGGTTTTTCTTATTTTCCTGAGAATAGAAATGTTTATTTATTTTCTGTTATGAATCCAACTTCGATAAATCGTAGTAAATTGCATGGTTGTCCAAAAACAACGAAACTAAGTTTGTTAGGTTCGCAAAAATGTCATATACCTGTTAGTGTAGTTAGTTCACAATTAACAGTTATGATTATAGGCTCATAAATTCTAATTAGAAGACTTAGCATTATGTAGATTAATGTTTGTAGGAATTCTTGTGGCAAATCGGTAATAGTTTTAGCTTTAGAAATTTTACAGTATGTTCGCTAGGATATTATGTACTTGCTATAAAAATTGGTAGCCGTAGAGCGAGTTGCTTAATAGCGTGGTCATTATCCTTGCTTTATTATATGTATCGTAAATTGGCATTAGGAGTAGGAATATCCGTAGTTGCCGTAAGAATGTATGTCACGTTCATACTTGTTAGTGGTGCTGGTAAGTATCTTAGCCTTACTGGGTAGACCTCGCTTAGTAGTTTAATAGATGTACTTTTAGGCAAAGAGTTGTTGTCATCTTATTAAGCATTGCATCATCATTTCATGTAGATCACGAGCAGGTAGACTTCATACCCGTCGGCGAGCCAGAGTACGGCGAGGTGATCGAGGAATACGAGGAGGAGATCTTCGCGCAAGAGGAAGCCCAGGAGCCTGTTGGTACTGACCTTGCTGACCCGGCACCTGCCGAAGGCAAGCCCCGGTGCATAACCCATATTTTTATGATCTCTGAATATATATATGTGATGTGCATTTAAGTTACAGGGATTGTATGGAAACTACATGCATAAATATATCTACCCGTGACTCCTGCTAGTACAAGTCGAGTAGCTACTATGCTCAGGATATCGGTAGCATGAGTAACATGTCGTTACTCGCAAATCGGTGATGAAATATGAACACTCATGATAAAATGATGGAAAGATAATTGGTGACCGGGCAGGGATATGGTTTGGGTATTGGTGGGTGTAAAGGGGTGTGTCCTATGGCCAATAGGGCATGGCTCAGTTACACTTTTTCCCTGTCTGTGTCGATTAAGGATCGGTCGTTGCATAAGGCATCGTGGGCAAGTCATAGATTTATTGTCCCGAGCGCATACTTGGGTATGGGCGCAGGGAAGACTTGTTGCTCTCTGGTCATGGATCCAGCTCTTTCCGGATCGACTGATGGGAAGAGGAGGTGGTGGAAGTCCTTGCACCACACTGAGTCAGGGACTCAGGATGTGGGGGGCTTGGAGTCCAAGTTTGGACGGGGACCTAGACACCCGGGACAGGAGGGTGATGGGTTAGTCCTTCTTGTGCCTAGGGTGCAAGCGGGGTGTGTGTTTTCGGGGCACCCAACTGGGCACATTGATTTGCGAATCGCCGGGAGATCCGGTATGGCTTGTCTCGTGTTTAGCATCGTAGTAAGAACAGAAAGTTGAAAGGAGAAGAAATGGAACTGATTGCTCAACTTTTGCTTGAAAGTAGAACAAGTGCTTATATAGACTGGCTAGATGATAACTTAATACGGCTAATAATAATAATTCATAAATAAGGACTCACTATTAGTATTGCTTTCTGCCAAAAGAAACCAGCAAGCCCTAAAGCTTATCATATTCCTTGGAGTCAGGAAATTATTCCCACTAGTCGGATAAGTCTTGCGAGTACATTGTGTACTCAGGGTTTATTTAGCCCTGTTGCAGGTGATGCTTGAGGAGTATCTTGTGTGGAGGATCCTTTTGGTGGGCTCAGATGGATTCCTCGCTCCTATCGCTAGATGTTTATTTAAATTCCGCTATTTATTATTCCGCACTCTGGTATTTGGTATTGTAATAATGTACTTTTTAAGAAACTTTGATGTATGAAATTGACAAGTATTGTAACTCGTTTTCGTTATTGGATCCTTGGGAAAATGTCGATCTTTCAGGTTCTCCCTTGGGGTGTGCCCGACGAACCCCGCTCGCTGTAGCTTGCTTTCGGTGTGCTTAGTGTCTGGTGGAAGACGAGCGTCTCCATAAGTATGCTACTTCGGGCGGTTCTGCCATAGTTAGTACCAGAGGCAATAATGGTTACGAGTTCACCACTCTTTCAAAACTAAAAATTTGACCAATAAAAGTTTTGCGAAAAGTAGGATGTGATTAAGTTAAGTTGTATAAGTATAAGCCCTAGCTATATGGTGTATCTAGGATAGCTGCACTGGTTTTATCTAATCAGTTTTCTACAGGTACACTAACTTACATTGCGTAAGAAACCGCTTAGTATACGGAAAGTGAGTGTGCGATGTGCCGAAAATTCTACGAGTGCCACTATATTTCCGGCCTGAGTGAACGTATAGGTTGAAGCATGCATTATGATAATAGAATCTTACTTGAACTAAAATTCCCCCTTCACGTATAAGAATTAGTAAATTGGTAGGACTAACTAAATGAAATGCTTTAATAATTGTGTTGTCATCTCTCTAATTCCTTGGTTCTAATCGGAAAGGTGTTTTGATGGATGGTTCCTATCTCTTATAGATGAACCTAAGGTCTGGACGTGGGAGCATCAGTTCAGGAGCGGCCAACGAGGGCCATGGTGACAGTGGTCGAGCTTTTGAGCGTGGCACCGGGGGAGGTCAGGAGGTTCCACCTCTGGTTCCTCATCATTTCCTGCCGCCGCCACCGCCTCCGCCGATGACCCCCGCTGAGATTATGGCAGAGCTGTTGGCTGCTCACCAGGAGTCATCAGCTACTCGCCAGGAGACAGCTCGTGCCATGGAGATTATGGCACAGGCCATCGCGAGCCTGGCCCGCGGAGGTCCTAGGGGCAACGGTGGGAACGGGGGTGGTGCCCGCTGTCCTAAGGGATAGTCCTCTTATCAGGACTTCCTCAAGAGTCACCCACCCACGTTCACGCTGTCTGACGAGCCCCTAGAGGCAGAGGACTGGCTTTGCACTATGGAGCAGAAGTTTTGACTGCTTGGAGTGACTGACTAGCAGAAGGTGTACTTTGCATCCCAGCAACTTTTGGGGTCCACAGGTGCCTGGTGGGAAACTTTCTAGGCCATGGAGCTGCTAGATCATCCGACAACATGGCAGGAGTTCTCCACCGCCTTCAGAGAGTTCTTCATCCCTGTTGGTGTTATTAACCAGAAGGTGACAGAGTTCCTAGAGCTACGCCAGAGAAACAAGACTATGATGGAGTATGTGAACTAGTTCAACCAATTGGCTCAGTATGCTGGCAGCCAGGTGGATATGGATGACAAGGAGAAGGACCACTTCTTTCGTGGTCTCACTCCCGCCCTTCAGGAGAAGCTGTATCTAGGGAACTATCAGACCTTTGGGGCTATGATGAACGCCACCATTGCCGTTGAAGGTTTCCAGCGGGCGTTTCAAGTGGATTGGAAGAGGAAGCGGGGGGACACAGGGCCTTCTAGCCACCCCCACACTCAGAAGGTTCAGATTGTCTGGCAGGGGCCCTATCAACCATCCAACGGGCCTTCGTTTCGGTAGCCTCAACAGACGTCGCAGACTTCCTCCACTCTGCACCGTGCACCTCCGCAGCAGGTGCAGCCGCAACAGGCTCAGGGATAGTAGGTCCCACCTTGTCAAGGGTTCAGGAACTGGCCAGGGGCTTGTTTCAAATGTGGCAAAGATGGCCACTATGCATGGGCCTGTCCCCAGAACCAGCCCGCTCAGTCAGCCCAACCATCCACGAATTCCAGGCTTATCAAGAGGACTATCATCAAAAAGAAAGTGCCCAGCAGGTCTGGCCAGGTGAACTTCATAAATGCTCAGCAGGTTATGTAGCAGGAGACAGTTATGGTTGGTATGTTTACCATCGACTCCCATCCAGCTTTGGTGTTGTTCGATTCTGGTGCATCACATTCTTTCATGAGCAAGGGGTTTGTAGAGCGGCACAACTTATCACTATTGGCTATACCGTATGCCTATAAGATCCATACTATGGGTTCACAGATGTTCATCAATACCCACATGGATACAGTAAGTTTGGTACTAGCCACCCACACTTACTGCCTATAGTTCATGATAATGCCTGGGCAAGGCATTGATGCTATTCTTGGAATGAACTGGTTGCGGGTGTATGGGGTAGTATTGGATATGAAGAGGCAAAGTGTGGAGTTACAGCTTCCTTCTTCTGAGGATAGGATATCCCTTATTATACCCTCTGAACCAGTCTTACCTGTGGCCGCCCATGCTGAAGCCGTTACTGATCTTACCTCCATTCCGGTAGTATGTGAGTTCCCAGATGTTTTCCCTGAGGACCTTCCTGGGTTGCCACCGGACTGTGAGGTAGAAATGTCCATTGAGCTTGAGCCTAGTACTGCCCCCATCTCCAGACATCCATACCACATGGCTCCAAGAGAACTAGCAGAAATGAAGAAGCAGCTAGAAGAATTGATGGACAAAGGTTTCATCCGCTCGAGTTCCTCACCACGGGGTTGCCCAGCTATTTTCGTGAAGAAGAAGGATGGTACCTTGTGGATGTGTGTGGATTACCGCCCCCTTAATGCAGTAATAGTGAAGAACAAGTATCCTTTGCCCCGCATAGATACCTTGTTGGACCAATTGGCTGGTGCTAAGGTGTTCTCGAAGATTGATCTTAGATCGGGCTATCATCAGATCAAGATCCAGCCACAGGATATACCAAAGATAGCTTTTGCTACTAGGTATGGGCTATATGAGTACCTGGTGGTGTCTTTTGGTCTTACCAATGCTCCTGCCTTCTTCATGTATCTACTGAATTCGGTCTTCATGCCGGAGCTGGATAAGTTTGTGGTGGTTTTTATTGATGACATCTTGATCTATTCCAAGAATGATGAAGAGCATGCTCGACGCATCCAAATAGTACTGACTCGACTAAGGAAGCACAAGTTGTATGCCAAATTCAGCAAGTGCGAGTTTTGGTTAGATCGAGTGAAGTTTTTGGGGCATGTGTTGACACCTGAAGGCATTTCTGTAGATCCCAGCAAGGTGAAAGATGTATTGGATTGGAAGTCCCCCAAGTCTGTTCATCAAATCCATCAGTTCCTTGGTCTAGCTAGATACTATCGGCGTTTCATCCCTGATTTCTCCTAGATAGCCCAGCCCGTGACCAAGCTACTCTAGAAAGAAGCCAAGTTTGACTGGAGTCCAGCATGTGAAGAAGCTTTTCAGTCTCTGAAGACTTTTCTGACCACTGCTCCTGTGTTGGCTCAACCAGATATTGAGAGGCCCTTTGATGTATATTGTGATGCTTCAAAAATGGGGTTGGGGTGTGTGCTGATGCAAGATGGGCGTGTGATAGCTTATGCTTCGCGTCAACTAAAGAAGCATGAGGTGAACTACCCCACTCATGACTTAGAGTTGGCTACTGTTGTCCACGCTCTGAAGATTTGGAGGCATTATTTGTTGGGCAACAAAGTGCACATCTTCATAGACCACAAGAGCCTCAAGTATATTTTCACTCAGTCTGACCTGAACATGAGGCAACGAAGGTGGTTGGAGTTGATAAAGGATTATAATTTGGAAGTTCATTATCATCCAGGGAAAGCTAATGTGGTAGCTGATGCTTTGAGTCATAAGTCACATCAGGATGAGGAGATACCCTTGTCTCTCCACCACATAGAGGTGTTAGCTCATATTGCATTGACCTCAGAGTTGCTGGAGCAGATTATTCGGGAGCAGAAGGAAGACCCCGAAGAGATTCCACACATCAGGAAGTTGATGGCTGAAGGGCGTGGCCCTCATTTTAGCATTGATGAGCAGGGGGTCGTGAGATACAAGAATAGACTGGTGATTCCATCTAGTGAAGAGCTAAAAATAAAATTTTTGAATGAAGCTCATAATTCGAAGTTGTCTATTCATCCTAGCAGTAACAAGATGTATCATGATCTGCGCCACTTGTACTGGTGGTCTAACATGAAGCAGGACATCACCCGGCACGTCGCGGAGTGCGACACTTATGGCAGGGTTAAAGTAGATCATATGCGTACCCCAAGATATTTGCAGCCCTTGCCCATTCCGGTGTGGAAATGGGAGGATATCTCCATGGATTTCATTGTGGGTTTACCCCGCACGTCTGCAGGTTATAACTCTATCTAGGTCATTGTGGACCGCCTCACCAAGTTGGCCCACTTTTTTCGGTAAAGACTGCATATACTGCCGGGAAGTATGCAGAGATATACTTTGAGCGGATTGTGACTCTACATGGAGTTCCCCTAATTATCATCTCTGATAGGGGATTGGTTTTTATGTCTCGTTTTTTGGAGCGACTCCATGAGTGCCTTGGGACAAGTCTCTTCCACAGTTTAGCTTATCACCCCCAGACTGATGGTCAAACAGAGAGGGTGAACTAGGTGCTCGAAGACATGTTGCGAGCTTGTACCATCTCCTTTCCTGAGAAGTGGGATGACTGCCTAAAGTTAGCTGAATTCTCTTACAACAATAGCTATCAGGAGAGCATCCACATGGCACCATTTGAAGCTTTATATGGAAGGAAGTGTAGGACACCACTCAACTGGGTTGAGGTGGGAGACCGCGATTACTTTGGGCCTGAGTTCATCCAAATGGCTCGGGATCAAGTGAGCATCATTCGGAGTCACTTGAAGGCAGCTCAGAGCCGACATAAAAACTTATGCTGATAAGAGGAGAAGGCCCTTGGAGTTTGCAGCTGGAGATTTTGTATATCTCAAGGTGTCTCCTATGAGAGGGGTGCACCGGTTTGGCATTCATGGCAAGCTAGCCCCTCGGTATGTGGGTCCATATCAGGTGTTGGAGAAATGTGGTCTAGTGGCTTACCGTCTACAACTTCCAGATATTCTATCTGCAGTGCACAATGTGTTTCATGTATCACAACTAAAGAAGTGTTTGTGGGTTCCTCAAGAAGCAGTGGAAATTGAAGGACTTTCGCTCCAACCTGATCTGTCTTATGTGGAGCACCCCATCAAGATTTTGGATGAGAAGGAGAGAGTGACTAGGAACAGGGTGATAAAGTTTTACAAGGTGCAATGGCAAAATCATTCAGAAGACGAAGCCACCTAGGAGCAAGAGAGCTACATATCAAAGAATTACCCCCATCTTCTCTCTGGGTCGGATAGTTAGTTATTGCGCCAAATGTACTCCCTACCTCTTTCTCACACTAGGCACATGAAATCTCGGGTCGAGATTTTGTTTTAGGGGGGTAGATTTGTAACACCCCAGTGTTACAATGTAATGTTTTGCTTAAACATTTCGTAAGCATCTGGAATTATGTGCATATGTGTATGACATAAAGTATAACTCGATGTTCGGCACTTGAAACATTAATTCGAAACATGAGTCCGTGGTTACATTTCATCTAATAATGTGTAATCGCATTGTTCTGGAAACAAAAGGGCTAAAGAATGTTTGGCTAACGGTGATAAAATAGGTGTGGTCGGACAAAGATAGCTGGTTAGTACCTCGCGTAGGCTGAGTTGGATTCCAACGTGGAACCGTTTGTTTCAACGTCGTTCGCGTAAGTATCAGAAGTGACCGACGATGCCACCTTTGGCAAACTCTGTGGAACGATCGGCTTAAGCAGTAGGACGATATCTTGGCTCCGTTAGATAGCTTAATGAACCTTCTTGCGCATCGAGCAATTAGTGTAGCGATTGGAGCATCGTGTACAAGTTTTCTGTCTGCTTTAAAAAGCATGTGCGCCACTAGAAATGACACTGGGCGCGGTCACCGTTGGCCTGGCACGCTGCTGGCATTGCCAGTGCTCTGCCATGCCGGCCACGTTCGCGCGCGCACCGCGTCCACTGCCCCACCGGCCTCGCGCGCCAAGGCTGCCTGCCACCATGCTGTCCGCGACCCCAGCCACTGTCGGCCTCGGCCATGCTGCTGCCCGCTGACCAAACTGCCGTGCCATGCCTTGCTCTGCACTGTCTTGGCTGGGAGCGCGCCAGGCCATTCACTGCACGTCGCCAGCGGCTAGGACAGCTCTACTCCGTTGACTCCTTGGCTATGCGCTCGAAGGACGTCTGCCTGCCCCGCCATACCCTCCGCGTCGCATCGCTCTGCGTCAGTTGTCTGGCACTGCCCACAGCCATGGCGCCATACCACGTTCGTCACTTTGCTGCTGTGGCCGTGCAGGCAGCCATCTGGTGGATACGTCCTGCCTGTCCCGTTGTTCCGTAGTGGTGATGTTGGCCCGTGCATTGACGCCGTAGATGAGCCAAGCCATGACCTCCCCTGTCTCTGCTGTCTCTTGGCCGCCGAGGCGATTCTCCCCAATTCGCCTTAACCATAGCAGTAGACTCCAATTCATCTTAGGCTCGGTTTTGTTAGGCATCTGGCCGCGTCCCGTCCCGACCTTACTGTGCTGTCCTAGCATAGGGCCAAAATTTTGTAATCCCATGTCACCGGCTCCATAAGGTCAGGCGGACGCCCTCTAATGGCGAGCCAGTCGCTTAGTGCATCTCGTAGCAATTCAGTGCACCCACAGTCTTGCCGTATCCTCCTGAGCACCCCGTGGACCTCAGCCATAGCATCGCAGCAGGCCAGCCCCCACCGCCACGAGCGCACGTGGCCAGCTCTGCTCAGACCACCTCTGACCGAACTATCAATGTGAAGGTATCCGTGGGTACTCCCTGGTGCTCACTAGCTCGTGTGCTGGCCTTGCCGTCGCTGTTGCTTATGGGAACGCGCCCGCCTTTGTAGGTCAAGGGCCACTGCCGAGGAGGGAGTTCGTGACTGCACCTCTGCTCATCGTGTCGCCTCCAGTAGCTTCTACTTGTCGTCAAGGTACCTATCGACCCCTTAGGAAGGTAGTAGAGGTTCGGGTGAGGCCGGCGTGGTCGCTCAGTGCCCGTACCGTCGCGCCGGTGCGCGCCCTGGGGGCCAGGGACTTAGTCGCGGTGAAGAAATAGAAATGGGAGGGTGCAGCTGTAAAACGACAGACAGAGGAAATAGTGCTCTGGTGCTCACGGAGATTATCTAGGACTTCGGGGGTGCCCATGCATATTTGCTGGCACGCGCAGGCCTTCCCGGTCGCGGGCCGTTGGCCGTCTGGGCCGCGCCTCCGCGTGGGCCGCGTGGTGGCCTGCTGTCGTGCGCGGGTAGGATGGCGCGCTGGGCCGAGCTGCGCTTGTGGGCCGACGTAAGAGGATTCAGTTTTTCTTATTTTCCTGAGAATAGAAATGTTTATTTATTTTCTGTTATGAATCCAACTTCGATAAATCGTAGTAAATTGCATGGTTGTCCAAAAACAACAAAACTAGGTTTGTTAGGTTTGCAAAAATGTCATCTACCTGTAAGTGTAGTTAGTTCACAGTTAACTGTTATGGTTATAGGCTCATAAATTCTAATTAGAAGACTTAGCATTATGTACATTAATGTTTGTAGGAATTCTTGTGGCAAATCGGTAATAGTTTTGGCTTTAGAAATTTTATAGTATGTTCGCTAGGATATTATGTACTTGTTGTAAAAATTGGTAGCCGTAGAGCGAGTTGCTTAATAGCGTGGTCATTATCCTTGCTTTATTATATGTATCATAAATTGGCATTAGGAGTAGGAATATCCGTAGTCGCCGTAAGAATGTATGTCACGTTCATACTTGTTAGTGGTGCTGGTACGTATCTTAGCCTTAGTGGGTAGACCTCGCTTAGTAGTTTAATAGATGTACTTTTAGGCGAAGAGTTGTTGTTGTCATCTTATTAAGCTTTGCATCATCATTTCATGTAGATCATGAGCAGGCAGACTTTGTACCCATCGGCGAGCCAGAGTACGACGAGGTGATCGAGGAATACGAGGAGGAGATCTTCGCACAAGAGGAAGCCCAGGAGCCTGTTGGTACTGACCTTGCTGACCCGGCACCTGCCCAAGGCAAGCCCCGGTGCATAACCCCATATTTTTATGATCTCTAAATATATATATGTGATGAGCGTTTAAGTTACAGGGATTGTATGGAAACTACATGCATAAATATATCTACCCATGAGTCCTACTAGTACAGGTTGAGTAGCTGCTATGCTCAGGATATTAGTAGCGTGAGTAACCTGTCGTTACTCACCATTAGGTGATGAAATATGAACACTCATGATAAAATGATGGAAAGATAATTGGTGACTGGGCAGGGATATGGTTTGGGTATTGGTGGGTGTAAAGGGGTGTGTCCTGCGGCCAACAGGGCATGGCTCAGTTACACTTTTTCCCTATCTATGTCGATTAAGGACCGGTCGTTGCATAAGGCATCATGGGCAAGTCACAGATTTATTGTCCAAAGCGCATGCTTGGGTATGGGCATAGAGAAGACTTGTTGCTCTCTTGTCGTGGATCCGACTCTTTTCGGACCGACTGATGGGAAGAGGAGGTGGTGGAGGTCCTTGCACCACACTGAGTCTGAGACTCAGGATGTGGGGGTTTGGAGTCCAAGTTTGGACGGGGACCTGGACACCCGGGGCAAGAGAGTGATGGGTTAGTCCTACTTGTGCCTGGGGTGCAAGCGGGGCGTGTGTTTTTGAGGCACCCAGCTGGGCACATTGATTCGTGACTCGTCGGGAGATCCGGTACGGCTTGTCTCGTGTTTAGCACCGTAGTAAGAACAAAAAGTTGAAAGGAGAAGAAATGGAACCGATTGCTCAACTTTTGCTTGAAAGTAGAATAGGTGCTTATATAGAGTGGCTAGATGATAACTTAATATGGCTAATAATAATAATTTATAAATAAGGACTCACTATTAGTATTGCTTTCTGCCAAAAGAAACCAGCAAGCCCTAAAGCTTATCATATTCCTTGGAGTCAGGAAATTATTCCCACTAGTCGGATAAGTCTTGCGAGTACATTGTGTACTCAGGGTTTATTTACCCCTGTTGCAGGTGATGCTTGAGGAGTATCTTGTGTGGAGGATCCTTCTGGTGGGCTCAGACGGATTCCTCGCTCCTATCGCTAGATGTTTATTTAAATTCCGCTATTTATTATTCCGCACTCTGGTATTTGGTATTGTAATATTGTACTTTGAAGAAACTCTGATGTATGAAATGGACAAGTATTGTAACTCGTTTTCATTATTGGATCCTTGGAGAAAATATGGATCTTTTGGGTTCTCCCTTGGGGTGTGTCCGACGGACCCCGCTCGCTGTAGCTCGCTTTCGGGGTGCTTAGTGTCTGGTGGAAGATGAGCGCCTCCGTAAGTACGCTACTTCAGGTAGTTCTGCCACAGGGCCCAAGGATCCAAGGCAACTCCATCTTGGCTTTGAAGTAAACTGACATTGGATCAATGGTGGAGAGACCTTGGGGAGTCCCTCCCACAGATCAGTGACGTGGTAGGGCCACATGGGGGCCGAGTGATGCGTAGGTGGCACCGGTCATAGCCATGTGGGCCCATGGCCCCCTGCCACGTCCACTTGCCTCTTATGTGCATGTTTTGCACCATTTTTTGCCAAAATTCTTGCTTATAATTATTTTTCCATGTACACGTGGAACTAGGTGAATTATAAAACAAATTAAACACATGTGATGATGTTTTACCTTGCTTTATCTTACTTTTGTGTGAAATGTTGGTTGTGAAAACGGGTGTTAGTGACCGTCAACAACATTTTGTTTCTGTTAAACCATGTATGCTGTAGCTTAATTCTCACGTGTCCTCTACCACTGCCTCTCCCTCGCCATGTTCATCGCCTGCCTCATGGCAGACCATGGCGCCCTAGCTGAGTTGAGCTCTAGCGGGTTGGGAAGTTGGCAGAAGGCAAAGCAGCAGGCATACGGGACAGCAAGGATGTGGTAGCAAGAATGACTAGTAGGCTACTATGATGCGGTGCGGTGAGGTGGCCATGCTTGATGGCGAGGAGTTGGCAGCCACCAGGGCGTCACTGGGGCAGAAGGTGGAGGAGAAAAAGAAGGCACAATGGGTGGCATGGTGAGGTGGCGATACTGGACGCCAAGGCGTTGGCAACCACCAGTGCGTTACCAGGGTTGGAGGTGGAGGAGCTGAAGAAGACAATGTGTCGACAAAAGATGCTCGCCAGTCCTCTAAGGGGTATCCCATGAAGGTAGATTGATCAGTGGAGGTGCGCGTGATAGGAAACGGATGGTGAAACAAGGCGCAGAGACAACGATTTAGACAGGTTCGGGCCGTCTGATCGACGTAATACCCTATGTCTTGTGTCTTTGGTGTATTGTATTGAACATGAGATGTGTGTAGATGTATGTAGATGTAGACTAGGGGACCCCTACCTCTCCTTATATACTCTGGAGGGGTAGGGTTACAAGGAAAGTATCATATTTGGTACTATACAATATCTTGTGGTGCATGTCGACCAGTGCCGTGCATGCCTTAATCTTGTGGGCTGGGCCACCTCTGATGGTGCAACCCATGTCTTGTCTTATGGATACTGGGGTTCATATCCCACCCAGCTAGTCCCTGAGCGCCTTGTATCCTTTGAGCAACGCTATCTTGAATAAATCCAAGCACTTTGACGTGAAGCCGATCAGTTTAACAGGTGATCCGAGCAGTGGAAGTCAAAGCCGACTAGTTTAACTGGTGATCTGGGTGGTGAAGGTCAAAGCCGATAAGCTTAACTGGTGACCTGGGCAGTGAAAGTCAATGCCGACCAGTTTAACTGGTTAGGAGACCTCGGACTTAACCAAGTAAGGCTTTCTAGAAGGATGTAAGGGGCTCAAGATGAAATTTGAAAATTCTTCCACTTAGGAGAAGTGTAGCCACTTAGACTCCGTCAATAAGGAGGGTAAATCAAGAAATAAGCACTACATTCACCGCCAGGTGAAGTATAGCCACTTAGTCCCTGAGCCTACTGGAAGATGAAGAATGAATCTTATAGCAGGGTTAAAGAAAACAAGTCTAAAAGCCTGCCAACGTCATCTGACATGCGCGTATCAAGACCCCAGGCGTGTTGTCCAAGATCAACACCCTGATCCGAACAACATGGAGCAGCTTGATAGCACACCGATGAGACATAGCAAGATCCGACCACCAAGGGAGTCCTTAGCTTAGCTGGTGTTGCTTGACCACCGGGAGTCCCTGGTGTAGCTGGCGACGTCTGAGCACCGAGGAGTCTCCGACGTAGGTGGCGATGTCCGAGCACCGAGGAGTCCCTGGCGTAGCTGGCGATGTCTGAGCACCAAGGAGTCCCTGGTGTAGCTGGCAATGTTCGAGCACCGAGGATTCCCTGGCATAGCTAGTGATGTCCGAGCACAAAGGAGTCCATGGCGTAGCTGGCGGTGTCCGAGCACCGAGGGGTCCCCGGCGTAGCTGGCGATGTCCGAGCACCAAGGCGTCACCGGCGTAGCTGGCAATGTCTAAGCACCGAGGAGTCCCCAGCATAGCTAGCGATGTCTGAGCATCGAGGTGTCCCCGGCTTAGCTGGTAAGCCCCCAGAGTAGCTGATGATGAAGCACAAGTGACAAACAGTCCGGTCCACTGGTTGGCGCGAAGTGAGCAATGAGTATAAGCGACCAGCGAACAGTCCGATCAACTGGTCGGCGACGAAGTCAATGAACCTAGCGGTTCAACCAGTTGATCGGTGTAGAAGTCCGAGCACTAGGTGGTCACCTGGACATTGATTCTACAATACAAATATGTAGAATGGGTAGTACATGATTTAAAAATATATAAACTCAAGAGAAGAATCAGCAATGGTGATGAAATAGCGTAAGCAGCTCGGCGATCAGATGGTATGAACACTTAATATAAACCACTCAGCCAATTTGTGTGTAGCTGAGTCTCCAGCCCTAGCTAGCCTGTTAACCATAACGTGGAGCACAGAGCCCGTGTGCATGTAGGAAGAACAAAGCGTCACTAAGGAGCCGCTGCCGACCACCCATAACGCAGAGGGCAGACGCTCGTGCACATGTTGGGAGAAGCCGAAGATAGGGCCGTCTCTGGGAATATCCGAGTATCAACATGACTATTCGAGGATTTGCCTTAGGCTTGGCTGTATGTCATCTTTAAGATGGTATACATGAGAGAAAATCGTTTAGAGAGCAAACATGGAGAATACAGCACGGAGAAACATTATGGCAATATACGAAGATTGGAGAATATTTAGAAAAATATTAAAGCGTGACTTAGCTTTAAACAGAATGTCTGGTCGGTGGCGTATGGCGTTATCTGGTCGGCGAAGCGGGCAGCTCGCTTTGCAGTCAGACGAGGTTGATCTCGTGTTCGAGCCAAAACGGTGGCCTGTAGACGTACGTGTATCTCAGATTAAGAGAGATGTGTACGTGAAAGTCTCTGAAAACTATCTTGCTTGCATCATCATGCACGACATCCCAAATTATGCATATGAGCGACTTGACCAGGATATAATTTGACAAGACTTGAGTCAGACGGCTGTTCCTTTAGCCCTTGTTTAGTTCGTGAAATTTGGATTTTGGGACTACTGTAGCACCTTCGTTTTTATTTGGTAAATAGTATCCAAACATTGACTAATTAGGCTTAAAACGTTCGTCTCGCAATTTCCCACCAAACTGTGTAATTAGTTTTTCTTTTCGTCTACATTTAATGCTCCATGCACGGGCCGCAAACATTCGATGTGACAGGTACTATAGCAACTTTTTGAATTTTGGGGTCCAACTAAACAAGGGCTTAGAGAGCTAGAGTCGAACTTGGTCGGAGATGAGTCAGAGCCGGATTCGATCGAGGCGGACTATCGACTGATCTGTTCGAATTCCAATCCATAATGCACGCATATATGCACGGAAGCCTGACTCCTGCATGCCTTGTAGATGCATTTGTCCCTTGCTTGTTTACTCAATCAGTCTGGACGTCATGATCTGCGTGCGTAGCAAATTGATTTTGAGAGGGCAACAGTAGACGAGTTGGCGATTGGAACTGCACGGTGATGATCTCAGCTCAACCTGCCATACAGCCATGAGATGTTTTGGGACGCTGAGTCCAAGATCGTCGGCAACGGAAGGAAATCTCGATTCAAGATGTCGAGAGACGCTGAGTCGCCATCGATGTTGTTGGTCTTGAGGTTGGCTATCTGGTTCTCCAAGGATCAGAATGCACACTCCCCACGGTGGGCGCCAACTGTCGACAAAAGATGCTCGACAGTCCACCGAGGGTATCCCGCGATGGTAGATTTGTCGGTGGGGGTGCACGTAATCAGGAACCGGATGGTGACACAAGGCGCAGAGACAACGATTTAGACACGTTCGGGCCATCTGATCGACGTAATACCCTATGTCCTGTGTCTTTGGTGTATTGTATTGAACATGAGATGTATGTAGATATAGACTATGGGACCCCTGCCTCTCCTTATATATTCTGGAGGGGTAGGGTTACAAGGAAAGTATCATATTTGGTACTATACAATATCTTGCGGTGCACGTCGACCAGTGCCGTGCATGCCTTAATCTTGTGGGCTGGGCCACCTCAGATGGTGCTGCCCATGTCTTGTCTTATGGATACCAGGGGTCATATCCCACACATAATGGGACAAAGGAGAAGAAGATAAGGTTAGAGGAGAGAGAGATTTATACCCTAGATTTTGTATCTAATGCTTAAAGCTTTGACAGATATTTGTTAAGAAATCAGTTGAAGTATTTAAAAGCCAAAAAGATGGCCAGCTCCTCCGCCTGCGCCACCCTCCACGTCGCCCAAAATAGCCTCGGCCGTCCGATCACGCGTTTGGTGGCCCAGATCGCTCGAAGCAACAGCTTCTGCAACAGCTTCTCAGCTTCGACCACTCTTTATTGGCATCCACTAGCTTCCCGTGTAATTCTCTCAGCATAATCCGGCTTCTGCTCTGGAGCCAATCCATCAAATATATACTGCGGCTTCCGATTTTGGGTCCAGATCCTTCTATAGGAAAAAAAAAGAGTCGGCCTCATCACTTCCCCGTTCTCCCCCACTCCTCCCGTGGCTCGCACGGATGCCGCCGCCGCCGCTCGCGCCTCCCCTTCCTCTCCTTCTCTCCCACGGCGATGCACCGGCTACGGCCACGCCGCTGGTCGCGGGGTGCGGGCGGAGCACAGCCCTGGCGCGGCGTGGCTGGCGAGGGCGCCGGTGTGGAGGCCGCCGAGCGTCCGCCGGCGCGGGCGGCTCGGCGACCACCCGGCGCGAGCAGACCCCAGGTAAAGGCGGCCTCCCTCCCTTGCTCCTCTTCTCCTTCACACTCCGGCGCTGGGGTCAACCGGAGATCTGCGTGCTTGTCGTCCACCTTTGCTGGGGTTCATCGGGGGCCTCCATGACTGGATCCAGTGCCTCCATGGCCGGATCCGTTAGTTCCCCCACAGGATATTTGGAATCACATGATCCACTGGTCCGTCGGCGTCTTAGGTAAGTAAATGGCCTTATCTCTTTGCGTTATGGTTAGGGGATGCACTGATATTTGGGGATTTTGATTTCTAGGGTTCTGGATTGGGCAAGAACAGGGGCATTTCTATGGTGCTCTATCTTCTCCTCTCTGTAGATCCATACTCCATCTTCTTTTTTCTATGGATGCAAATGGAGCAGCCAAGGTGAAAAAGATGCTATCGATCTCCGCCACCAGGTGCCTTACCCTCCTCCCTTTAAACTATGATGCTGGATGAAAATAGTGCAGATTAAAAACAGAACTGTGTTAGGATAAACCATAACACGGTTGCTTCACAGGTTGGCAACTTGCCAGATGCCTCATTTATAATAAGGAATGTTTCTTTTCGGTGCATGGAGCAGATACTGAGTCTAGAAAATTCAGTCTCAATCTCTTTTCTGCATATATCAGTGCCAGTGTATGTGTTTTTGTTTTTTGAAGCAGACATATTATAACACTGAGATGTCAATAATCTTGCGCTATCAAATTTGGTTTTTGTATACGGGAATCATACTAATAGCATGTTGTTACTGTTACTAACATCCTGAGTTTTGTATATGCCATGCTACACTATTCATGCCTATGGTCATTCCAGATATAGCAGTCCACATATTTGCCTCAGAAGTTAACTTTAAATATATGTGCTAATACTCTGGAGAGCTTGATAAGCTACATGCTTGCCACCCAAAGTTTAGCTTATCAATTCCTAATGGTCTTAGTTCACCTTCCTTTTGTCTTCAGGTTCTCAGGTAATATGTGGTTACCTTTTCTCAGGTGGCAGCTGCCAACGCAGGTCTCTCCATGACAAGATTTGTTGATGCCGGTTTTTATTGGAGAATTTGATGATTTCAGAGGAAGATTGATCATGTTTCTTGATTATTGGTATTTTCGCACCATCTCCTTTATCAGTTCTACCTATTTCCCGATACATTCGTAAATTCTAAGTTCTATGCAACTGCTTGCTGTCTAAGATGATGCAACGAAATTGACTAATTATCCAGTTAGTCCTTCGCTCTATCGTGTACCTCAAAAAATGCACAAAATGAAATCAAAAGAGATTTGTTGCGTCATCATATTTTTCGACGCCAATTCTAATATGGCTTTATTTTGTAGGTTGGGCTCCCTTAATCATCCAGGGGGAACACCTACTCAATCCTCGGGAGGACACCTAGGGTTCAGTTCATCGTTTTGGTATGTTATCCACTTTCTCTGCCTTCCTTAGATGTTAGTTTAGATTATTTCATAATAATAGATCGAAATGCTGCCTACTTATGTACTCATATATATGTCCTTTCCTTTGTTTTCTGTGTTCAAATAAGGTGTAATATGTGTTCAGATGGCATGAAGATATTCAGAATCAAATTCCAAATTGTTTTGGATATCTTATTGGATTTCGTAGTTTCCAGTTCCTCTAATTGAAGATGGTATCAAGTTTGAGCTGGTCCAAATATGCTTATCTAACTATCGTGCAGTACATGCTCCTTGCCGCTGCCGACCCACTTATGACTTATCTCAACATATACGCTGTATAAATAGTTGTACAACAGTACCACTATTGTTTATTTATAGCTCATTGCTTTCCTGCAATTTGCGTCAATGTGAGCTATAGGATTTTGACCATCTAGAACGAACCATGCTGCCATTAAGGGACCCACTATGCATCGTTGTTCTATTTGTCCGATAAAGTCAAACAGCTATAAGGCCTTTTTCTTTTATCATGCATTATATTACCTTACAATCATTCCAGTTTATTACATCACACAGGCTAGCCATTCCATGCAGGACAGAACCAACATCTACTTGTTTTTTCAGTTGCCATGCATAGCGTTTTTATTACATGATAATTGAATCAATGTTCTGTTGTGAGCGACAACATTTCCAAAAATTCGTCGGCTACTACAGCACATATGCTTCGAATTCAGTAGTATAGTTGAAATGTTTAGAGTTTTCATAAATACA
The DNA here is from genome assembly GCF_019320115.1 of Miscanthus floridulus. Taxonomy (NCBI): domain Eukaryota; kingdom Viridiplantae; phylum Streptophyta; class Magnoliopsida; order Poales; family Poaceae; genus Miscanthus; species Miscanthus floridulus. The sequence goes on from NC_089589.1 coordinate 100,871,210, forward strand.
GGTCTAATGAGCTCCTGATTTTATTTTCTAGCTTCCTCCAATATACCGCTCAAGGTTTGTTTAGCTGATCACAGATGTCAGCTGCTACCCTGCTGCCTAAAGGTTAATTTTCTTTATTGTTTTTAATTTACTTCAGTACATGTGTCTTTGGTTCTCCAAATAGGAGGTCTTTTGTTTGCTTCCATACGTCATGATTTCAACTTCCTATTTCTGCTCCCTATCCCAAAATGATGTACAACATAAATGAGTATGAGTTCCCTAGCTGAACTTATTTTCTAACTTATCTCTGTGTTTCGTTTTGCTTCACATGATGTTTGCAAACTACAGCCGAGCTGCACATGTTTTGTGGGCATAGTTTCTAAGAAAATATGCTAGATAAGGGGAAGTCAGCTGATGATCGATTCATCAGCAACATTAGTTGTTGCTCTAAATTTACGTACTCCATGTATTTCAGTTGAGTTGTTTGGTTATTAAATAATTGGGACATCAGAATCCATTGCCTTTGACTTTGATAGATCCTAGAGCTCATGGATTAGTTTATTTACGAATGTTTGACACTCCTACAACATGTTGTATAGAATATGTGTGCATGTAAATAGAAAACTACCTCAGGAACCTTAGTTAGCTAAGTGGACTGAAAGGGCCACCAAGTTTGATAAACTCTGTTAAGTTTCAGCCATCAATCATGGGTTTGGTGCTAATAGAAAATTAAGCAGATCATCCTGCATATATAGCTTTGCCTGTAGTAATTACAGATATTGATAGAAGTTATTAGTTTATAATTCAACTAATGATGATGATAGTGGACTCAGCAGTTTATAGTTCGGTTTAGATAATAGTCATACATGGAACTGCTGCTAGAAAACTGTTGTTGGTGACTGTTGCAAACAATACAAAATCTTTATAGTTTCAGTGATGCTGTTGTTGGTCACGGTTGGGGAAAAAGTAATAAATAGTTTATTTTCCCATTTATTTCCTTATGAACTCGTGTTGACGAACTCACAGCGACGAACTCACAGCACTACTATGCAAAAAGAGGTCTAATTGCAACAGCGTGACTCCTGCAAAATAGTTAGGCCCAACCTGCAGCTTCCAGTTAATCTTAAATATAGTTGGTTATGAGCACCATTCAACTACACTGAACACTCTCACTTAAAATGTCCAACTGGTTAAAGAATGTGCTGCCATGTCTGCCTCTAAATTACATTTAGAAAAGATTAGTAATGAAGCTACAAAGGAGGAACCTTGTCTATATCGAAGTAAGTTCCACTAAGGTTCAATGCAGTGTCCAGGAAAAAAAAGCTTTGGTTAGTGCTGTTTTGCTGCTTTACTGACCTCATCTTTGCCTTATTTTTCCTTCTCCATATTCTGGATGCACCAGTAGTTAAGTTGATCCGTGCCTGATATGTTATATATAGTACACGTATCATAAGATAATATAGCTCAGTTAACTGATGATGTAACTAATTAGAGGAACATACTAAGAATTTCTGTAATGAAAACCTCTTGGATTCGAATGGAATTCATAGGAACTCTGACATGTTGCTTAAGACTCTAAGGCGGTTAAGAAGACAAGTTTTTCCCAAGCTATCCTTGCAGATAGAAAGGCAAATCAGATTGCCCACATCGGAAACTGTTTTTTTTAGCAGTGTTGTTTCATATACAATTCTAGGTTCTATTCATGACATAGGTATCTACTGCCATTTCCATTTACTTTTGTAGGGTATACATACAATATACATAGACAGCTAACACATTAAGGGTGCACTTCAATGGCGTTAACATCTCAAATTTGCTTGCTCTTCATTTTCAGATTGATGTCAATTTGTCCGGTTCGTCATATCGATCTTAAACAACCTCAACACTACACAGATTATGGACGTTGTGGTCATCCATTATTTATTGTTGCAGGACACAGGCTGCTCATTAAGAGGGCACACATTGAAGCCCCCAAACAAATGGCCAGCCATTGATCAACATCTGCGTTCAATTTTACGTATATATAACTTGGCTCCTCAGCTTCTTCTATACTTTTGTGCACTTATCCAAGGGAGTCTTAAAAGAAGATTACCATGAACTGATCTCAAAAAGGCTGAAGAGGAGACCACCATGATCTCCATAACCATAAATGTAAGCGAGATATGCTTGTGTAACTGGTTGAACATATTCTGAGGGCCTTGTGTATGATCAGGATATTGTCTACTATTGTATAGACTCTTCTATGTAGATCAGCTAGCTTTTCTTCATTGTACTGCTTTGTTGTGTCAAGGATGAGTAAAGGATAAATGATTCAGGGCTAGATGACTTTTTTCTAAGTCTTCAATTCATAATATACTAAATCCATGGAACAGTTCAGTTTCATACATGTATTGCGCACTTGAACATTGTACTGCTTTCAACTTTATACTTAGTTCACTTAGATTTCTAACACGCCCATTGTTACACAAAATCTCCATTTACAGGCACACAGGCGCGCGGATGCGCGCGCCAATCTACTAGTTCCTTAAAAAAGTTGGACAACAGAGCAGTGAGTTCCCACCTTCGACTCCAATAGATGTAGTCACTATAGGTACTGGTCAACAGTGAAAAAGATTTTTATTTGTTGAAGCCCTGCATCAAAAAGAGGTGGATGCAGTCGTTACAAGACTACCCGATGCCTTAAGAGCTGTTTGGTACCTATGTATCCACCTCAATTGTAGCAACCGGTTTTAAGTACAAAACCAGATACGCACCATATGTGAGCCTAGGAAGTCAAATCTCACATATACCTACAAATAAGGGTAATATCAAAAGACAATGCTCCAAATATAACATACTTAGTATAAAGTATATAACCTTAGATAGCAAACAGCGGAAAGACAACTCTGATCTTCAGGTGAAGGCTCCAATTTCATATGGACAACTGACTGGTTGATCACAAGCCTAATTCCTCCAAACTCTAGCAATCTGGTACCCATTCGGGATTTTTATCCAAATAATTGAAAAATAAAGCAAGCATAAGTATATGGCGTACTCAACAAATATATCATGGGGTTCTTGAGACTCAAAAGGTTGACACTAGTTTAACTATGATTAGCTTTTAATGTGTCATCTTTTGGCAATTGGGTGACAACAAGTTTATTCACAAGCCCATATAAACACATGATCAGGTAAACATGAATAATGAATAGCATAAACAGTAATCATTAGTGAGCATCTTTATCATCAGTATCATCAGTGTTCATCATCCATTCCATAAGGGTCCAAGGCCGCTCGTGACCATGATTACGGTTGATATACCAGTTTTGCACTCTGCAGAGGTTGTACACTTTCACTGTGAGTTGTGATTTACCCTTTCGCCCAAGGTGATCAGCTTCTTGACCCACTGCCAAGGAAGGTCGACAGGGTTCACTATGAAACCTTTCAAAGGTCCGTCTAACAAATTAGGGCCATTAGATTCACTCGGCAAACAGGTGTAGAGCCCCCCTTCCCGATGGCACAATGACGCGTAGCCTATACACAAGGGGACAGAGGCCACACTATACCTGTTCGGCAAGCCATTCTTACGCCAATAAAGATAACCACTAACAAGCTAGCAAAGGTCCTCATACCGAGCTAAAGCTAGAGCCATGTAGCCCTCATAGTTATACTATAAGTCCCAGATGTTCGCTTACAGATGAGTCCTTAGGGAGAGGAATCTAGAGCACCATAAAAACAACCCAATGCTCTAGTCCTCTTGTTCCGTGTTGCTAAAAAGCATCTTTTAGTGTTTATTGCATATACTATTAGTCAAGTTACAAGATCATGGTTGTAGTTGAGCACTAGCATCATACTATCCAATGCAATACCCCATAGGTATCAAGGCACAAGGTACAAAGTACTAGGAAATCCTTAGTGGTAATCAAGGTAGACACATGAAGTATGATAAGTGACTAATGATGTATAGGACAACAAGGAAGATCCCATGCTATACTTGCCTTAAACTCAGATCCTTCTTCTATTGAATTATAACCTCCAAAGGACTTCTTCTGGATCACCCACTTCTTTTATATCACCAATGCAAAGCTCACCGATTGGACATGATCATAAAGCACCACACAAGCATCCATGTAATCATACACGAATCAAATAATAGAACTAAATCAGAATAGTACACCAAACATAATAAAAAGGTTTTAAAGATGTTCTAGATGTCGCTACGAACACACAGACACGAAAAGCACGCTAATCAAAACTACAGTTGTAAAGAAACGACTACAGGGTTTTATATTATAAAAGAAAAGAGAAGACTATAAGCTTGATTTATGTTAATTAGGAAAAACAATGTGAGTGTAACACCCTAAAATTTGCCTCTTTTGAAAATAGGTATAAAATAATTTATTTCTGAATTTTGTGCTCATAAAATATAGGAAACTAAAAAATTTCATTTAATTAAAATTTATCATAGGGTTTAGCAACATGTTTGTGCATTCATGCCCTTGCATTTGATTGAGTGGTTTTGATTAAAATTTTAAAATGGTTAAAATTGCTTTTGCAAATGAAATTAAAAATGGCTTTGAAGAAAAAGAAAAGAAAGAAAAAGAGAATTTGAAAATAAAAGTTTTTTTTAAGTTGTAAAATTTATGTTTGGGAACTTACCCAAAATTGTTCATTTTTATTTGAACTGAAAAATGTATTTTAAACCGTATTCCAATTTGATTTGATTCATATTTGAATTCGGTTTGAAAATGAAAATGGAATTTCTTTTATTTCTCCCTCCTTCTTGGTTTCTGGGCTAGCTGGCCTACTTCTCTCCCGCGGCCCACTCTTCCTCCTCACTTCCGCAGCCCAGCGCCACGGCCTGTTCTGCTCTCTGTTCTGGCCCGTTTTCCCCACACTGGCCCACTCGCGCCCGCGTTCCCTTGCTCCATCACGCGGGCCAGCCTAGGCCAGGCCCTGCCGCGCCCGTGTGTTCTCCCTCTCTCCTGCGCCGACATGTGGGGCCATCCTATCAGCATCGCCTTCTCCCTTGTGTAGCCCCGCCGAGGTCTGCCGCTATGTCATGTGTCCATGTCTGCCCCGTCTCCTCGATGCCGTGCGCCGCAAGCCGTCTCGCCCCATAAGTACTAGCCGAGGCCGCGCCATTTTCCCCGAACCTGATTTCAAGCTGCTGCATCGCCCGAGAGCCCTAGTTGCATGCCACAACCTAGCGCCGCCGAGTCGCCATCGCCCGCCGAGCGAAGCGCTGTCGTCATCCGCTCCGCGCCACCAACCTTGGCCTAGGTGAGTTCGCCATCTCCTCTGCTTGCTCCCTGTGCTTTTCTCGTGGTGAACCGAGGCCTCTAAGGCCGTTTCCTTGCTTTGCCGCCGAGCTCCGTCAGATGCCATGGCCGTCCGCCGCCTTGGTCCTATTCCGGCGGTCAGAATAAGTCCCACCCTTCCTCAGCTATTCATCGTGTGATCTGCGGTCCAGATCATCCCATACCCCTTCGCACGCCATATTGCTAAAGAGCCCCTCAGTTTCTTCAAAATAGAACCCGCGGTCCATTGCGTATTTAATAGATTCCGTCTTCTTCTTTGGAAAGTGTAGTTTCGTCGGTTTAGATCCAAAATGCATTTTCACTTATTTACAGATTTGCCACTGATTTTGTTTTAGCCATAAAATCTCCATTTTAACTCCGATTTGGTCCGTTCAACTTGCGTTAGGTTCATAATTTCATAATCTACATGTCCATACTACTGTTAAGTGGGTTTTCAACTTTTAGAATTCAGGGTTAGATTTAATCTATTATTTTAATAAAGGAAATGTTATTTATTTCATATCTTCTACGTTTTAGTACGTTCAAGTTGTGCTAGATTCATTATGATGAGATTTATGCGTTAGTAACAATGTTTACCATGTCACTAATACTGGAATTTCATGGATTAAATCATATCTTGAATAACAATTATGCAACTGGATTTTATAAATAAGATATGAATTGTTTTACTTTAGTTTTATAATTCAAATCTAAATTTGACTTAATTCAATTTGTAATATCTATAAAATATCTTAAATATATGAATTTATATAGTTAAAACAAATGAAGTCCATAGTTTTTCTTTTCCACGTATAAAGCAAATCTTTTGGTAGTTTTATCTTTTCAACCGAAGCTCCGATTAACGTGCATTTCACGTCTGTGTGTTCATAGTGAGACGTAGATTCATTTTATGAAATTTTCATCTTGATTTTATGTTTGGTGTACTATTCTAATTTAGATCTATTATTTGCTTCGTGTATGATTGCATGGATGCTTGTGTGGTGCTCTATGATCTTGTCTAGTCGGTGAGTTATACGTGGTGAATCAAGAAGCAGATCTTTGAAGTTTTAGGCTGGAAGAAGGATGTAAGTTTAAGGCAAGTATAGCATGTGATCATCCTTTTTATCCTATACACCATTAATCATTTAATTCATACTGCATGTGTCTACCTTGATTGCCACTAAGGATTTCCTAGTACTTTGTTACCCTGTACCTTGATACCTTTGGGTTATTGCATTGGGTAGTATGATGCTAGTGCTCAACTACAACCATGATCTTGTAACTAGACTAATGTAATATGCAATAAACATTAAAAGATGCTTTTAGCAACATGGAACAAGGGGGCTAGAATATTAGGCTATTTTTATGGTGCTCTATATTCCTCTCCCTAAGGACTTATCTATAAGTGATTTATTCAGGACTTACAATACAGCTGTGAGGGCTATATGGCTCTGGCTTTAGCTCAGTATGAGGACCTTTTCTAGCTTATTAATGGTTACCTTTATTAGTGTAAGAATGGCTTGCCGAATCGGGTATAGTGCGGCCTCTATCCCCTTATGTATAGGCTGCGCGTCATTGTGCCATCAGGAAGGGGGGCTCTATATCTGTTTGCCGAGTGAGTCTAATGGCCCTAACTTGTTAGACGAACCTTTGAAAGGCTTCATAGTGAACCCTGCCGACCTTCCTTGGAAGTGGGTCAAGAGATTAGCTACCTCGGGCGAAAGGGTAAATCATGACTCACAGTGAAAGTGTACAACCTCTGCAGAGTGTAAAACTGGTATATCAGCCGTGCTTACGGTCACGAGCGGCCTTGGAACATTTATGGAATAGATGATGAACACAGATAATACTGATGATAAAGATGCTCACTAATGATTACTGTTTATGCTATTCATTATTCATGTTTACCTGATCATGTGTTTATGGGCTTGTGATAAACTTGTTGCCACCCAATTGCTAAAAGATGACTCATTAAATGCTCACCGCAGTTAAACCAATGTCAGCCTTTTGAGCCTCATGAACCCCATGTTATATTTATTGAGTACGACATGTACTTACGCTTGCTTTACTTTTTAAATCTTTGGAAAAATCCCGGATGGGTACTAGATTGCTAGAGTTTGCAGGAATTAGGCTTGTGATCAACCAGTCAGTTGTCCTTATGGAATTGGAGTCTTCACCCGAAGATCGGAGTTGTCTTTCCGCTGTTTGCTATCTAAGGTTATATTCTTTATACTAAGTATGTTATATATTAAGCATTGTCTATTGATATTACCTTTATTTGTAGCTATATGTGAGATTTGACTTCCTGACTCGCATATGGTATGTATCTGGTTTTGTTCTTAAAACCGAATGCTATAGTGTGTAGCATTAAATTAGATTAAACAAATCATATTTATACTTAAAAACTGAGTTGAAGCTAATCATATGTTATTTATAAATATTTTGATATCATTTATGCCAATTTAACTTTAACTTGCAAATACAAACTGACATGTGAGAACATCTAATCAAATTTGATGTGTGTTTAGACTAAACATATTATAATTTAGAAACATATTTATGTTAGCAACTCGTCATGTTAAAACTTATTTGCAAAAGAGCATTGTATATAATTATGTTGCTTTTATTTATAAAAACTAGTTGCATGCTTATTAATCAAATTAATATTTAAGTATATATATAAAAGTCACTTGACTTGGAAAACAACGACACTAGAATGTAGATCACATCGATACGAATCTAACACGATTGGAACGACTCGAAACTGACTTAAAATGAATATACGACGACGATATTATGAACTGGTGGTAATTTCGTAATTACCTCGCCTTCATCCTTTGGCCTCCCGTACAGCCACCACATGGTCATGGCAACAGCAACTGCGTAGGGGTCGCGCTGGGCAGCGCGGCGGCGATGGCGACGGCGACGACGAGAGAAGGAGGAGAAAAATCTAATTTACTACACGAGGGATTTCCCAAACTAGGGGCTCCCCTTAAGGTAGTTTTGGTGTGTACATATTTATGGGGAGAAAAACTCTCCACATCTACATCAACTAGCAATATGGTGTTATTTGATGTTGCACCCTCCACATTTACTAATGGGCCTAAATAGGCATTAAAACCCATTAGTAAATAAATGCATGGACCTTTAGGATTTATTAGAATTATTGCACATGGGCTTTGAGCGTTGGGAAAAAATGAGAGATTTATTATTTTCAGAATAAATTAATTTCGTGGATAAAATAATTCTAGAAAAGTCTAGAATTATTATTTAAGCCACTACAAATACTCCGAAAGCTCTGAAAATTAAGAGAAAATTCCCAGAGAGATTATGGAACATGAGGGACCCAAATAAAGTATTTGGAGCCCATGATAAATAATTTGGAGCATCTAAAAATTAAATTATGCTCACAGACAAGTAGGAACAAGTTCTAGAAAAAGCTGAAAAAATTCCCGAGAAGTTTTTAGAGATTGATTGATGGATGAGGATCTGAAAGGAGTGATTTGCGTTACAAAGAAAAGATTTTAGGAAGCTTCCAATAAAAACTTGAGCAGAGAAACAAAGAATTTGATTTTAGAAAAAGATAAAGGCATGCCGGAGAAGAAAAATCGACCTACTGACACATTTTAAAGACTTTGCTCACTCTCAACACACAAAGAAGCAACAAGCAAACATCACAACATCCAAAAGCCCATCAAAATTAGAAAACTTTAAAAATTCATATTTTTCCTATAACTAAATTTGCGTTAGCTCAAACTAAACTTGGTAAATTTTATCCAAATATTAAAATAATTCATTTTATTTAGTGTTTTCTATGCACAACCCAAAATCAGAAATTTGGAGGTGTGACATCAGTCATGCCAAACCACGTCAGCACACATGGATTAAGGTAGATAAATAGGTATCCAAGGCCTTAATGTGGGCAGCAGCACTCCCATCTTGTTTCAGTGCAGTAGGCTCCTCGGCGATACTTCTTTTTATCATGGACTAGGCAAACCGAGTGGCAGTACCTATTTGAACACTCTTCTTCCGAGTCAAGGTTGTAATATCGCAGTGGCAATGATAGTCCTCGAGCCGCCGCCGCCTCCAGCAACGAGTGCTGCAGCTGTGTGGTGCCTGTTCCACACACCAACAAAGTACACGCAAGGAAAACATAATTAGACATGATTTCTTGGTTGACAGAAAAACATGCATGAAGTGTATTTGAGTAAATAAGTGGATCTGGCGTTAACGGTCCCAACTGTTGTGGTTCCAAGCATGGCAGCATGATGGGGAGGCTGCAGAAATGATCAGAAGAACCAAAGGTACAGCGGCTATGAAGCGTGTGGTCGTCATCTGCCTGGTACTGCTCTTGATCACTGCCATGCACACGAAAAGAGTGTTGTTGCTCCTCCAGTTTTTGCAAGGATGAGGAATCTTTCTTTTATGCTATGGCTTTCTTATAGGAAACCCATGGTATCTAATCTATCCTATAGTATAAATCTATATCTTTATCTATATCATTATATATCACTTCATCTATAGCTAATACTAAAAAGCAAAGGGTTTCCTTCTTCCTGCTTTTTTTAATTCTCAAACTGTCCTAGCGTCTTCCGTGTGTTTGTTTGTGACCCGGATCCATGAGTCGTGCTCATACGAGTTAGAACAACTGACGTCCATCGATATGAAGTCCGATTCCAAAACATATTTGGTTCCATGCAACGCACAGCCACTTTTGCTAGTGTATCTAATTAATGACTATTGTCTCTTCAACTTATAGACAGATGCAAATAAATATGCAAGAGAATCACAACCAATATAGTGTATCCTATAGATTTTATGATTGATTAAAAATATAAAAGATATGTGTACCTTCACTTTATTTTCGAATCAACCTATAATTATTGTTGTAGGAGACACTGCCATCCGATCCAGTTAAATAAAGAGAGGTTATTTGATAAATGGTAAGTAACAATATAGTACCTATTGAGTTTGTGCACATATGTAATGCAAAATGGTACTCCTGTCTGAAAGGGACCGTGACGCCTAAGAGGGAGGTGAATTAGGCAACTTAAAACTCTAACTCTAAACTATGGTCTCTTTTTCTATTCTTAACAAAACCTATGCAAAAGATAAATTATATAAATATGCAACTACGGTTTGTGTTGCTATCTCTACCGCAAGAGAACTTAGGCAAATAATGTAAATGCGGAAGCTAAAGAGTAAGGTAGAGATATGCAAACTCTGTTGACGACTCCGGTATTTTTACCGAGGTATCGAGAAGCGCGCAGGCTTCCCCCAAGTCCTCGTTGGAGCCCCTCGCAAGGGCCAAGCTCCCGGTCGGGCAACTCCGTGGATAGCCCCGGGCCTTCCCCACGCGCAAGTGGGTCTCCGGTGTGCCTTTCGGCAAGCCTCTCCCAGACCGTTCCCCACCGTCTTCACTGTTAAGCTTTCAGCCGAACCGCCGCAGGCCTTGTTCCCTTCGGTACACGGTGGCGGACACAACACAAATGCGGTTGGTGTGATCTCGCAAGACAACAAGCCCCTCCGATGTACAACAATGGTGCACGCAAGCACTGAGTGGTAAGAGGTATGCAATCCTCACTAAACACTAGCCCTAAACCTAGAGCAAGCGCATAAGCGGTGGTCTAATCAACCTAACCACTTCTCAAAGCACCTACGCTAATCACCTACTAAATCACTAAGCACTATGCAAGTGGAGATCACTAAAATGGTGTATCAACACCCTTGGTATGTTTTCTCAGCTCTCCACTTCACTCAAATGGCCGGTTGGGGGTCTATTTATAAGCCCCACTGAGAAAGTAGCCGTTGGGGACGAAATCCACCTTTCTGCTACTGACCAGACGTTGCTATCGTCCTGACCGGACGTGTTCGGTCGTCCCGACCATTGAAGCTAGCGCATTGATCGGATTTGGCGCTGAGTCCGGTCACTGTCGATCGGACGCGTCCGGTCGTGCTGGCGCCGCTCTGGAACCTCTCTAGACTCGATCGGACGTTGCAGTTCCTGTGTCCGGTCGATCACCCTCTAGCGTTTGGTCATTGCTGAGCTATTGTCGCGATAGTGAACAGTGTCATCATCGCTTCCGGTCAGTTGAATCCTCAGCGTCAGGTCGCTGCTGCTGACACCTGCCGTTGCCGAGCATCTTGATCGGACGCGTCCGGTCGCTATAAGGACTGTGTCCGGTCACCTCTATGAAGCTCGTTTCTTCGTGATCTTGCGTCCGGCTTGGTTCCCATCTTCGTGCTTGGACTATGCTTGATATCTTGGGTCTTCTCTTGTGCTTCTAGTGTCTTGCTTAAGGTGTTGATCATCGGATCATCATGTCGCCTTCGTCCAAGTCACGTCTTGCACCCTATTGAACTACAAAACAATTACTTGCAAATTCATTAGTCCAATTTGGTTGTGTTGCTCATCAAACACCAAAATCCAAAGTAAATGGGCCTAGGGTCCATTTTCCTTACACTGGCCTCCAAAGTCCATTGTATTTTGATAAAAATTTTAATCTTTTGTTGTACTACCTCTGTTCCAAATTATTAGACATTTTAGCTTTTATAAATACATAGTCTTTGTTATGCATTTAGATATACACAATGTATAGTTACATAGTAAAAACAATGGATATATAAAAGTCAAAACATCTTATAATTTGGAACGGAAGGAATATTCTTGTAAAGGTTTTCCTCTTCTTCTTGGGTTTTTGTTCCTGTATAGTTGATTTCAAGTTGTTGGTATTGCTTGGGTTGCGTCCAGGTGTAGTTTGCTGTCCTGCGTGGTAAGGGCTAGTGTAGTTGTTGTGTAGAGGTAGTCAGTGCTCAGCGATGAGTTCCTTGGCAAGGGTGTCTGGTGATAGGATCTCGTTGTTTGGTCTTTAGAACGATGTCTTTCGATCGATCGGGGATGTGGTTGAGTACCTCAAAGTTGCACCCCTAGTTGTGTGGTTTAGGGATCCAATTTGTACTAGTTTTCCTCCTAGTTATATGTGTTTTAGACCCTTGTAAGCTGGATAAATTGTCTTCTAATAATAGTTATGGCAAAGCAAAGCTTTTACCATCCTTTAAAAAAAGCTAACAAGATATTACCAGTTGGGTCTGGTTGATATTGAGTAGTTTGAGTGCATTAGCCTTCTATAAGGAGGCTATAGCTATAGGTTCGAGTGTCCTGTGTGGGCGACTTTACACGATTGGTGTAATGCAATTATGACAAGCTTAAGGGATACTCCATCCATCAAAAAATAAATGGCATTTTAGGTGTTCCATAATTTTAATCCAATGTTAGACTAAGTTTGTAGAAAAAGTACCGAAGTCTATGTGTATTTGGTGTCATAAATGTGAAGCTCTTTCCTATAAATTTTTTGAAACTCGAAATGATTTCACTTAGGACCAACCTAAAACAGCAGTTAGATTGGGACAACAGACGAAGAAAATATTGTGAAACCTCATAAATAAACATTTCAATGTTCACCATCCCTCATCATCAAATCATAGAGATCCAATCTATATCTATACATTCTGTGCTTGCACACGTCCTAGATCACGCTGGTAAGAAGATCATGCTGTTTTACTGTAAGTGGGCTCTACTGTAAAATAATAAACTCCCCCTCCTCAGGTCTGGAAAAGAAAACGACATCTATCGGGCACGCCTCACGCTTCCACAACCCCGTCCCCGAGCACGCCGCCGTCATCACCGTTCGCGGCCGCCGCGGTGTCCCCGCCCTGCGGGCTTCCCACGCGGCTGTATCCACCGACAGACCCTGCATGGTGCCGTATTGGCGTACTCCAGCGCCCGGATAGCATCTCGCCGTCGCTGATGGAGGTCCTTCATGCTCCTCATATTCTTCCACTTCTGTGAGCTTGCCATCCTCTCCCAGAACACCAGGTGCGTAGCCATCGCTCTCCTCAATGGATCCGTGCACTCTGTTCTTGAGTTCATATAGCCCAAAATTTAGAGAATCTGTGCAATAAAATTAGTTGTACTGAAAGTCAAACAGGGATATCAGTCTAGTGGCAGTCGCTAATCGACGGTGAGCTGTGCTTGGTGGCAGCGGCGACCTTTACAGTTTGTCGCAACAACTGTGTTCGCCTCTTCAAACAGAGCAGTGCACCGCTAGTAGCTGCATGCATGCTTTCCATCCAAACATCAGTTTCCAGGTGAAAAAAAAAGTCAATGGTATTCTTGTGCACAGTAGTTTACAAGTGGAAGCTAGTTGCAGGTGTAAAAGATTACAAAGCAGCCAAACAGCACCTAAGTTACATTAGCAGTTCCCCTCAGGGAAAAAAAGTTACATTAGCGGCAGTATATAAACACAAGGTCCGGTGAAGATCCACGCGGTTCGCTTGAGCTACTTTTCAGCCATGAAATACTATTTTTCTCACGCAGTATTAGAGCATAAGCATCAGCCTAAACCAAATTGGTATCTTTTACAAGAAAGAAAGTCGCACCATGAGATCTAGCTTCTAATCTTGCCACGTGCCTGCATCAGAGAATCTAGACCATCCTCATCCCAAATTCCCAGACGTTGGATCTCTGACTGTGTCTACACGAACCGTGCAGCTAGCATTTCTAGAGGTCTTGATCCCCTCCGCTACCTTCATCCGCGACTCCCTCTGCCATGGCCCTGGTTCCATAATTTTAATCCAATGTTAGACTAAGTTTGTAGAAAAAGTACCGAAGTTTATGTGTATTTGGTGTCATAAATGTGAAGTTCTTTCCTATAAATTTTTTGAAACTCGAAATGATTTCACTTAGGACCAACCTAAAACAGCAGTTAGATTGGGACAACAGACGAAGAAAATATTGTGAAACCTCATAAATAAACATTTCAATGTTCACCATCCCTCATCATCAAATCATAGAGATCCAATCTATATCTATACATTCTGTGCTTGCACACGTCCTAGATCACGCTGGTAAGAAGATCATGCTGTTTTACTGTAAGTGGGCTCTATATATGTAGCGTCCTAGATAGCGTGAGGCGTGACGTGTGTGAGAGACTATAAAAAGTCAATTGACTGCTGTAGTGAAAAAGAGGACGAACATACTGTAAAACCTAGAAACATTAGAGGTTTCGAAGTTCATCTTCCTCATCAAGTTTGATGTCCCATCATACATACTGAGCAAGTGGGCATGCTGGCACATGTTAAAAGAAACAAGTTTTATTTGCGAAAGAGAATGCATGCGGTCTATGATGTTTCAACAAAAATCTTGTAGTGATCTATGTTTACAAGATGGTTTGTTATATACAATTTTTTATGATGTCGCTCAAGCACATGAGCTAGAATGAAGCGGCTATAGATAGATTGTACCTTGTCTCTAGATAGACAAACGATAGATAGACAGACAGACAGACAGGCAGAAAGATAGATAGATAGATACATAGATAGATAGAGAGATAAATAGATAATCATACAAACAAAACAAAATAGATAATCGGGATGGTAGGTATAGATAGATAGATAGATAGGTAGGTAGGTTGGTAGGTAGGGATAGACAGATAGATAAAAAGAAATGAAGTATACATGTATAGATAGATAGATAGATAGATAGAGATTAATAGAATAAATACATCAACAGACACATAGATAGCTTGGTAGGTAGGTGTAGATAGCTAGATAGATGGTTAGATTTATATATAGATACAGATATTGATATGCATATAAAAAATAATTTAGAAATGAATAAATCTATTTTTCACATAGATCCTTACTTCTATATAAAGACCTGCACAGCGAAAGAAGAAAAACAAATACAGTTAAGAAGCGCACCTCTCATCATCACTAAGGAAAGTGAAACGGGAAAATAGAGTGAGAAAAAAAGGAAAGAGTGGTATTGTCCTCTCATATTATGGCGGTCATCAAAAGCAATACAGCGAGTATTTGTTTCCTGATACTTGTGATCATGTGTTCAACCTCTCCGTCATGCCATGGTATATACATATATATAGAGATCACTACTTATACATCGAATTGTTACTTATTACTCATTGTTTTCCTATTAATAGTTCATTTTAGTTTTTTGCTAAGTCAAACTAACTACACTAACATTGGCCAAGTTTTTTTGAAAAATATTAGCATGCACAAGTTCAAATAAATACAGTATTAAAACACATTCCTTGAAAATTTATTAAAACTAAAAACAAGTTAGAGGAAAGTATAATTTGAAACGGACGTGGCACAAATGAACGAGTATTGATTATTTTGCATGGTGTTACATGCACGTGTAGGCCAAGAGCAGCCTCAGGTGGCACGCGGTCGTCCTCCCATCAAGCCAGAGCCTCATATTCCAGTGCCTTGGGTGCCGGTGCCGGCACCACCTCAACCACCTCCACACAGTTTGTTGCAGACAGAGCCAAGGTTGGCACGCGGTCGTCCTCCCATCAAGCCAGAGCCTCCTATTCCAGTGCCTCGGGTGCCAGAGCCGCGTCCACCTCCAGAGCCTCCTATTCCAGTGCCTGGGGTGCCAGTGCCGCGTCCACCTCCACACAGTTTGTTGCAGACAGAGCCAAGGTCAGAGACGTGCTACCCTAACAGTAACAAACTCTCTCCAACTGGCTGCGAGCAGATGTGCAAGAAAAATGGCATCGAAACCAAACACAGCTACTACATCGAGAGACAGGATGCTAAATGGGAATGCTGCTGCCCACATTAAGCAATGTAACGCAAGCATCTGATTGATGGAAGCACAATAAAAATGGTTGTTTTTGTTGCCTAGATGTGCATGATGCTATATTTAATTCGTTCCTACTGCACACAAACATAAGGGGTATGGGTGCGATAGCTAGATAACGAGCGAACTCATCAATTTCTAAAGCTGAATAGGGAATGGTGCTAGAAAGTGGCCGGCATGCAACATGCACCACACAAAGTTCCATTGTACTAGTAAAAAACAATGGTTGCATGTAACAACAAACAAAGGGCACTCCTAGCACAAGTGGTTTTTTTGCCGTTAATGAGGGTGCCATTGTAGCAAGAGATTTAATAGTAGAGACCGAAATGATTTGTCAATGGACAAATGATGAATTTGGCTTTCAAAAGGCTGAAGCAAAACAAAAAAAAAAAAACTGCTTGTTTCGTGTTGAGGCCATATAGACTCATTACAATCCATAGGCCTACCGTCCCCTCGCTGGCGTTAGGGCTACTACTAAAAAGATTTTTGGGGACTGACAGTTTTATTTACAGAGGTGGGCAAAATTTGATGGCATCTCCAAAAAGACTTCAAGGACAGTCTATTCATTTTAGAAGACACTTTAAAAAAGATCGCCTCCTAAAATTAATTGACAAAGGCCCGCTGACGAGATCCTAACATACAGGTATCTTAAGCCTCGGGTCCAATGGTTTACGAATGAAGAAGACCCCCCGACCAACCCCTCCAAGATCGCCCAGGGGCTCGGGGGCTATGCCCATCGGGCATGCTCGCGCGCACCCTCTGGAAAGAGATCCGGTCGAGCCTGACTCTACCGCAGCATCCGCTTCAGGCTCGGGGGCTCCCCCGAGCCTTGGGCACCCAGTCTACGGCGCAACCAAGCCCGGTCCTTGGCTCCTGCCCAGCTCACGAACCCAGCCAAGGCCCAGGCACAAGAAGACAAGCCTCGAGCCACCGATGCTTAGGGCTCCCCAGTGCCGCTCCCCAGACGTGGCCCTGCCAGCTGCTCCTCTGACAGGGTCACGTCTAGGGCGTGACACAAGAAGACAAAGCTTCCCATGGCCTCTGGGGGCTCGGGGGCTTCTGAGCCCACACGTCAACCCCCGGAGCCGGCCTCCTTCGCCACCAGAAGACTCTAGAAGGTCTCACCTGAGGGAGGCCGGTCTAAGCTGACACAGCCTGACACGCAGAGTGTCAGAATAGAGCAGCCGGACGACGCCCAAGGCTTCTTCGGCTCCAAAACACCGCGACAGTCCACGGTGGATCGCTGCAAGACCTCCCTAGACTCTAGCACATGTAGACTATAGACTAAACCCCCAAACCACCATGTACCCAACCTATCTTGTCGTATAAGGGATAAGGTCGGACCTAGAGGGGGGAGGATCCGATTTGATCACCAGACACTCCATTCCATTCCATCGGCCTCTGCTCTGCACAGAGAGCAGGGGTAACCCAGAGAGGGGCACCAAGAGCCCCTCCTCCACCGCATCCCGTCGTCTTCCTCCTATCCGATGACGAGGAAGGCTCTACGGGCGGTGAGGCAACCTTAGGATTAGCACCGAGCTAACCCCCTACCAAATCTTCTTCCTTTACACTCTGTTGTAACCCCCGATTTTTGGTGCTCTTGAGTATAAGGATCATCAGCTTCTGGACGTAGGGACCGAATTGGCCCAAACCAGGATAAACCGTTGTGTCTCCTCTGCGTGATTCTTGTGTTCCTGAGTCCACCCGAGCCGCTGGAGACCCGTACTCTGACACCGACTCGAAGAACATGCTTGCCACGGTTTCGACCCCGCAACACCCACCCTTGAAAAAGTTGTCCATTTTTAGAGGTAGACCACTTAAGAGGACCGTTTAAGAAAATAGGCCCAAAGCCCAAAACACATTACTAGATTTGCTTATATATACCACTACTACACAAATCTTTTCTGAGGTAGCCTTTTTTTATTAACTACAGCAGTCATTGCAAACACCTCTATCCAAAGATCACGGTTAATCATGGATTAACGGAGGCGGGCGCATTATGGTGCCCGTCTCCGTTAATCCCATTAACTGAGGCACCTTCGTTAATGTTCTCCAAAAAAACCCAGAAAAACTTGCGACTATGGGGAATCGAACCCATGACCTACTGCATCTCTACCACTACACCACACACTCATTCATGTCTATATATAATATGTTATCATTTTATATCAATATTTCATAGTGTTATATTGGATATTTTAGCTACTAAATGAACTCTAATGAAAAAAAACTCAACTACAAAGTTTTAAATCTTGTGTAGTACTACAACTTTGGTATAGGATGTATCTCCATCAGAGATAGTTTGAAAATTCAAAAAATTGAGTCTTAGAACGCGTGAATTTCAAACACATATTTGAGACTCTAGGTGACTTTAAATCAAAAACTTGTCAATATCAAACATGTAGGTCAAGTCGGCCACTAGAACTTTGGTATTAACTATGTGAACATTTGAGATCATTTAGGAATTTAAAATTTAAAATTTTAAAATCTATAACCTTCGAACACATATTTGGGACTCTAAATATCTTCAAATTAAAAACTTTTCAACTACAAAGATGTAGATTCTACTGAGAACTATAACTTTTGTATAGACCATGTCAACATCCGAGATCGTTTGATAATTTTAAATTTTAAATTTCAAAATTTGTGGACTTACAACAATATTTTGGGACCCTAAACAGTTTCAATTCAAAAACTTCTCAACTACAAAGTTGTAGGTCTCGTCGAGAGCTATAATTTTGATATAAAGTTTGTCTTCATCCGAGTTCAAATGGAAAAGTTATGAATTATTCTTTGTTGCAATCATTAATCGAGGCGGACATCTTAAGACCCCCGCCTCCGTAAATCGATTTACGGAGTTGGACACTTATAATGAATGCCTACAAAAATATTCGATTAACCGAGGCGTTTGGCTTACGGTGTCTGCCTTGGTTAATCCATTAACAGCAGTGGTTGTCGTAAAGCAACAGCCTCGATTAATCGTGGATTAACCGAGGTGGTTGGCTTTCGGTGCCCGCCTCGGTTAATGATTAACCGAGGCGGTTGCTGGGCCGGCTGCCCGGCCACAAATAACCAAGGCTGGCAACTGGCCCAACCGCCTCGGAGCCCAAAAACTACACGTTTGGTTAAGTTTTTATGTAGTAGTGTACCAAACATAGCATTTCGGGTTCCCACACCACCTCCCTCCATTTTTCCACCATGCCGCCCCTCTCATTTCTCAGCACTTCTCTCTCCCCTCCTCTTTCTGAGCTCCCTCAATCCTATCACTGTCCAACCACTCCAACCCCTATTGCGTCCCACCAAAGCATCACCTCTGTAAACCATGATTAACAGTGACTCTATGGTGGAGGCAGGCAGCTATAAATGTTTTTTCATTCTTAGATTGTCTTCTATGTGCTAATGCGCGCCACTCATCGCTTTAACGGTGAAATTTCACATTTTTTACATTCTCAGAATAAAAGGAAGAATAGCATAACATGAGCATATTTTTTATCAATAACAAGTTCCACTTGTACTTGAAGTATTTTCATGCAGAACTTAGCAAAATGGAGAAGTGTGAGCTTGTTGGCCCACCATAAGGCGGTCCGTCGACCACCCCTATGGGGCCCACTGCCATGCCATGTCACCAGGATCTATGTCATGAGCTCCCAAGCCAATATTCACCCTTGGATGCAAGTTGTGTTTCTTCTCAATGGTTTAAGATCAACTCACATGGATCCATGGACCCACATTCAAGCAAACCGACGTGACCAACAATTTCCAAGCATCAAACAAACACCATGACAAGTGGGCCATGCTTCTAGAAGGAGGGTAGCCCCACATTTCCATACGGAGGTCGGTCGACCCCTCCGTATGCGTTTTTACACCAGCCGGTTAAGTTAGGCATCAGCACTCCCAAGTCTTTTCCATGGAGTAGGCACCATAGCAATAAAATTTATCCCTGTCTTGGCAAACCTTGTGGCAAGCCTTATCTGAACACTCTTCTTAGCGAAAGAGGACATAGCACCACACCTTTTGTTTTGATGCCACCAGCGGCGAGTGGTTCCTACCATTGCAGGACTGGGAGGTTGCAAAAATGATGAGAAGAACCAAGGGTACGGCAGCCATGATGGACCTGATCTTGGTGGAACCACTCCTAAGTGCCATGAGGAAGAGAAAGTTATTGCTCCTAGAATTGTTTTTGCGTGGATGGGTGTCCCATTTCTATCGTAGCGTGGTGTTCTTATATAGAAAAAAATTCTATTCCAACTATAAATGTGTAGATCACAGAGTTCATGACTACGATCTGCTATCTTCTTAGATGCAAACAAATGTGCATGGGAAACATTATCTCTATTTTCTATCTATACTCTTTACATTAAATTTCTTTCTTGTTGCACAGGAGAGAAGGGCTTGACTGAGTGGCTTTCACCCTTGGCGCTTTATCTCTGGGATGAGAATGGTTGTTAAATAATATATTTCTGTTAATTGTCAAAATATGATCAGGTGAGTTGAAAATACAATGGAAAATCATGTTCCAACAAAAAGAACAAATTTGGATCCTTTTGGGCCAATTTGGCATTTTCCATGGAAAGGTGTCCAAGGCTGATTTTGGAAACTGGCCCAGGCCGGTTTGTGCGGTAAAAGTTGGCCAAGGCCGGTTTCGGCATGTTATCTAGGACAGTCAGTAAATACCGGTCTAGCCTAATTTTGGAAACAGGCTTGAGCCAGTTTTGGCAGTCCAAGCCCCAACTCATCCTATCTCGTGGAAAACTTATAAATGACATGTAAAATAAGTTTCTTAGTTTAATACGACCACCCTCTCTGTTTATATGAGAGGAGCACGATTGATTGAGGTACACATCTATCCAATCAACAAAAAAACAATCCACTATAGCTACCCTCTCCACTACTTGTCCAGTCTGTTATTATTGTTTGTTCTACATTGCCGCTGCTGATGGCTATTGGTTCAACAACGATGAAGCTCTAGAGACTTCAACGCAGCTAGGGAAGCCCATAGTTGTCGCACATCTCAACAAGGTCCCTCCTAGGCATGTGAGGTTTCGGGTTTGAAGAGCTATCGTGTCTTGTGTCACAACGTTGGAAACGTTTTTTAGGGGCAGCTCGTAACCCTCTGTAGGGGCGGTTTTGCCAGCCGCCCCTACGAAGGGGTGGCTACAAATCGCTGATTTGTAGGGGTGGTTCCCAGACCGCCCCAACAAATCGATTTGTAGGGGTGGCTGGTGTTATCAGCCGCCCGTACAAATCAATTTGTAGGGGCGGCTGGATATTGAGCTGCCCCTACAAATCCATTTCCAGAAATCACAAAAAAAGGTGCAAAAAAATAGCAATTTTTTTTAATCCGAGGTGGTCCCCACTGGCAGCAACACACACCCTCACTCTATCGTTGCAGCATTTTTTCACAATTTTTGCACACTTTGTGTCGGCCGGGTTTCGAACCCGCAACCTCTTGCTCGCGCGTAGACTCCTCTACCACTGCACCTCACGACGACTTGTGTCTACATTCCATTTTGGTTCACACATATTATACAAAACTGAACATAAATTGATTATTTGAGGCCCAAAACTAATTCAAATGAAAAAGTTGTCAACTACAAAGTTTGATAACTTTTCGAGATCTACAACTTTCATTTTGGTAGTTTCTCCATCCGAGGTCACTTATAAAATTTGAATTTCAAATTTAAGAAATTCGAACGTAGTTTTCCATGACGAGATGATTTCAAATGAGAAAGTTATCAACTAAAAAGTTTCATAACTTTTCAAGATCTACAACTTTAATTCTTACTGTTTATCCATCCGAGATCGTTTAAAAAATTCAAATTTTAATTTTTTGGAAATTCAAACGTAGTTTTCCTTGACAAGATGATTTCAAATCAAAAAGTTATCAACTACAAAGTTTCATAACTTTTCGAGATGTACAACTTTCATTTTGGTTGTTTCTCCATCCAAGGTTGTTTACAAAATTTGAATTTTAGTGCTTAATTTTTAATACTCGGCGTATATTTGTAGAGGCACTTCAATATAGAGCCGCCCCTACAAATCGGACCATTTGTAGGGGCGGCTGATAACACCGGCCGCCCCTACAAATCCATTTGTAAGGGCGGCTCATTTGACAACCTTTTGTAGGGGCGGCTCAATATATAGCCGCCCCTACAAAGAAAGGAAGGCGTTGCAACAAATCGTTTTTGTAGTAGTGTGTGTCGCGCTCCCAATGAGACTCCTCTGATGATGTCTCTTGCATATCACACTCATCGTTGGAGCTGCCTATTGAAATGTTCATTAGCGAACTTGTTATTAGGTGATAGCCAACCTAAAAGTCAGCCAAGCTGACCATTGTCCATCTCTGATCCATTAAGATCTAGTGTTCTAGCTCCTTGTACTGTGTGACCAATAAAAACGTTAACACACTTTTTGGTGACTCCGCTGGGATGGTTATTTCGGTTCTACCTTACAGTCAAACCTTTATGCCCCATCCATGTTTTGTTTTAACATATCGTTCTTGTGTTTCCTATTACCGTTGCATCTGCCACAAAAGTCCGATCGCATTTGGTATTGGTCTCCTGCAATTTTTTTTCATTGTGCTACGTCTTAGGTATGTTGCCAATCTGAAAGCCACAAGTTCAAGCTGCTTAGCAGATATATTGGCGGGGTAATATCACTACAAAAGATGTGTCATCTTTTGACATTTCTGGCATGACAACAGTTCTAGATGTCACTAAATCATCGAGCCTATCACATTTGTTTTACGACATTTTGACTTAGTGATAAAAAAATATGCATGTCACAAGAGATGTCATGATGCATGTCCAATTCGCTCTACTAACAAGATTTGTTGTGTTATACTGGCATTTTTGTGTCTCAAAGGCTAACTTACAAATGCCATCAATCTATGATAGAGTTTGTGCATCACAAAAAAATTATTGATTTTTAAAAAATTATTGTCCTTGCTGGCATGTTCCACAGCCGCGTGGTCGGGTGGGTCCATGTACTTTTTTATTTTTGTTGTTTTCCCAACATATTTCAGCCCATGTTATATATTTCATGGTTGACGTTGTTAAATGTGGTGCTTTATTTTACATACACCTAATCACTACAACAAAAAAATAAACAAAACATGCAGTCGTGGGTGTGAGCTATAGGGTGCACTATGCCACATCCCATAATCAATATCGGAGGGGTCGCTCAAAATACCAAAACACTGATGGATGATTCTGTTGACACAAAAATGTGGTAATATGACCAACACGCTGCAAGCCAGAAGAATCTGCTTGATGGAGCAAGGCTGGAGACCCGCTTGGCTTCAAACACAGGACCGGTTGACTTCGAGGCCGGAGGTGTGCCAGTCAATTTGACCCTGCATTTGACAAGGAGAAGATAATCAATAATTTAAGGTGGAACATGCCGGTGTTGCACCAGACAGTTCCAAATATACGGCTTTGAAAGCCAATAAATAAGGCCATCGACCAAATAGTCGATATCCAGCATATCCATGAAAGTAAGATATTTAAATCAAGGATGATTGGCTATTATTAAATGATAATGATGTGAATCAAAATAACCGATGCTCATGGATCATGGTAGATTCATGATGACTGATTAATCAAGAAAAAAACAAGTACAATACACCCAATTATAAAGATCAATGATTTCATCTTTGAAAGCACAAACTAACGGCTAAACAACCGATTCAGATTAAAAGGGAGATTATAACATGTATGCAATCAACTATCTGATAAGAGTAAATTTATAAACAAACTAGATCTAATTGTTGACGGTAGTTAATAACCAACTTAAACCGTCAATTAAACATGCATAAGGGCATAAATATAATCACCAATGAAGGTTTAGGAGTTTAAACTAATAAATTCCATAAGTTTTTGTGAATTTGTGATTCCAGCAGGGTTTAATCAGAAAACCACCAAGGAGGACCTAATCGTCAAAGGACAATACGGAGTTCCGACGTGGTACCTATGTGGGAAGACTCTAGAAGGGTCCAGAAGCCATGTCACCAAAGCGGAGGGCCACCCGTGATAGGTGGGGCCACCTGGCCACCCCTGGCCCCACCTGTCATCCAACTTCGTATGTCGGAGATAATGGATTCGAGCTCAAGCCATCTCTCATCAACATGGTGCAAGCCATTCAGTTTTGTGAAAAGGCAAATGAAGATGCAAGTGCACATCTCCAACACATCTTGGAGATCAGTAGCATCTTCACCATCAAAGGAGTAACCTAGGATGCCATACTACTTTGCCTTTTCCCATTCTCACTCTTGGGGAAGGCAAAACAGTGGTTCTATGCCAATAAAGATAGGAATACTACATGGGATAACTGCTCCACTGCCTTTCTCGCAAAATTCTTTCCCACAGGAAAGACTAATGCTCTACGTGGGAGAATCTCAAGCTTTCAGCAACAACATGATGAATCTATCCCTGAGGCATGGGAACATTTTCAAGATTATATTATAGAATGTCCTCATCATGGGATGGAGAATTGACTACTCTTATAGACTTTCTATCACGGGCTGTCCAACAGTTCCCATGAGACAATGGATGCTGCTGCTGGAGCTGCATTCCTGTCACTCACCATACCCGATGCAACAACTCTGGTGGAGAAGATGGCCTCCAATCAAGGTTGGAATGAAGAACGTGCTCAAACCCGCAAAAGAGGCGGAGGTATACATCAACTCAAGGAAGTAGACATGATGTCTTCCAAGATAGACCTATTGATGAAGAAGCTTGAAGATCGAGCCAATGAGAAGCAAGAAGTCATGCACATTTATGATTCTCGCATGACATATGAAGTGTGTGGCAGCACTGGGCATTCAGGGAATAACTGTCCTAAAACCCAAGAGGATATGAGTTTTGTCAACAACAATAATTACTCTCATCCTCAGCAGGATCAAAGATGGAACCAGCAACAAGGCCGAACTACCAAGGTAACTATCAAGGTAATAATTTTAATAATTTCAATCAAACACCCTTGAGAGATTTAATTGCTGGTCAATCCAAAATTATGGAGGGATTATCTAGAAAGGTAGCTTCCAATCATAAAATTTTAGAGAACATAAATAATAGAATTGATAGCTTTGCTTCTGCCATTAAGAACCATCATAGCTTTAATAAAATGTTAGAATCACAAATAGCTCAGCTGGCGGCTCCTGTTTCTTCGTCCGATAAAGGTAGGATTCCAGGGCAACCGGAAAATCTAGAAACTACAAATCTTATCGATATTCACAATGCAACTTACTACTACGCGGAGCCATCGATGGGAAGGTGGATAGATTATACCTTGCCTGAGAAGAAGAGCGACCTAGGCAGACCTGTCATCCCCATCGCCATTGGACCTCACATTTTCCAAAAAGTTGTCTGAGACTTCGGAGCAAGAATCAACATCATGCCTAAGGTAATCTTTGATCGAATTAATGGAGGTTCTTTATTGTACACAAATATGCATTTGTAGCTTGCAGATTAGTCACTCTGTTACCCCAAGGGAATTCTTGAAGATGCCACTATTTGAGTGGGACAATCATATGTTCCCGTAGACTTTGTGGTTTGGGAAATAGGTGGAGATGTAAGGGCACCCATTATTTTTGGTCAACCTTTCCTATGCACCATAAAAGCCATCATCTACGCAGATAGTGCCAAGATCTGCTTCACAATCAAGGATAGAAAGGAGAAGTTTTTGTTCAAGAATCGTATACATCGTTATCCTAGACATCCACAGACGTCGTACCTACTCGAAGTGACAACAATGACCAAGAAGAAGAAGAATAGGAGAAGGAGAAAGAACAAAGCCAGGCAGCCACAAGAAGAGACAGTCAACATGATCAACACACTCCGATCAGAGTACAACTACCTCCTCGCTTCATCATTCCTTGCTAAGAAAGATGATCTAGGCGTACCAACGATCGAGTGTACTATTAGACAAAGAATATTCCACAAGACCTTCTACGACATTGGATCTGGAGTCAACATAATGTCCAAGGTAACGTATAAATATTTATTTGGTAATGAACCTTTGTTCCCTACATATATGCAATTGTAGATGGCAGACCAATCAATCTGATTTCCAGAGGGGGTAGCAAAAGATATTATGGTAAGAATACATGATCACTATGCTCCTGCCGACTTCATGGTTCTAGACATGGGTAAACAAAGAAGACGATACACCCATCATCCTTGGAAGATCGTTCCTCAACACTACCAACGCGATCATCTACGTTGGATCTGGACAAGTCCAGTTCCAATTCCCTAGAGAAAAGGTACGCTGTTATTATAATAGTTATACCACTTATGAGCAGCCGAAGAAGTTCCGCTCTAGGAGAAGACGCCGATCATCCCAAAACCAAAAGAATCAATATCCAATGAATGAATGGGAGGAAAACAGGGAACCTGAAGGAGTTGTAAAGGATGAACCCGCTCCGCCAAAGTCCACAGACCAAGCAGGTGTGGAAGGAGAAGGTACCATCGTCACCAAAGTCACAAAAGGCGCAATCATCAGAGTCTCCATCGCCGGGACCGGATGAGGCAACCGAAAAGTAAAGGACTCTTCTCTAGCCAAGTCCTATCCGGAGGACTTAAAATCCAAACCTTGGCCATGAGGTAAGATCAGTAGTTATCCATATTTACTTTTTAGCATTGCATGAATTATTTTTCACTTTAGCATATTTACTTTTGTGCATTAGCATTGCATTTAGAAAAGAAAAGTAAAAAGTTTCATTATTATATTACATCATAAAGCCTAAAGCCCCATGTGAAAATTTTCTCGGTGTGTAAAAGCCCAAGGGAATATTCACTGTGGTCGCATAAAAATAAAAAAAATAAAAATAAACATGCATACATATTTCTTTCTACATTATATAAAAAAGAAAATCTAAAAATATTAAATAGACATCCTGCTAGAACTTTGTCAATTAGAAATCTGTCTAAACCTCCAAGGACAACAAATCTCTGATTGGCTGATTGCTAACCCCTTATCCTAATCTATGCCTCGAGTTTTGGTGTTCTTGTTGGATTATTTTGCAGGATGATCAGAAGTAAAACCATCGATCCGAAGTACATTTTTCCCAAACCGTTGCTGCACCTGCTACACGAGGAAAACAACTTCTGGCAGGATGAGAGAGATTTTAAGAAAGACCACGACAACATCTAGCTTGGGGGAGGAGAATCCCCCATGTGTCTAGCTAAGTATTTCTTTCCCTTTTCAGTTTTATTATCTTAGAGTTTTATATATATTTGTTAAAGTCATAAAAAGATGCATAACAAACTAAAACAAAATAAAAATCTATGTTAGCTATATATATATATAATAGTAAGGTGTCTAATTTTCTAGTTAAATAAAAGGACTCTGAGGATAATCTCTTGCAATGGAAATGATGAATAGTTGCTCTGTTGTAATTCCTTTCAAGTACCTAGTTTTTAGCCTTGAATTCTCCTGAGTTTAAATATGACTGTTTTGATATAAAGATTTACCCTGAACTTGAAACTCATGGGTAGCATATCCTTGAGCTAAGTCTAGGTAATTGACGGATATGATATGAGAAGGTCTGAGCTGCTCTTTATCTTGTTTCTAGTGATACTAGAGTTCTGGAGATTTATTGTAACACCCTAAAATTTGCCACTTTTTAAAATAGAGTTAAAATGATTTATTTGTAAATTTTTGTGCACATGAAAACATAGGAAAATAAAAATTTTCATTAATTTAAAATTTATCATAAGGTAGAAACATGTTTGTTGCATTCATGCCGGTTACACCTCGTGTTTCTATGTGCAAAATGTATGTTTTTTATACGTTTAGGAGACGAATATCTATCTCTAGGAATTTTTCAATTTCTTTCTGGAATTTAATTCCTACCTCCTTCACCTTAATCTTTATGTTCCAAGTTCCCAACAATCTTTTTATGAGCTCCAAATACTTTATTTGGGTTCATCATGTTCCAAAGTGTCTCTAGGAATTTTCCCCCAATGTTCGGAGGTCTCGGAGTATTTTTCGTGGCTTAAATATCAATTCTTGACTTTTCTATAATTATTTTATCCATTAAATTAATTAATTCTGAAAATAATAAATCTCTCATTTTTCCCAACGCTCAAAGCCCATGTGCAATAATCCTAATATATCATAAAGGCCCATGCATTTATTTACTAATGGGCTTTAATGTTTATTTAGGCCCATTAGTGCAGGTGGACGATGCAACGTCAATTAGTACCATATCGTTAGTTCACGTGGATGTGGGGAGTTTTTCTTCCTATATATATCAACCAACCCTTTGGGCAAAGCACAACAAAACTATCATAAATGGAGCCCCTAGTTTGGGAAATCCCTTGTGTAGTAAATCATATTTTTCTCCTCTTTCTCTCGCCATTGCCATCGTCGTCGCCGTCGCCGTCATCGTCGTCGTCGCCGCTGTCCGTGCCGCCGACGAGCCGTCCGCTGTGCCAAGCTGTGCGCTACCTTCGCTTGCTCTGTGTCGCCGCAATCCTTCGCAGTAAGTTCGACATCTCCTCCTCTATCCTTTCGTGTCTTCTCCATCGAAAACCATGCACCGTAGGGTCGTTTTTGAGTTTTGCCGCCGAGCTCCGTTGCCGGCCATGGTGCGCCACCGTGATTTTCCCTGTTCTGGCCCACCACTATCGCCTCTTCCACCGCTGATCCAATCTCGGCCGCCTGCGTCTGATCCGATGGCCGATATTCATCCATACCCCGTCGTCTAGGAATTTTGCAAAAGAGCCCTAATATTTTCTGAAATCAACCCGCAGACCATAGCACAATCAGAGATTACGTTTTCTTCTTTCGAAAAGCGTAGTTTCTTCGGTTTAGATCCAAAATATGTTTTCACTTATTTATAGATTTGCCACTGATTTGCTTTAGCCATAACTTCTCCATTTTCACTCCGATTTGATCCGTTCAACTTGCGTTAGGTTCGTAATTTCATAATCTACATGTTAATACTACTGTTTAGTAGGTTTTCAACTTTTAAAATTCGTAATTAGATTTAATCTATTATTTTATTAAAGGAAATCTTGTTTATTTCATATCTTCTGCGTTTTAATTCCGTTTTAGTCCATTCAAGTTGCGTTAGATTCAAAGCGACGAGATCTATGCGTTAGTAATAGTAGTTACCATGCCACTATTTCTAAAATTTCATGGTTTAAACTCTAATTTAAATAATAATTATGTAATTGGATTTTATAAATAAAATATGATTTGTTTTACTTTAGTATTACAATTCAAACTTAAATTTGACTTAAATTATATTATCTATAAAATATCTTATATATGTTTTTGTATAATTAAAGCACATGAAGCTAATAGTTTTATATTTTCTCCTATGAGCAAATCTTTCGGTAGATGTATCTTTTTCACCGTAGCTCCGATTAGTGTGCTTCTTGCGTCTTTGTGTTCGTAGCGAGACGTAGATTCGTTTCATGAACTTTTCATCCTGATTTTATGTTTGGTGTACTATTCTAATTTAGATCTATTATTTGCTTCATGTATGATTGTATGGATGCTTGTGTGGTGCTTTATGATTAAGTCCAGTCGGTGAGATATACGTGGTGATCAAGAAGAAGAAGAACATTGAAGATTAAAGCTTACCGAAGGATCGATGTTTAAGGCAAGTATAGCATGGGATCTTCCTTGTTGTCCTATATACCTTTAATCATTTAATTCATACTGCATGTGTCTATCTTGACTACCACTAAGGATTTCCTAGTACTTTGTACCTTGTGCCTTGTTACCTTTGGGGTATTGCATTGGGTAGTATGATGCTAGTGCTCAACTACAACCATGATCTTGTAACTTGACTAATGGTATATGCAATAAACATTAATAGATACTTTTTAGCAACATGGAACAAGGGGTCTAGAGCATTGGGCTGTTTTATGGTGCTCTAGATTCCTCTCTCTAAGGACTTATCTATAAGTGATCATCCGGGACTTACAGTATAGTTGTGAGGGCTATATGGCTTTGGCTTTAGCTCAGTATGAGGACCTTTTCTAGCTTGTCAGTGGTTACCTTCATTGGCGTAAGAATGGCTTGCCGAATCAGGTATAGAGCGGCCTCTATCCCCATATGTATAGGCTGCGTGTCAATGTGCCATCAGGAAGGGGGGCTCTACATCTGTTTGCCAAGCGAATCTAATGGCCCTAACTTGTTAGACAAACCTTTGAAAGGCTTCATAGTGAACCCTGCCGACCTTCCTTGGAAGTGGGTCAAGAGATTAGCTACCTTGGGCGAAAGGGTAAATCACGACTCACAGTGAAAGTGTACAACCTCTGCAGAGTGTAAAACTGGTATATCAGCCGTGCTCACGGTCACGAGCGGCCTTAGAACCCTTACGTAATAGATGATCACTAATGGTTAATGATGATGGACACTGATGATACTAATAATAAAGATGCTCACTAATGATTTTTATTTATGTTATTCATTATTCATGCTTACCTGATCATGTGTTTATATGGGCTTGTGATGAACTTGTTGCTACTCAATTGCTAAAATCATGACTCATTAAAAGCTAATCGCAGTTAACTAGTGTCAGCCTTTTGAGCCTCATGAACCCCATGTTATATTTATTGAGTACGACATGTACTTACGCTTGCATTATTTTACACATATTTGGAAAAATCCCGGATGGGTACCAGATTGCTAGAGTTTGGAGGAATTAGGCTTGTGATCAACCAGTCAGTTGTTCCTGTAGAACTAGAGTCTTCGCCTGAAGATCGGAGTTGTCTTTCCGCTGTCTATACTCTGAGGTTATAATCTTTATACTAATACGCTATGTATTTAAGCATTGTCTTTTGATATTACCCTTATTTGTAGCTATATGTGACATTTGACTTCCTAGGCTCACATATGGTGTGTATCTGGTTTTGTTCTTAAATCCGGGTGCTACAAAGTGGTATCAGAACAATGCTGACTGTAGGACGCAAGTCTAGTTAGAAACTAGTCGTTCTAAGGTTTAGAAATTGCTACAAAAATTCTTGCTCTATGAACCTTGATATTTTCCCATGTACAAGTGGAACTAGGTGAATTATAAAGCAAATTAAACACATGTGATGATGTTTTACCTTGCTTTATCTTGCTTTTGTGTGAAATGTTGGTGGTCAAAACGGGTGTTAGTGATCGTCAACAGCATTTTGTTTCTGTTAAACCATGTATGCCATAGCTTAATTCTGTCCTCTGCCACTGCCTCTCCCTCTCCATGTTCGTCGCCTACCTCGTGGCTGACCATGGCGCCCTAGCTGAGCTGAGCTCTAGCAGGTTGGGAAGTATGTTTGTACTGGGTTGGGAAGTTGGCGGAAGGTGAAGGAGCAGGCATATGGGACAGCGAGGATGTGGTAGCAAGAACGACTAGTAGGCTACTACGATGCAGAGCGGTGAGGTGGCCATGCTGGATGGTGAGGAGTGGGCAGCCACCAGGGCGTCACTAGGGCAGGAGGAGGAGGAGGCGAAGAAGGCACAATGGGCGGCGTGGTGAGGTGGCGATACTGGATGGCAAGGCGTTGGCAGCCACCGGTGCATTACCAGGGTTGGAGGTGGAGGAGGTGAAGAAGACAATGGGACGAAGGAGAAGAAGATAAGGTTAGAGGAGAGAGAGATTTATACCCTGGATTTTGTATCTAATGCTTAAAACTTTGACAGATATTTGGGAAGAAATCAGTTGATGTATTCCTTAAAAAAGTTGGAGAACAGAGCAGTGAGTTCCCAACTTCGACTCCAATAGAAGTAGTCACTACAGGTACTGGTCAATAGTGAAAAAGATTTTTATTTGTTGAAGCCCTGCATCAAAAAGAGGTGGATGTAGTCGTTACACCACTACCCGATGCCTTAAGAGCTGTTTGGTACCTATGTATCCACCTCAACCGTGTGTGCTGAAGTGGTTTGGCATGGAATTTAAACTAAATTCCACGCCAAACCACTTCAGCACACATGGATTGAGGTGGATAAATAGGTATCCAAGGCCTTGATGTGGGCAGCAGCACTCCCATCTTGTTTCAGTGTAGTAGGCTCCTCGGCGGTACTTCTTTTTATCATGGACTAGGCAACCCAGTGGCAGTACCTATTTGAACACTCTTCTTCCGAGTCAAGATTGTAATATCGCAGTGGCAATGATAGTCCTCGAGCCGACGCCGCCTCCAGCAACGAGTGGTGCAGCTGTGTGGTGCCTGTTCCACACACCAACAAAGTACACGCAAGTAAAACATAATTAGACAAGATTTCTTGGTTGACAGAAAAACATGCATGAAGTGTAATTGAGTAAATAAGTGGATCTGGCGTTAACGGTCCCAACTGTTGTGGTTCCAAGCATGGCAGCATGATGGGGAGGCTACAGAAATGATCAGAAGAACCAAAGGTACAGCGGCTATGAAGCGTGTGGTCGTCATCTGCCTGGTACTGCTCTTGATCACTGCCATGCACACGAAAAGAGTGTTGTTGCTCCTCCAGTTTTTGCAAGGATGAGGAATCTTTCATTTATGCTATGGCTTTCTTATAGGAAACCCATCGTATCTAATCTATCCTATAGTATAAATCTATATCTTTATCTATATCAT
This sequence comes from Miscanthus floridulus, assembly GCF_019320115.1. Taxonomy (NCBI): domain Eukaryota; kingdom Viridiplantae; phylum Streptophyta; class Magnoliopsida; order Poales; family Poaceae; genus Miscanthus; species Miscanthus floridulus. The sequence continues at coordinate 100,903,684 of NC_089589.1, forward strand.
TATATATCACTTTATCTATAGCTAATAATAAAAAGCAAAGGGTTTCCTTCTTCTTGCTTTTTTTAATTCTCAAACTGTCCCAGCGTCTTCCGTGTGTTTGTATGTGACCCGGATCCATGAGTCGTGCCGTCCATCGATATGAAGTCCGATTCAAAAACATATTTGGTTCCATGCAAGGCACAGTCACTTTTGCTAGTGTATCTAATGACTATTGTCTCTTTATCTTGTAGACAGATGCAAATAAATATGCAAGAGAATCACAACCAATATAGTGTATCCTATAGATTTTATGATTGATTAAAAATATAAAAGATATGTGTACCTTCACTTTATTTTCGAATCAACCTATAATTATTGTTGTAGGAGACACCGCCATCCGATCCAGTTAAATAAAGAGAGGTTATTTGATAAATGGTAAGTAACAATATAGTACCTATTGAGTTTGTGCACATATCCAATGCAATATGGTACTTCTATCTGAAAGGGACCGTGACGCCTAAGAGGGGGGGTGAATTAGGCAACTTAAAATTCTAACTCTAAACTATGGCTTCTTTTTCTATTCTTAGCAAAACCTATGCAAAAGATAAACTATCTAAATGTGCAACTACGGTTTTGCTAGTGTGTTGCTATCTCTACCGCAAGAGGAGTTAGGCAAACAATGTAAATGCGGAAGCTAAAGAGTAAGGTAAAGATATGCAAACTCCTCTCGACGACTCCGGTATTTTTATCGAGGTATCGAGAAGCGCGCAAGCTTCCCCCTAGTCCTCATTGGAGCCCCTCGCAAGGGCCAAGGTCCCAGTGGGCAACTCCGTCGATAGCCCGGGCCTTCCCCACGCGCAAGTGGGTCTCCGGTGTGCCTTCCGGCAAGCCTCTCCTGGACCGCTCCCCACCGTCTTCACTATCAAGCTTCCGGCCGAACCGCCGCGGGCCTTGTTCCCTTCGGTACACGGTGGCAGCCACACCATAAACGCGGTTGTTGTGATCTCCCAAGACTACAAGTCCCTCTGATGTACAACAATGGTGCGCGCAAGCACCGAGTGGTAAGAGGTATGCAAACCTCACTAAACACTAGGCCTAAACCAAGAGCAAGCGCATAAGCGGTGGTCTAATCAACCTAAGCACTTCGCAAAGCACCTACGCTAATCACCTAATGAATCACTAAGCACTATGCAAGGGGAGATCACTAAAATAGTGTATCAACACCCTTGGTGTGATTCCTCGGCTCTCCACTTCACTCAAATGGCCGGTTGGGGTCTATTTATAAGCCCCACCGAGAAAGTAGCCATTAGGGACAAAACCCACCTTTCTGCTACTGACCGGACACTGTGGTCGTCCTAACCGGACACGTTGTAACACCCTAAAATTTGCCTCTTTTGAAAATAGAGCTAAATGATTTAATTATGAATTTTTGTGCTCATGAAAATGTTGGAAATAAAACTTTTTGTTAAATTAAAATTTATCATGAGGTAGCAACATGAGTGTGCATACATGTTGTGGCATATTATTTTTTTATTGAGTGGCTGATTCCAAAATTCTAAATAGAAATTCAAACTCATTTGAAAATAGTTTGAAAAGAAAGGAAAAGAAAAAAATAAAAATCCTCCCTCCTCTCTCTTTTGGCTCCGGTGGCTGCTCAGCCCGGCCTGCTTCTCTTCCTCTCCTACGGCCCAGCTTCCCTCTCCTCTGTAGCTCGCGGGTAGGCCTGCTCTTCTCCCTCCTTGCAAACAGCAAGGCCAGCGGCCCACCCCTCCTTTCCCCGCCTTGATGCCGGCCCATCCCCGTGGCCCAGCACCGACCCGCTCTGACCTGTCCTTGTGCGACTGACCAGCCGGGCTCGCTTGTCGGTGCCATCTCCTACCTCTGGTCGTGACCCGCCTAGACTATGCCGATGTAGTCCCACCACTGGTGAGTCTATGCCCATGCCATCTCCTCCTTGGTGTGCACCCTAAGCCACCCTACCTCATAAATATAAAGCTCCAAGCCTATGTCGTTCTCCACCGTGGCCTGGAGCAAAGCCGCAGTGCCGTCTGTGCCCTAGCACCGCCCATCCGATTCTGCCGAGAAGAGCCAATGTAGCCGAGCCGATTAGATGCCCCTCCATCACGGTAAGTTTGTTCCCAAGATTCTTGTTGAAGTTGCGAGAATGCCAAACCCCTTTTCTCCCTCTCTCTCTCGCTCTGTGTTGGTCTCCCCGCGCCGTAGCTGCTACGCTGCCGCCATAGCTTGCCTCAAGCCGCCTCTACTCAATTTTAGCGGCCATAGATTGTTGTGCTTAGTTCGCCGTAGTGATCTCTAGCTCCCTGTGCCTAATCCGAGTCAAATCAAGCTCCGAAGAAGCTTTCCCCAATTGCGCCGGCGAGCAATCGCCAAACGCTGGCGAGGAATCCCCCGTAGCTCCACTGTTCCGGCCGGCTATTCCCCTCTCCCCCATCCCTGTCTAATCGTAGCCCCCTATCCTAGATCTAACGACCATTAGAAGTCGATACCCCTTCGCCTGGCATATTTTATAAAGAGTCCCTTGAGTTTTTAAATATAGAACCTGCAGTCCACTCTCCAGATCTAATCTCATCCATCCAACTCTAATCCAACGGCTTACATCCCTCCATACCACTTTAGCTGGAACAATTGCAAAAGAGCCCTTGCCCTTTTACAAATTCTAACCTGCGGTCCATTGCGTACTTGACAGATTACGCCTTCTTCTTTTAAAAGCATATTTTGTTCGGTTCACTTCAAAAATACGTTTTCAGTTATTTACAGTTTTGTCATTAAATTTATCTAGGCTATAACTTTGTCGTTTTAACTCTGATTTGACCCGTTCAACTTGCGTTAGGTTTGTAATTCCATAATCTACATGTTCATACTACTGTTAGATATGTTTTCAACTTTTAAAATTCATGGTTAGATTTAATCTATTATTTTAAAGGAAATCTTGTTTAACTCATATCTTCTACGTTTTAGCTCCGAATTGACCCGTTCAAGTTGTGCTAGATTCATTGCAACGAGATCTACGCATTAGTAACAATTTTTATCATGACACTATTTTTGACATTTCATGGTTTAAACTCTAATTTGAATAATAATTATGCAATTGGATTTGATAGATAAAATATGATTTGTTTTACTTTAGTTTTATAATTCAAATCTAACTTTGACTTAATTTAATTTATATTATTTATAAAATATCTTATATATGAATTTATATAGTTAAAATAAATAAAGCCTATAGTTTTCTTTTCCACGTATAAAGCTAATCTATCGGTAGATGTATCTTTTTAACCGTAGCTCCGATTAGAGTGATTTTTACGTCTGTGTGTTCGTAGCGAGACGTAGATTCGCTTTACAAACTTTTTGTCTTGATTTTATGGTAGGTGTACTATTCTAATTTAGTTCTATTGATTGCTTCATGCATGATTGCATGGATGTTGTGTGGTGCTTTATGATTATGTCCAGTCAGTGAGCTTTATGTGTTGAATCAAGAAGCAGATCTTTGAAGATTTGGATTGGAAGAAGGATCTAATTTTAAGGCAGGTATAGCATGGGATCTTACTCGTTGTCCTATACACCTTTAATCATTTAATTCATACTGCATGCGTCTACCTTGACTACCACTAAGGATTTCCTAGTACATTGTACCTTGTGCCTTGTTACCTATGGGGTATTGCATTAGGTAGTGTGATGCTAGTGCTCAACTACATCCATGATCTTGTAACTTGACTAATGGTATATGCAATAAACACTAAAAGATGCTTTTAGCAACATGGAATCAGGGGGCTAAAGCATTGGGTTGTTTTTATGGTGCTCTAGATTCCTCTCCCTAAGGACTTATCTGTAAGTGATCATCTAGAACTTACAGTACAGCTGTGAGGGCTATATGGCTCTGGCTATAGCTCAGTATGAGGACTTTTTCTAGCTTGTTAGTGGTTACCTTTATGGCGCAAGAGGGTTGTGTTCCGAGTTGGATATAGTGCGACCTTTGTCCATCAGTGTATAGGCTGCGCGTCATTGTGCCTATCGAAAGTGGAGCCCTACATTCGCAGGCCACAGAAACCTAGTGGTTCTAACTTGTTAGACGAACCTTTGAAAGGCTTCATAGTGAACCCTACCGACCTTCTTTGGTAGTGGGTCAAGAGGCTAATCACCTCGGGTGAAAGGGTAAATCATGACTCATAGTGAAAGTGTAAAACCTCAGCAGAGTGTAAAACGGGTATATCAGTCGTGCTCACGGTCATGAGCGGCCTTGGAACATTTACGGAATAGATGATGAACACTGATGATATTGATGATAAAGATGGTAATTAATTATTACTATTTATACTATTCATTAATCATGTTTACCTGATCATGTGTTTATATAGGCATGTGATAAACTTGTTGCTATTCAATTGCTAAAATCATGACTCATTAAAAGCTAATCATAGTCAAACCAGTGTTAGCCTTTTGAGCCTCATGAACCCCATGTTATATTTGTTGAGTACGACATGTACTTACGCTTGCTTTTTTCAATTATTTGGATAAAAATCCCAGATGGGTACCAGATTGCTAGAGTTTAGAGGAATTAGGCTTGTGATCAACCAATCAGTTGTCCCTATAGAATTAGAGTCTTCACCCGAAGATCGGAGTTGTCTTTTCTGCTATTTTCTATTTAAGGTTATATTCTTTATACTAAGTACGTTATATATTGAGCATTGTCTATTGATATTACCCTTATTTGTAGCTATATGTGAGATTTGACTTCCTAGGCTCATATATGGTGTGTATCTGGTTTTTATTCTTAAAACTGGGTGCTACAAAGTAGTATCAGAGCAATGCTAACTGTAGGACGCACGCCTAGTAGAAACTGGTCGTTTTAAGGTTTAAAGTTGCTAAAAAAACCCTTGCTCTATGAACCTTGATATTTTCTTCTCTACTATATTTCTACCCTTGTTATTCATCTCTACCATGGTGCTTATTTTAAAGTCTTTGTTCTCATCTCCACTGCTTGATTTGATATGCTTTTAGAACTACTCCTCATCGCCTTCTTGCGTAATCTGAAGACGAGTCTTAGGATTGTTACCCCTTGTACAATGAGGACGATAGTATCGCAAGTTGAGTCAATGATTGAGTTGTGCACCTTTATGGATTTGTCGAATTGTCATTATGCTCATGCTTGTTTTGGATCTTTGTAATGAATGCAATGATCTTATGGGGTTTGCCCATAATTTCATTTAGTTTATGGGCCTAAGGTATAAGGATCCGTGCAATAAATAGTTGGGTTTTGGTTTCTCCTATTTCCTCTATCTTGTCTTTCAGAGCAACCTATCTTTATTGGCTTATATCTCTGATTTTGGATGATCAGAAATCATGAGAAAATTTTGGACAATAGTAGACTTCCATACCTTTCTTCGACCGCAAAATCCGTTTGATAGCTATTTTGGTTATGGAGATACAAAAATCACAAGGAGATGCATCTGTGCTGTTTGGAACCTGGAGTAGTTTCTCTTGTGCACTATTTTAGACCAAGTTAACTATAGAATTTGGAAAAGTGTTCTATAAGGAAGTCATGGAGAATTTTATAAGCTTTCCAATGGTATAAGCACAACTTCATTGGATTAACAGAATGATAGTTACAGCCATTTTACTGCGCTATTGTTTTTCTGCTCGCGAGGAATTTTAGATTTCTTGTTCTTGCCCATACACAAGAGTCTCATTGGGATGTCAGGACGTTGTGATACTAGTTAGCTCATAGAGAAGAAGGTGCAAGCTACCCTTTTTATGTCCCCTAGTTGATCTTTTCTTAAGGGGGGTAGCCAAGTTGAAGGAGATGCAAGATGAAGGTTTCATACATTCTAGTGGGAATATAGGTTGTGACTCTAGACGGGAAGTCACTATCAAGTGCAGGTATCTTTGTTAAAGATGTGTTACTTGTTGGATCAAGAAACCTCAGGTGAGCTTGGAAGAAGAGGTTGAAGTAAAAACTATGTATTAGCTTTGCCAAATCAGGACAAGAGCTTTATATCCACTAGGATGCACCTTGTCAACGTGTGGGATGTGTCCTCATACGAGAAGAAAAGTAGTGGCTTGTTCATTAAGTCAACTAAGGAAGCGTGTGTTAAACTGCCTAACATGTTATCTGGAGTTATTCATTGTGGAGCATAGAAGTACTATCTTCTAGGCGTAAAAGTGATATATGGGAGGATCACAAGAATCTACAGGACATCTTCACTAAGATGGTCTTGAGCTTGTGAAATGCTCGTTGGAATGAAGTTGGTTATGAGCTTGCGACATCATTGTTGGATTGAAGCAATCAAGGTTTTATGACTTGGAAAAGTGCAATCATTTGGAGAAGCAAAAGTCGTTGTCAATGTTTTTAGCAAGAGAGAGTTATGCTAAGAAGATTTGAACGACACCATGGACTAAGAGTTGTGTTTGAGAGTCGAGCAACTTAACCAGAATCCTTAAATGTTTTAAAGATTGGTAGTAGAATCCTCTTTTGACCAAGAGGTTTATCAGGCTTCGTTGGAAGGTGGATATTTTAAGAAAGAGAATTGGTATTATAGGAAAGGTGGCCTAGTGATTGGAGTTACCTGAGTATTGTTTGGAGTACCTATCAGAATCTTGGAATCAGTTTGATAAGTTACTTGGAGTAAGGTTAATAGGTATGCAAAGTAAAGTGGGATCTTTATCAAGACGATGAAACTACACGAGGAAGTAAAGAAGAGTCCAAAGACGGAGTATCTCTATCTTCTAGTCGATGTCTTCCGAATCTCAAGGACGAGATTCATCTTAAGGGAGGTAGAATTGTAACACCCTAAAATTTGCCTCATTTGAAAATAGAGCTAAAATGATTTAATTATGAATTTTTGTGCTCATGAAAATGTAGGAAATAAAACTTTTTGTTAAATTAAAATTTATCATAAGGTAGCAACATGAGTGTGCATACATGCTATGGCATATTATTTTTTTATTGAGTGGCTGATTCCAAAATTCAAAATAGAAATTCAAAACTCATTTGAAAATGGTTTGAAAAGAAAGGAAAAGAAAAAAATACAAATCCTCCCTCCTCTCTCTTTTGGCCCGGGTGGCTGCTTAGCCCGGCTTGCTTCTCTTCGTCTCCTGTGGCCTAGCTTCCCTCTCCTCATCAGCTCATGCGTAGACCTGCTCTTCCCCCTCCTCGCAGCCAGCAATGCTAGCGGCCCACCCCACTTTTCCCCACCTTGATGCCGGCCCATCCCCGCGGCCCAGCACCGAGCCCGCTCTGCCCTCTCCTTGTGCAACTGACCAGCCAGGCCCGCTTGTCGGCGCCATCTCCTACTTCTGGTCGTGACCCGCTCGGGCTCTGCCGATTCAGTCTCACAGACGGTGAGTCCGTGTCTACACCGTCTCCTCCTTGGCGTGCACCCTAAGCCACCGTGCCTCATAAATATCGAGCTCCGTGCTCATGTTGTTCTAAACCGTGCCATAGAGCAAAGCTGTAGCGCCGTCTATGCCCTAGCGCCGCCCATCCGATTTCGTCTAGAAGAGCCGACGTCGCCGAGCTGATTAGACGCCCCTCCATCATGGAAAGTTTGTTCCCGAGATTCTCGTTGAAGTTGCGAGCATGCCAAACCCCTTTTCTCCCTCTCTATCGCTCCATCTTTGTCTCCCCGCGCCGTAGCTGCTACGCCACCGCCATAGCTCGCATCAAGCCGCCTCTGCTCGATTTTAGTGGCCATAGATCGATGTGCTTACTTTGCCATAGTGATGTCTAGCTCCTTGTGCGTAATCCGAGTCAAATCAAGCTTCGAAGAAGCATTCCCCAATTGCGTCGACGAGCAATCGCCAAACGCTGGCGAGGAATCCCCCGCAGCTCCACTGTTTCGGCCGGCTATTCCCCTCTCCCCCGTCCCTGTCTAATCTCAGCCCCTATCCTAGATCTAACGGCAATTAGAAGTTATACCCCTTCGCCTGGCATATTTCTAAAGAGTCCCTCGAGTTTTTTAATATAGAACCCGCAGTCCACTCTCTAGAGCTAATCTCATCCATCCAACTCTAATCCAACGGCTTACATCCCTCCATACCCCTTGGGCTGGAACAATTGCTAAAGAGCCCCAACCCTTTTATAGATTCTAACCCATGGTCCATTGCGTATTTGACAGATTATGCCTTCTTCTTTTAAAAGCGTATTTTGTTCGGTTGACTTCAAAAATATGTTTTCAGTTATTTACAGTTTTGCCATTAGATTTATCTAGGCTATAACTTTGTCGTTTTAACTCCGATTTGACCCGTTCAACTTGCGTTAGGTTTGTAATTCCATAATCTACATGTTCATACTACTATTAGATATGTTTTCAACTTTTAAAATTTCTGGTTAGATTTAATCTATTATTTTAAAGGAAATCTTCTTTAATTCATATCTTCTATGTTTTAGCTCCGAATTGACCCGTTCAAGTTGTGCTAGATTCATTGCAACGAGATCTATGCATTAGTAACAATGTTTATCATGACACTATTTCTAAAATTTCATGGTTTAAACTCTAATTTGAATAATAATTTTGCAACTAGATTTTGTAAATGGAATATGATTTGTTTTACTTTAGTTTTCTAATTCAAATATAAATTTGACTTAATTCAGTTTATATTATTTATAAAATATCTTATTTATGAATTTATATAGTTAAAATAAATGAAGCCTATAGTTTTCTTTTCCACATACAAAGCAAATCTATCGGTAGATGTATCTTTTTAACAGTAGCTCCGATTAGAGTGATTTTCGCGTCCGTGTGTTCGTAGCGAGACGTAGATTCGCTTTACAAACTTTCGTCTTGATTTTATGTCTAGTGTACTGTTCTGATTTAGTTCTATTGTTTGCTTCATGTATGATTGCATGGATGTTTGTGTGGTGCTTTATGATCATGTCCAGTCGGTGAGCTTTATGTGTTGAATCAAGAAGTAGATCTTTGAAGATTTGGATTGGAAGAAGGATCTAATTTTATGGCAAGTATAGCATGGGATCTTCCTTGTTGTCCTATACACCTTTAATCATTTAATTCATATTGCATGTGTCTACCTTGACTACCACTAAGGATTTCCTAGTACTTTGTACCTTGTGCCTTGTTACCTATGGGGTATTGCATTGGGTAGTATGATGCTAGTGCTCAACTACAACCATGATCTTGTAACTTAACTAATGGTATATGCAATAAACACTAACAATGCTTTTTAGCAAAATGGAATCATGGGGCTAGAGCATTGGGCTGTTTTTATGGTACTCTTGAATCCTCTCCCTACGGACTTATCTATAAGTGATCATCCGAGACTTACAATATAGCTGTGAGGGCTACATGGCTCTAGCTTTAGCTTAGTATGAGGACTTTTTCTAGCTTGTTAGTGGTTACCTTTATGGCGCAAGAGGGGTGTGTTCCAGGTTGGATATAGTGCAGCCTCTGTCCGTCAGTGTATAGGTTGCGCGTCATTGTGCCTGTTGGAAGAGGAGCCCTACATTCGTAGGCCACAGAAACCTAGCGGCCCTAACTTGTTAGACGAACCTTCGAAAGGCTTCATAGTGAACCCTGTCGACCTTCCTTGGTAGTGGGTCAAGAGGCTGATCACCTCGGGCGAAAGGGTAAATCACGAGTCAGTGAAAGTGTACAATATAAGCATAGTGTAAAACTGGTATATCAGTCGTGCTCACGGTCACAAGCGGCCTTGGAATATTTACGGAATAGATGATGAACACTGATGATACCGATGATAAAGATGCTCATTAATGATTACTATTTATGCTCTTCATTAATCATGTTTACCTGATCATGTGTTTATATAGGCATGTGATAAACTTGTTGTTACTCAATTGCTAAAATCATGACTCATTTAAAGCTAATCATAGTTAAACCAGTGTCAACCTTTTGAGCCTCATGAACCCCATGTTATATTTATTGGGTACGACATGTACATACGCTTGCTTTATTTTTCAATTGTTTGGATAAAAATCCCGGATGGGTACTAGATTGCTAGAGTTTGGAGGAATTAGGCTTGTGATCAACCAGTCAGTTGTCCATCTGGAATTGGAGTCTTCACCCGAAGATTGGAGTTGTCCTTTCCGCTGTTTGCTATCTAAGATTATATTTTTATACTAAGTATGTTATATATTGAGCATTGTCTATTGATATTATCCTTATTTGTAGCTATTTGTGAGATTTGACTTCCTGGGCTCACATATGGTGTGTATCTGGTTTGTTCTTAAAATTGGGTGCTACGCGCGTCCGGTCGTCCCAACTGTTGAAGCTAGCGCGTTGATCGGATTCGGCGCTGAGTCCGGTCACTGTCGATTGGACACATCCAGTCGCACTGGCGCCGCTCTAGAACCTCTCGAGACTCGATTGGACGTTGTAGTTCCTCCGTCCTGTCGATCACCCTCCAACATCCGGTCAGTGCTGAGCTATTGTCGCCACAGTGAACAGTGTCATCGCTGCGTCCGGTCACTATTACTGATGCCTGCCGTTGCCGAGCATCTTGATCGGACATGTCAAGTCGCTATAAGGACTGTGTCTGGTCACCTCTGTGAAGCTTGTTTCTTCACGATCTTGCGTCCGGCTTGGTTCCCATCTTCGTGCTTGGACTATACTTGATATCTTGGGTCTTCTCTTGTGCTTCTAGGGTCTTGCTTAAGGTATTGATCATCGGATCATCATGTCGCCTTCATCCAAGTCACGTCTTGCACCCTATTGAACAATAAAACAATTACTTGCAAATTCATTAGTCCAATTTGGTTGTGTTGGTCATCAAACACCAAAATTCAAAGTAAATGGGCCTAGGGTCCATTTTCCTTACACTGTCCTCCAAAGTCCATTGTATTTTGATAAAAATTTTAATCTTACTGGATGGATGGAGTACGCTAATTAAGAATGTTGAGCATCCTGGTTTGGGTAACAAGAGCTTGATTTGTAGGGTAATTGAAAAATGTCTTCCAAAACAAGGTGGCATACGTTGGCATCGTCGTCAGGCATTTTGTGCACCTTGGTTCGGTTTCTTTGGTTGTACTACCTCTATTCCAAATTATTAGACATTTTAGCTTTTATAAATACATAGTCTTTGTTATGCATTTAGATATACACAATGTATAGTTACATAGTAAAAACATTGTATATAGAAAAGTCAAAACATCTTATAATTTAGAACGGAAGGAGTATTCTTGTAAAGGTTTTCCTTTTCTTCTTGGGTTTATGTTCCTGTATAGTTGGTTTCAAGTTGTTGGTATTGCTTGGGTTGCATCCAGTTGTAGTTTGCTGTCCTGCGTGGTAAGGGCTAGTGTAGTTGTTGTGTAGAGGTTGTCAGTGCTCAGCGATGAGTTCCTTGTCAAGGGTATCTGGTGATAGGATCTCGTTGTTTGGTCTATACAACGATGTTGTTCAATCGATCGGGGATGTGGTTGAGTATCTCAAAGTTGCACCCCAAGTTGTGTGGTTTAGGGATCCAATTTGTACTAGTTTTGCTCCTAGTTATATGTGTTTTAGACCCTTGTAAGCTGAATAAATTGTCTTCTAATAATAGTTATGGCAAAGAAAAGCTTTTAGCATCCTTTAAAAAAAGCTAACAAGATATTACCAGTTGGGTCTGGTTGATATTGAGTAGTTTGAGTGCGTTAGCCTTCTATAAGGAGGCTATAGCTATAGGTTGGAGTGTCCTGTGTGGGCGACTTTACACGATTGGTGTAATGCAATTATGACAACCTTAAGGGATACTCCATCCATCAAAAAATAAATGGCATTTTAGGTGTTCCCTAATTTTAATCCAATGTTAGACTAAGTTTGTACAAAAAGTACCGAAGTTTATGTGTATTTGATGTCATAAATTTGAAGTTATTTCCTATAAATTTTTTGAAACTCCAAATGATTTCACTTAGGACCAACCTAAAACAGCAGTTAGTTTGGCACAACACACGAAGAAAATATTGTGAAACCTCATAAATAAACATTTCAATGTTCACCATCCCTCATCATCAAATCATAGAGATCCAATCTATATCTAGGCCTTGTTTAGATCCCATCAAAGTTCCAAGTTTTTTCACTCTGTCTCCATCACATCAATTTTTAGCCGCTTGCATGGAGTATTAAATGTTGGTAAAAAAAATAACTAAATACACAGTTTAGTTGGAAATCACGAGATGAATCTTTTGAGCCTAGTTGGTCCACGATTGGACAATATTTGCCAAATAAGACGAAAGTGGTACTATTCATCAGGTTGAAAAAAGTTTCAATCTAAACAAGGCCCTATACATTCTGTGCTTGCACAGGTCCTAGATCACGCTGGTAAGAAGATCATGCTGTTTTACTGTAAGTGGGCTCTATGTGGCAGCGACGTGTGTGAGAAACTATAAAAAGTCAATTGACTGCTGCGGTGAAAAAGAGGACGAACATACTGTAAAACCTAGAAACATTAGAGGTTTCGAAGTTCATCTTCCTTATCAAGTTTGATGTCCCCATCATACATACTGAGCAAGTGGGCATGCTGGAACTTGTTAACAGAAATAAGTTTTATTTGCGAAAGAGAATACATGCGGTCTATGATGTATCAACAAAAATCTTGTAGTGATCTATGTTTACAAGATGGTTTGTTATATAGAATTTTTGATGATGTCGCTCAAGCACATGAGCTAGAATGAAGCGGCTATAGATAGATTGTACCTTGTCTCTAGATAGACAAACTATAGACAGACAGACAGACAGATAGATAGATAGATAGATAGATAGATAGATAGATAGATAATCATACAAACAAAACAAAATAGATAATCGGGATGGTAGGTATAGATAGATAGATAGGTAGGTAGGTTGGTAAGTAGGGATAGACAGATAGATAAAAAGAAATAAAGTATACATGTATAGATAGATTGATAGATAGATAGATAGAGATTGATAGAATAAATACATCAACAGACACATAGACAGCTTGGTAGGTAGGTGTAGATAGCTAGATAGATGGTTAGATTTATATATAGATACAGATATTGAAATGCATAGAAAAAATAATTTAGAAATGAATAAATCTAATTTTCACATAGATCCTTGCTTCTATATAATGAAATGCACAGCGAAAGAAGAAAAACAAATACAGTTAAGAAGCGCACCTCTCATCATCACTAAAGAAAGTGAAACGGGAAAATAGAGTGAGAAAAAAAAGGAAAGAGTGTAATTGTCCTCTCATATTATGGCGGTCATCAAAAGCAATACAGCGAGTATTTGTTTCCTGATACTTGTGATCATGTGTTCAACCTCTCCGTCATGCCATGGTATATACATATATATAGAGATCACTACTTATACATCGAATTGTTACTTATTACTCATTGTTTTCCTATTAATAGTTCATTTTAGTTTTTTGCTAAGTCAAACTAACTACACTAACATTGGCCAAGTTTTTTTGAAAAATATTAGCATGCACAAGTTCAAATAAATACAGTATTAAAACACATTCCTTGAAAATTTATTAAAACTAAAAACAAAGTTAGAGGAAAGTATAATTTGAAACGGACGTGGCACAAATGAACGAGTATTGATTATTTTGCATGGTGTTACATGCACGTGTAGGCCAACAGCAGCCTCAGGTGGCACGCGGTCGTCCTCCCATCAAGCCAGAGCCTCCTATTCCAGTGCCTTGGGTGCCGGTGCCGGCACCACCTCAACACAGTTTGTTGCAGACAGAACCAAGGTTGGCACGCGGTCGTCCTCCCATCAAGCCAGAGCCTCCTATTCTAGTGCCTAGGGTGCCAGAGCCGCGTCCACCTCCAGAGCCTCCTATTCCAGTGCCTGGGGTGCCAGTGCCGCGTCCACCTCCACACAGTTTGTTGCAGACAGAGCCAAGGTCAGAGACGTGCTACCCTAACAATAACAAACTCTCTCCGACTGGCTGCGAGCAGATGTGCAAGAAAAGTGGCATCGAAACCAAACACAGCTACTACATCGAGAGACAGGATGCTAAATGGGAATGCTGCTGCCCACATTAAGCAATGTAACGCAAGCATCTGATTGATGGAAGCACAATAAAAATGGTTGTTTTTGTTGCCTAGATGTACATGATGCTAAATGGTTGCATGTAACAACAAACAAAGGGCACTCCTAGCACTCCCACTACCGGACTCCTTGAGTTTGCCGAGTGCCCGAAACACTCGGCAAATGGTTCGCCGAGTGTAACACTCGGCGAACAGGACTCGCCATAAACAGTGACGGCAAAGCCAACTTTGCCGAGTGTCTTTTATCGGGCACTCGGCAAAGACTTTGCCGAGTGCCCGACACTCGGCAAAGTTGAAACCGAAAAAAACCCGAAAAAATGGGAATTTTTACCCAAAAAAAATGGAATTTTTTTTTTATCGACGGAGGCCCCCACCGGTCAGCGCTCACCCATCTCCGACATTTTTCGCGTGAATTTCATAGCTACGCGGCCGACGCGATTCGAACCCGAGACCTCCCACTGTGCACGTACCTCCTCTACCACTACACCACACTCACACTTTGTGTCTGGATTCCATTTTAGTTCCCAATATATTATACTAAACCGAGTGTAAATTGCATGTTTGAGGCCCTAAACGAATTCAAATAAAAAAGTTGTAAACTACAAAGTTTCATAACTTTTCGAGATCTACACTTTTAGTTTAGTAAGTTTTCCATCCGAGGTCATTTACAAAATTTGAATTTTAAAATTTTGAAATTCAAACACAGTTTTGCATGACAAGATGTTTTCAAATCAAAAAGTTGTCAACTACAATGTTTCATAACTTTTCGAGATCTACAAAGTTTATTTTGGTTGTTTTTTCATCCAAGGCCGTTTGAAAAGTTCGAATTTTAAAATTTTGAAATTCAAACGCAGTTTTGTATGACAAGATGTTTTCAAATCAAAAAGTTGCCAATTACAAAGTTTCATAACTTTTCGAGATCTATAAAGTTTATTTTGGTTGTTTGGTCATCTGTTCATCCGACATGGTCGTTCTAACATTGTTCACAAATCTTATATATCTCTCTTGTAGTTTCATAAACTACAAGAGAGATATGTTAGATTTGTGAACAAATTTATTTTCACTTTGTCGTATGAAGAAAAGACCAAAACAAACATTGTACATCTTGATGAGTTATACAACTTTGTAGTTGAAAACTTTTTCATTTGAATTAATTTACTGCTTCAAAATGTGCTTTGAAATTTTCTTTGCCGAGTGTAAAAAAAATAACACTCGGCAAAGAAGCTCTATGCCGAGTGTAAAAAAAAAACACTTGGCAAAGAAGCTCTTTGCCGAGTGTCAAAAAAAACACTCAGCAAAGAGACTCTTTGCCGAGTGTTAAAAAAAACACTCGGCAAAGAGCCTCTTTGCCGAGTGTCAAAAAAACACTCGGCAAAGGCGTCTTTGCCGAGTGCCCGAAAAACAACACTCGGCAAACCACCTGGCACTCGGCAAAGAGCCGGTCTCCGGTAGTGACAAGTGGTTTCTTTGCCGTTAATGAGGGTGCCATTGTAGCAAGAGATTTAATAGTAGAGACCGAAATGATTTCTCAATGGACAAATGATGATTTTGGCTCCAAAAGGCTGAAGCAAAAAAAAAAACTGCTTGTTTGGTGTTGAGGTCATATAGACTCGTTACAATCCATAGGCCTACCGTCCCTCGCTGGCGTTAGGGCTACTACTAAAAAGATTTTTGGGGACTGACAGTTTTATTTATGGAGGTGGGCAAAACTTGATGGCATCTCCAGAAAGACTTCAAGGACAGTATATTCATTTTAAAAGACACTTTAAAAAAGACCGCCACCTAAAATTAATTGGCAAAGGCCCGCTGATGAGATCCTAACAAACAAGTATCTTAAGCCTCGGGTCCAATGGTTCCCGAATGAAGAAGACCCCCCGACCGACCCCTCCAAGATCGCCCAGGGGCTCGGGGGCTATGCCCATCGGGCACGCTCGCGCGCACCCTCTGGCAAAGAGATCCGGCCAAGCCTGACTCGACCGCAGCATCCGCTTGGGGCTCGGGGGCTCCCCCGAGCCTTGGGCACACGGTCTATGGCGCGACCAAGCCCGGTCCTTGGCTCCTGCCCAGCTCACGACGCCAGCCAAGGCTCGGGCACAAGAAGACAAGCCTCGAGCCACCGATGCTCAGGGCTCCCCGCCGCCGCTCCCCAAACGCCGCCCTGCCAGCTACTCCTCCGACAGGGCCATGTTCAGGGCGTGACACAAGAAGACAAAGCTTCCCACGGCCTCTGGGGCTCAGGGGCTTCCAGGCCCACATGTCAGCCCTCGGAGCAGACCTCCTTCGCCACCAGAAGACTCTAGAAGGTCTCACCTGGGGGAGGCCAGTCCAAGCTGACATAGCCTGACACGCAGAGTGTCAGAATAGAGCAGTCAGATGATGCCCAAGGCTTCTTCGTCTCCAAGACACCGCGATAGTCCACGGCGCACCGCTGCAAGACCTCCCTAGACTCTGGCGCACGTAGACCGTAGACTAAACCCCCAAACCGCCATGTACCCAACCTATCTCGTTATATAAGGGATAAAGTAGGACCTAGAGGGGGAGGATCCGATTTGATCACCAGACACCTATCCGCTCTGCACAGAGAGTAGGGGCAACCCGGAGAGGGGCACCGAGAGCCCCTCCTCCACCGCATTCCATCGTCTTCCTCCTCTCCGACGAGGGGGAAGGCTCCACCGGCGGCGAGACAACCTTAGGATTAGCACCGAGCTAACCCCCTACCAAATCTTTTTCCTTTACACTCTATTGTAACCTCCGATTTTGGGTGCTCTTGAGTATAAGGATCATCGGCTGCTAGACGTAGGGACCGAATTGGCCCAAACCAGGATAAACCGCTGCGTCTCCTCTGCGTGATTCTTATGTTCCTAAGTCCACCCGAGCCACTGAAGACCCGTACTCTGACACCGACTCGAACAACATACTTGCCGCGGTTTCGACCCTGCGACACCCACCCTTGAAAAAGTTGCCCATTTTTAGAGGTAGACCACTTAAGAGGCCCATTTAAGAAAATAGGCCCAAAGCCCAAAAACACATTACTAGATTTGCTTATATATACCACTACTACACAAATCTTTTCTGAGGCAACCTTTTTTAATTAACCACGGCAGTGATTGCAAACACCTCCTTCCAAAGATCACGGTTAATCGTGGATTAATGGAGGCGGACGCGTTATGGTGCCCGCCTCCGTTAATCCCATTAACTGAGGCGCCTCCGTTAATGTTCTCCAAAAAACCCAGAAAAACAGAAAAACTTGCGACTTTGGGGAATCGAACCCACGACCTATCGCGTCTCTACCACTGTACCACACACTCATTCATGTCTATATATAATATGCTATCATTTTATATCAATATTTCATAGTGTTATATTGGATATTTTAGCTACTAAATGAACTCTAATGAAAAAACTAAACTACAAAGTTTTAAATCTTGTGTAGTACTACAACTTTGGTATAGGATGTATCTCCATCAGAGATAGTTTGAAAATTCAAAAAATTGAGTCTTAGAACACGTGAATTTCAAACACATATTTGAGACTCTAGGTGACTTTGGTATTAACTTGTCAATATCAAACATGTAGATCAAGTCGGCCACTAGAACTTTGGTATTAACTATGTGAACATTTGAGATCATTTAGGAATTTGAAATTTTAAATTTGAAAATCAATAACCTTCGAAACCATATTTGGGACTCTAAATATCTTCAAATTAAAAACTTTTCAACTACAAAGGTGTAGATTCTACTGAGAACTATAACTTTTGTATAGACCATGTCAACATCCGAGATCGTTTGATAATTTTAAATTTTAAATTTCAAAATATGTGGACTTACAGCAATATTTTAGGACCCTAAACAGTTTCAATTCAAAAACTTCTCAACTAGAAAGTTGTAGGCCTCGTCAAGAGCTACAATTTTGATATAAAGTTTGTGTTCATCTGAGTTCATATGGAAAAGTTATGAATTATTCTTTGTTGCAATCATTAATCTAGGCGCACATCTTAAGACTCCCGCCTCCGTAAATCGATTTATGGAGGAGGACGCTTATAATGAACGCCTCCAAAAATATTCGATTCACCGAGGCATTTGGCTTATGGTGCCTGCCTCAGTTAATCCATTAACGGAGGTGGTTGTCGTAAGGCAACCGCCTCGGTTAATCGTGGATTAACGGAGGCGGTTGGCTTACGGTGCCTGCCTCGGTTAATGATTAACCGAGGCGGTTGCTGGGTCGGCTGCCTTGCCACAAATAACCGAGGTTGGCAACCGGCCCAACTGCCTCGGAGCCCAAAAACTAAACGCCTTGGTTAAGTTTTTATGTAGTAGTGTACCAAACATAGCGTTTCGGGTTCCCACACCACCTCCCTCCATTTTTCCACCATGCCGCCCCTCTCAATTCTCAGCAGTTCTCTCTCCCCTCCACTCCCCTCCTCCCTTGGAGCTCCCTTAATCCTGTCACTGTCCAACCACTCCAACCCCTATTGCGTCCCACCAAAGCATCACCTCTGTAAACCATGATTAACAGTGACTCTATAGTGGAGGCAAGCAGCTGTAAATGTTTTTTCATTCTTAGATTGTCTTCTATGTGCTAATGCGAGCCACTCATCACTTTGACGGTGAAATTTCACATTTTTTACATTCTCAGAATAAAAGGAAGAATAACATAACATCAGCATATTTTTTATCAATAACAAGTTCCACTTGTACTTGAAATATTTTCATGTAGAACTTAGCAAAATGGAGAAATGTGAGCTTGTTGGCCCACCATAAGGCGGTCGGTCGACCACCCCTATGGGGCCCACTGCCATGCCATGTCACCAGGATCTATGTCATGAGCTCCCAAGCCAATATTCACCCTTGGATGCAAGTTGTGTTTCTTCTCAATGGCTTAAGATCAACTCACATGGATCCATGGACCCACATTCAAGCAAACCGACATGACCAACAATTTCCAAGCATCAAACACACACCATGACAACTGGGCCATGCTTCTAGAAGGAGGGTAGCCCCACATTTCCATACGGAGGTCGGTCGACCCCTCCGTATGCGTTTTTACACCAGCCGGTTAAGTTAGGCATCAGCACTCCCAAGTCTTTTCCATGGAGTAGGCACCATAGCAATAAAATTTATCCCTGTCTTGGCAAACCTTGTGGCAAGCCTTATCTGAACACTCTTCTTAGCGAAAGAGGACATAGCACCACACCTTTAATTTTGGTACCACCACCGGCGAGTGGTTCCAACCTTTGCAGGACTGGGAGGTTGCAAAAATGATGAATAGAACCAAGGGTACGGCAGCCATGATGGACCTGATCCAGGTGGAACCGCTCCTAAGTGCCATGAGGATGAGGAAGTTATTGCTCCTAGAATTGTTTTTGCGTGGATGGGTGTCCCATTTTTATCGTAGCGTGGTGTTCTTATATAGAAAAAAATTATATTCCAACTATAAATGTGTGGATCTCAGAGTTCATGACTACGATCTGCTCTTCTTAGATGCAAACAAATGTGCATGGGAAACATTATCTCTATTCTCTATCTATACTCTTTACATTAAATTTCTTTCTTGTTGCACAGGAGAGAAGGGCTTGACTGAGTGGCTTTCACCCATGGCGCTTTATCTCTGGGATGAGAATGGTCGTTTCATACTATATTGCTGTTAATTGTCAAAATATGATCAGGTGAGTTGAAAATACAATGGAAAATCATGTTCAAACAAAAAAGAACAAATTTGGATCCTTTTGGGCCAATTTGGCATTTTCCATGGAAAGGTGTCCAAGGCTGGTTTTGGAAACTGGCCCAGGCCATTTTGTGCGGTAAAAGTTGGCCAAGGCTGGTTTCGGCATGTTATCTAGGACAGTCAGTAAAAACCGGTCCAGCATAATTTTGGAAACAGGCTTGAGCCAGTTTTGGCAGTCCAAGCCCCAACTCATCCAATCTCATGGAAAACTTATAAATGACATGTAAAATAAGTTTCTTAGTTTAATACGACCACCCTCTCTGTTTATATGAGAGGAGTACGATTGATTGAGGTACACATCTATCCAATCAACAAAAAAACCAATCTACTATAGCTACCCTCTCCACTACTTGTCCAGTCTGTTATTATTGTTTGTTCTACACTGCCGCTGCTGATGGCTATTGGTTCAACAATGATGAAGCTCTAGAGACTTCAAGGCAGCTAGGGAAGCCCATAGTTGTCACATGTCCCAACAAGGTCCCTCCTAGACATGTGAGGTTTCAGGTTTGAAGAGCTATCGTGTCTTGTGTGTTGTGTTCCCAATGAGACTCCTCTGATGATGTGTCTTGCATATCGCACTCATCGTTGGAGGTGCCTAGTGAAATGTTCATTAGCGAACTTGTTATTAGGTGACAGCCAACCTAAAAGTCAGCCAAGCTGACCATTGTCCCCCTCAGATCCTTTAAGATCTAGTGTTCTAGCTCCTTGAATTGTGCGACCAATAAAAACGTTAACACACTTTTTGATGACTCCACTGGGATGGTTATTTCGGTTCTACCTTACAGTCAAACCATTATGCCCCATCCATGTTTTGTGTAACACCCGGTTTCAAGGACAAAGCCAAATGCACACCATATGTGAGCCCTGGAAATCAAATCTCACATATAGCTACAAATGAAGGGGCAGTATCAATTCATAATGCTTAATATATAACGAACTTAGCAAAAGAGATAACCTTAGAAAGCAATCAACGGATAGACAACTCTGATCTCCGGGTGCAGACTTCACTCCACTGGATCCATCTTGTGACAACGACGGGGGCTGTCCATCACCTTGGTCAACGTCTTGTTCTTCATCACTGCTCACATCGATGATCTCTTGAGAGATCTCCTCCATAGGTTTTATTTCTTCCTCTTCTTCAAGCTCGGGTGTAGGAGATGGCATTGGTGATGGTGGTTCGACAGGGTAGAGCACTTGCTTGTCATGATACACATTCAGCTCTTCATCTTGCTCCATAGGCTCGTACATGTAACGAGGTGGATGGCAGCCTCCAACAGACATGCGAGCGCTCTTGGGTGCACGAGACATCTATAGAATTTAGACTTTGGTTAGAAAGAAGCAATATTTTGTAATAGAATGCGATAGAAGAGCATCAAAGTTTAGCAAATACCAAGATCAAGACGGAAAGCAAGAAGTAGGTGAAGCAAAGAACACTAAAATGACAATTCTAACTAGGCTTGCGTCCTACAGTCAGCATTACTCTGATACCACTTGTAACACCCGGTTTCAAGGACAAAGCCGAATGCACACCATATGTGAGCCCTAGAAATCAAATCTCACATATAGCTACAAATGAAGGGGCAGTATCAATTCATAATGCTTAATATATAGCAAACTTAGCAAAAGAGATAACCTTAGAAAGCAATCAACGGATAGACAACTCTGATCTCTGGGTGCAGACTTCACTCCATTGGATCCAACTGACTGGTTGATCACAAGCCTAAACTCTTCCTGAGGTGGGGAAATAGCAAGAGTGAGTCCATGTCGAACTCAACAAATATAGCCAAGGGTTTATGAGGCTCAATAAGCTGACACTGGTTTACTGTGGTTAGCAATTAATTGATCATCTAATTTAGCATTTATTAGCATCAAGGTAGTAGCAAAACCCATTTACACATGATCAATGAACATGAATAATCAATATCTTAAACAATTAACATAAATGATCATCTTAACAAGTAAAAGTCATTATCCCTTAATATAAGTGTTCCAAGGTCGCTCGTATCCGTGAGCACGGCTAGTATACCAGTTCGTTAACTCTGCGCAGAGGTGTATACTTTCACTGTGAGTCATGATTTCCAAATGTATGGGTTTGCAAGGTCCAAAACACCGGAAATCATATAAAGCCACCTAAGAGCTTGTCTAACCGGCCAGGGCCGCAGGGTCATCAGATATAGGAACCCCCCTTCCAATAATATAAAAGGCCGCTTTCATAGCTAGGCTCAACAGGATAGAGGCTGTCCTATACCCAACTCGTAGACCTCTAACCAGCTAGAAAAGGGTTTCTCAAGCAACTAGAGCCAGAGCCATATAGCCGCCACAGTTGTACGTTAATCACGGATAATCAGTTACAAGACAAGTCCTTCTGTTGCTAAAAAGTCATCTTGTTTATGTTTATAGCATATTCATTAATCAAGTTTCAAGATCATGATTGTTGCACTAGCAATAGAACTACCCAATGCAAACCTCCCAGGGTAAGAAGGTAATTGAGTATTCAAAATCTAGGAAATCCTACCGTAGGTGGCAAGGAAGACACATGCATATGTATTTTAGTGAGCATCATGAATAGGACAACAAGGAAGGTCGTTAGCTATACTTGCCTTGATCAAAGCTCCTGAAGATCCTACTGGTCTTGCTGGTCGTAGATGAACTCTTGATCCCCAACAAAAACCTCACCGTCTATACTCGATCAACAACACCAAGCAGCAACATACAATCATCCGAGCAATCATACACGAGGCAAACAAATAGATTTAATTAGAACAGTACACCAACAGAGACAAACAGTTTTGAAAAGTTTATAAAACTATTCTACACATTGCTATGATCACACAGACGCGAAGATCACGAAAAACGGAGCTATAACGAGAAAGTTATAGATAAAGCAAGTTTTCCTATTAAAGAAATAGATTAAATCTAAACTTGAATTTTAAAGTTCAAAAACATGATGACAAATTATATGAACAGATAGATCTCGAAAAGACGAACCTAACGCAACTTGAACGAATCAATTTGGAGTTAAAACGAAGAAGTTATGAGCAATTAAAGGCAGTGGCAAAACTGTAATTAGATGGAACTTCAATTTGAATCTGCAAATTGGAAAATACGTTTTCCAGAGACGAAAGCGTAAACTAGGGAATACGCTTTGGACTGCGGGTTCTATTTTGGAAAAGTGCAGGGTCTCTTTAAGAAAAGTGCCAACCGAAGGGGTATCGGCCATCTAAAGCCGTTGGATCAAATCTGGACGGTCCAGATTAGTTCGGGGGAAGAGGGGAGCAGCTGCCGGCCGGAGAAGAAAAGGATGGCGGCGGCGGCCATTGCCGGCAGCAGTGGAGCTCATCGGAGCTCTCGGCTGAGGTGATTCCGGGCACCAATCGACACGCGACCAGTACCATTCGAACGGGGAGCTCAAGGCGAACTCACCTAGCTAGAAGATGGAGCCGACGGTGAACCAAGGTGAGCGCGCGGCACGATGGGGCGGCAGCAGCGTTCCTGCGCATGGTGACAACGCAGGGTGAACAAAATTGAACCAGGGAAAAGGCTCGGGAAGACGCACGGGATCAAGACGAAGCTTTCTTGCTAGCTTACAGGGGCAAAGGGGAACGGCTGCGGCAAATTTCGTTCGGCGGTGGCGAGCTAGGGTTTGCGGCGGCGTAGAGCTTGGGAACGAGGTGCTGGTGCTCGGTTTTTGGATGGCTGCGACGCGGACGCGAACGCACTCGCTATTTAAGGGGCTTGGGACGTGACGCGCACGCCAAGGCGATCGGAAATCGGGGCGGCGACGGGATTCGGTCGGGACAGAGTCCGGTCCAGCTCCGACTCAAGGAAGAAGATGACCGGACACGCGGGCCCGGAGCGTCAGTGAATGAATCGACGGGTCCCGGCTGTCTGCCGCAGAGAGAAAGGGAGAGCTGCGGCGCTGCGCCGCAGGCTGGCCATCCTGGGCCGGCCGTCTCGGCCCAAGAAGAAGGGGAAGGAACCGGGCGGGCCTGCTGGCGCGCTGGGCCAGAGGGAGGAGAGCAGGCCGAGTGGTCCAGAAACCAGGAGAGTGAAGGGTTTTCCCTTTTTCTTTTTATTTTTCAAACTTTTGAATCCATTTTCAAATAGATTTGAATTCCTTTTGAATTTAAACAAAATCCAATCAACTCAACAAAAATTATGCACAAGCATGTATCTATCTTTGATGTTGATTTTATTTTTATAAATTTATTATTTGTCCTATATTAAATGCTCACATAATTAACAAAAATAAATCATTTCATCTATTTTAAATTCAAACAAATTTTAGGGTGTTACATTTTGTTTTAACATATCCTTCTTGTGTTTCCTATTACCATTGCATCTGCCACAAAAGGCTGATCGCATTTGGTATTGCTCTCCTGCAATTTGTTTTTCGTTGTGCTACGTCTTAGGTATGTTGCCAATCTGAAAGCCACAAGTTCAAGCTGCTCAGCGGATATATTGGCGGGGTAATATCACTACAAAAGATGTGTCATCTTTTGACATTTCTAGCATGACAACAGTTCTAGATGTCACTAAATCATCGAGTCTATCACATTTGTTTTACTGCATTTTGACTTAGTGATATAAAAAAATGCATGTCACAAGAGATGTCATGATGCATGTCCAATTCGCTCTACTAACAAGATTTGTTGTGTTATACTGGCATTTTTTGTGTCACAAAGGCTAACTTACAAATGCCATCAATCTATGATAGAGTTTGTGCATCACAAAATAATTTATTGATTTTTTAAACATTATTGTCCTTGTTGGCATGTTCCACAGCCGCGTGGTCGGGTGGATCCATGTACTTTTTTATTTTTGTTGTTTTCCCAACATATTTCAGCCCATGTTATATATTTCATGGTTGATGTTGTTAAATGTGGTGCTTTATTTTACATACACCTAATCACTACAACAAAAAAATAAACAAAACATGCAGTCGTGGGTGTGAACTATAGGGTGCACTATGCCACATCCCATAATCAGTATCGGAGGGGTCGCTAAAAATGCCAAAACACCGATGGACGATTCTATTGACACAAAAATGTGGTAAAATGATCAACACGTAGCAAGCCGAAAGAATCTGCTTGATGGAGCAAGGCTGGAGATCCGCTTGGCTTCAAACACAGGACCGGTCGGCTTTGAGGTCGGAGGCGTACCAGCCAATTTGACCCTGCAATTGACAAGGAGAAGATAATCAACAGTTTAAGGTGGAACATGCCGGTGTTGCACCAGACAGTTCCAAATATACGGCTTTGAAAGCCAATAAATAAGGCCATCAACTAAATAGTCGATATCGAGCATATCCATGAAAGGAAGATCTTAAATCAAGGATGATTGGCTATTATTAAATGATAATGACGTGAATCAAAATAACCGATGCTCATGGATCATGGCAGATTCATGGTGAGTGATTAATCGAGACAAAAACAAGTATAATACACCCAATTATAAAGATCAATGATTTCACCTTTGAAAGCACAAACTATCGGCTAAATAGCCGCTTCAGATTAAAAGGGAGATTATAACATGTATGTAATCAACTATCTAATAAGAATAAATTTATAAATAACTAGATCTAATTGTTGACGATAGTTAACAACCAACTTAAACCGTCAATTAAACATGCATAAGGGCATAAATATAATCAGCAATGAAGGTTTAGGGGTTTAAACTAATAAATTCCATAAGTTTTGGTGAATCTGTGTTTCTAGTAGGGTTTAATCAGAAAACCGCCAAGGAGGACCTAATCGTCAAAGGAAAATACGGAGTTCCGCTGCGATACCTATGTGGGAAGACTCTAGAAGGGTCTAGAAGCCATGTCACCAAAGCAAAGGGCCACCCCCTGATAGGTGGGGCCGCTCGGCCTGTAGGGGGGCCGCCTAGCCTCCCTGGTCCCACCTATCAGCCAACTTTGTATGTCGGAGATAATGGATTCGAGCTCAAGCCGGCTCTCATCAACATGGTGCAAGCCAATTAGTTTTGTGGAAAGGCAAATAAAGATGCAAGTGCATATCTCCAACACTTCTTGGAGATCTGTAGCACCTTCACCATCGAAGGAGTAACCTCGGATGCCATACTACTTCGCCTTTTTCGCATTCTCACTCTTGGGGAAGGCAAAGCAGTGGTTTTGCGCCAATAAAGATAGGAATACTACATGGGATAACTACTCCACTGCCTTTCTCACAAAATTCTTTCCCATAGGAAAGACTAATGCTCTACATGGGAGAATCTCAAGCTTTCAGCAACAACATGATGAATCTGTCCCTAAGGCATGGGAACGTTTTCAAGATTATATTGTAGAATGTCCTCATAATGGGATGGAGAATTAGCTACTCATGCAGACTTTCTATCTTGGGCTGACCAATAGTTCTCGTGAGACAATGGATGCTGCTACTGGAGGTGCATTCCTGTCACTCACCATACCCGATGCAACAGCTCTTGTGGAGAAGATGGCCTCCAATCAAGGTTGGAATGAAGAACATGCTCAAACCCACAAAAGAGGTGGAGGTATACATCAACTCAAGGAAGTAGACAAGCTATCTGCCAAGATGGACCTGTTGATGAAGAAGCTTGAAGATCGAGCCAATGAGAAGCAAGAACTCATGCACATTTATGATTCTCGCATGACATATTATGTGTGTGGCAACACTGGGCATTCAGGGAATAACTATCCTGAAACCTAGGAGGATGTGAATTTTGTCAACAACAACAATTACTCTCGTCCTCAGCAGAATCAAGGATGGAACCAGCAACAAAGGCCCAACTACCAAGGTAATTATCAAGGTAACTATCAAGGTAATAATTTTAATAATTTCAATCAAACACCCTTGAGAGATTTAATTGCTGGTCAATCCAAAATTATGGAGGGATTATCTAGAAAGGTAGCTTCCAATCATAAAATTTTAGAGAACATAAATAATAGAGATGGATAGCTTTGCTTCTGCTATTAAGAACCAACATAGCTTTAATAAAATGCTAGAATCACCAATAGCACAGCTGGTGGCTCTTGTTCCTCCGTCCGATAAAGGTAAGATTTCATGGCAACCGAAAAATCTAGAAACAACAAATCTTGTCGATATTCACAATGCAGCTTACTACTACACGGAGCCATCGATGGGAAGGTGGATAGATTATACCTTTCTTGAGAAGAAGAGCGACCCAGGGAGACCTATCATCCCCATCGCCATTGGACCTCACATTTTCCAAAAAGTTGTCTTTGACTTCGAAGCAAGCGTCAACATCATGCCTAAGGTAATCTATGATCGAATTAATGGAGGTGCTTTATTATACACAAATATGTGTTTGCTGCTTGCAGATCAGTCACTCTATTACCCCAAGGAAATTCTTGAAGATGCCATTATTCGAGTGGGATAATCATATGTTCCCGTAGACTGTGGTTTTGGAAACAGGTGGAGATGTAAGGGCACCCATTATTTTGGGTTGACCTTTCCTATGCACCGCAAAAGCCATCATCTACATGGACAATGCCAAGATTTGCTTCACAATCAAGGACAGAAAGGAGAAGTTTTTGTTCAAGAATTGTATACACCATTCTTCTGGACATCCATAGACATTATACCTACCCGAAGTGACAACAGTGACCAAGAAGAAGAAGAATAGGAGGAGGAAGAACAAAGCCAGACAGCCACAAGAAGAGACAATCAACATGACCAACACACTCCGATCAGAGTATGACCACCTCCTTGCTTCACCATTACTTGCTAAGAAAGATGATCTAGGCGTACCAACGATCGAGTGTACTATTGGACAAAGAATCTTCCACAAGACCTTCTGTGACATTGGATCAGGAGTCAACATAATGTCCATGGTAACATATGAATATTTATTCGGTAATGAACCTTTGTTCCCTACATACATGCAATTGTAGATGGTAGACCAATCAATCCGATTTCCGAAGGGGATAGCAAAAGATATTATGGTAAGAATACATGATCACTATGCCCCTATCGACTTCATGGTTCTAGACATGGGTAAAGAAGAAGACGATAAACCCATCATCCTTGGAAGACCGTTCCTCAACACTACCAATGCGATCATCTATGTCAGATCTGGACAAGTCTACTTCCAATTCCCTAGAGAAAAGGTACACTATTATTATAATAGTTATACCACTTATGAGCAGCCGAAGAAGTCCCGCTCTAGGAGAAGACGTCGATCATCCCGAAACCAAAAGAATCAATCTCCAATGAATGAATGGGAGGAAGATAGGGAACCTAAAGGAGTTGTAAAGGTTGAACTCGTTTTGCCAAAGTCAATAGACCAAGCAGGTGTCGAAGGAGAAGGTAACATCGTCACTAGAGTCATTAAAGCTACAATCATCGGAGTCTCCATTGCCGGGACCAGATGATGCTAACCCCTTATCCTAATTTGTGCCACGAGTTTTGTTGTTCCTGTTGGAGTATTTTTGCAGGATGATCAGAAGTAAAACCATCCACCCGAAATACATTTTTCCCGAACCGCTGCTGCACCTGCTGCACGAGGAAAACAACTTCTGGAAGGAAGAGAGGGATTTTAAGAAAGACCACGACAACATCCAGCTTGGGGGAGGAGCATCCCCCATGTATCTAGCTAAGTATTTCTTTCCCTTTTCGGTTTTATTATCTTTGAGTTTTATATATATTTGTTAAAGTCATAAAAAGATACATAACAAACTAAAACAAAATAAAAATTTATGTTAGCTATATATATATAATAGTAAGGTGTGATCTTAAATTCTGAAAACAAAATAAAAGAGTGTGTCTAATTTGGTAGTTAAATAAAAGGACTCGGAGGATAATCTCTAGCAATAGAAATGATGAATAGTTGATCTATTGTAATTCCTTTCAAGTACCTAGTTTTTAGCCTTGAATTCTTCTGAGTTTTGGATACGATTGTTTTAATATAAAGATTTACTCTAAACTTGAAACTCGTGGGTAGCATATCCTTGAGCTAAGTCTAGGTAATTGACGGATATGATATGAGAAGGTTTGAGCTGTTGTTTATCTTGTTCCTAGTGATACTAGAGTTCTGGAGATTTATCTTTTAAAAGACTTAAAAAAGATATATGATGAGCTCTTATATGACAAAGCTTGAATTCCTACCAGAGCCATATATGATATTTAGAATAAAAAAATTTCCACTCATATATGTTGCTTGATTTGCATTGAGTTTAGTCAAGCTTTGTTGACCCTTATGAGAGGTTTGTCATGCTCTTAAAATCAAGATCACATACACACCACCCAAATATGCACTATTCCCACACTGGGGGTAGGCACAAAAACATGCATTCCATCTAGATCCACCCAAAAATATTTTACTCCTACACTAGGAGTAAACACCAAAAATACTCTTCATAGGATATCCATCAAATAAATGCTCCATGTTCATGTTGTTATCTCTCAAAAGTTTTTGTTGCAGAAAAGAAGCATGGGACTATGCAAAAGTTATTTATAAAAAAGAAAGAAAAAATGAGATGAGAGAAAACTGGACATGTGTCCGAATTATTAAAACAATGGGTACTCCGATGCCCGCCTGAGAAAAAGGATGAATAAGATTCAAAAGTCTTTCATGTTTCATAAGAGAGATGTTTTCAAGGAGCATAGCAGAATTAGGTTAGCCACCATATATATATATCCACCATACATCTATACACATGCACATCTTGATTTGATTATATGACTCAACTCTCTTTGGATTCAAGGTTTGACTTTACAATATATGTATTGCAAGTATGCTCTTCTATGCTTTCTCCACTCCTATGAGCTCCACATAAGCCTTAGTTGTAGGAAAGGAAAGGCATAACACTGCTATTGCCTTGGTGAGGATCCACAAATACCATAAATATTGAGAGACTTGAGAGTGTCATACAATGGAAAGCTCTGAATTTTATCTTAAAAATCTATAAAACTCTGGAATAATGGTTGAGCAAAGAACTTGAGACATAGTGCATGACTTGATTATTTTGTCTTTCAATTGCTCAAGACCCAAGTGAAGGCTACAAGCCCTATGGTTAAAGGTAATATGTGTACGTTTCAATTCTTGTTTGAATGCATATGTACTTTTGAGGAGTTGCTTCAATGTTTTCAAAATCCTTAAACTCCAGATCCATTTACTAAGTTTAGTTTTGATAAGGGACTAGCAAAAGATAAGCTTGGGGAAGTTATTGGCTGTAGTTAACAACCAACTTAAACCGTCAATTAAACATGCATAAGGGCATAAATATAATCAGCAATGAAGGTTTAGGGGTTTAAACTAATAAATTCCATAAGTTTTGGTGAATCTGTGTTTCCAGTAGGGTTTAATCAGAAAACCACCAAGAAAGACCTGTGTGGGAAGACTCTAGAAGGGTCTAGAAGCTACGTCACTAAATCAAAGGGCCACCCCTGATAGGTGGGGCCGCCTGGCCCCCCTGGTCCCACCTATCAGCCAGCTTCGTATGTCGGTCTCTCACCGCCTGAGGATGCATCTAGGCTCTTGCTTAAGTCGGTTTAATCCAGGGGCTCACATTAGACCCTTAGGGCTATATAATCCAGCCCCTGACTCCCCCTGGAATCATAAGTCATCAAGTGATTTGAAGATATAAACCCTAATCTCCTTAGAGCTCCTCCTCCTCCATAGCATAGCTAGTTAAGATAGATCTAGAGGGAGGCAAGTAGGACTTCGCTTGGATTCCCGATCTTGTCAAGAGTGTGGTTCGGTATAAACTTTGTACCCCTCTCTCTATTGTTTCTCTATTATTTTTATATGCTAGATACAATTATTATGACAATCTCAATATTCATCTTATTCATGTTCTTCATTATGATATTCATCGTCTACTTTAATTATATGCTTAGTATAGTTAGTTTATCATTATGTTTATGCATAAGTTCGTATAGCGCTCACTCCAAGGTACCATGGGTGGGTGGTCGACATTGTGTAAGCATGGTGCTTATACATTGTTTACCTACGGATACACCCTATATTCTAGGTCATGTGGTAGATCGCAGATGTGACACTCCCGTTGAGTCCTTTGTAGTCCACTCCCCGAATATAGGCGCACATAGGGTGTGATTATGAAGGTAGAACGAGCTTTGCTCTCAATCTTCCTTAGTAATATCCTTTCTATGTAGATATGATGATGATCTTAGCCATGATTGCTAGGTGTAATTGCACTAATCAAATGTATGATTGAACTTGTAATTAAGAATGACTTAGGAATTATTCCTCTAATATTCTACCTGACGATGCTAATGACATAGAAATGAGTGCTCTGAGTGACTTATCATTATCATTACTTATCATATATACATATCTTATCTTATGACTTATCCCTGTTGTGAGTAGAGTGTTTGTTATGGTTTACTTCTCCTTCAATAATATAAGTTATCAATACAGGTCCATGCTAGACCTTCTCAGTGGTAAAAATATAAATAACGATACTTGGAATACTCTCGGGTAAAATGCTACTAGGGTATATTATCTATGCGCTTGCAGATACTCTTTATTCATAGATTTATATAGTCACTTACTTTAATAAAGATCTGCTTAGTGTTCTTCTAGTAGTGATACTATATAGTACCAACACATATCTCTAGCCTCATCACTAGGGATGACAACCTAGTAAAGTTAGAAGATATATTTTTATAATAGGTGGCTAAGTACTTCAACCAAGTGACACGTTAATAAATACCAATAAGCATTTTTGGGCTATTGCTAGGGGTTAGGATTTAAACTTCGTTCTTAGTAGCAATGCTAAGAAATGTCAACACTAATCTATTACCATCATCAGTGAGGTTCGACCGGATCGATGCAGCTATGGTAACGATAATAAACTAAAACCAAAAAGCTTATAGATCTATCCATATTTTTGACAGTTTCATGGTACAAGCTATAGATGTGAAAGCATACGCAATCGGCTAAAATAGCCGATTTCAAACATAGTAAACAAACAAAGCACATGTCTTAACCATAAATAAACTCATTAATAAATCCCAATCTAAAGTTCCACCAGTGAGGTTCGACCGGATCGATACAGCTATGGTAATAATGATAAATCAAACTTTATCAATTAATGAATCTATCTAAAATTAATTCATGCCTTTGAAAGCGTACTATGTATGGTTCAGATCAAGATAAAACAACCGATTTTAACAGAATGAGTCATCAAATTTAAGATCTGATCGTGAAGCCAAAAGACAACGAATTGACATGATATGATGCCGATCTATCTCGATCTTAACCCGATAAATTGTGATATTATTATAACTAATAAAACATTAATTATAATAAGATCGATAACCGGATGAATTGGCCGAAAACAGCAAGAAGAATCTTACTAATCTTAGTCAAATTCGGTAACTAGTGACCTTGCAATTAATATAAGATCGATAACTTTGATCAATATCAGTATCTACAAGAGATCAATCGGATGATGCAGCCTTACAAACTATGATACGAATCGATAACTAACTTATATTTTAATTCACAAGAGATCAAACGGCTGATGCAGCCTTACAAACACTGGTAGAGAACCGAGCTTTACTCCCGGTGGGGAACCCCCTCTAGTCCCGGTTCCCCACCCGGGAGCAAGCATCCGGGACTAAAGGGGGGGTCCTTTAGTCCCGGGTCAGGAACCGGGACTAAAGGAGGACCTTTAGTCCCGGTGGGTAACACCAACCGGGACTAAAGGTGCCTCCTGACATGCCACGATGGCCGGCACCTTTAGTCCCGGTTGGTAATACGAACCGGGACTAAAGGTTTTTTTCTTTTTTCTTTTCTTTTCATTTTTTTGTTTTCTTTTCAAAATAGGTTTTTGAAGTCGTATTGTATGCTGCTAATTATACATTTATACGCGCATATAGTATGTTTCGGTTCAAGCACAATGAACGTATTAAATCACACAATTCAAGCATAGAAATATATATATATATATATATATATATATATATATATATATATATATATATATATATATATATATATATATATATGCATGCATGCATCATATATATATTTACATGCTTGCATGCATATGTGTATTTTACATTATATTATTTCATGTGCATATATTACAAAAGATTGCATTATAGTTGTTGTGACATAACAAGTTTCCTCTCATCCTCTAGCTTGGCTTCAATGGCAGTGTTGGGTCGAAGTAGAACTCGCCCTTGGAATCGATGACCTGCTCATTAAAAAATCCGGCTATAGACTCTTGAATTGCTTTGATTTGGTCTTGCCGTATGACCTTTTCCTCCAACCATCGAGTCTACAGGTTTGAATTAAAGGAAAATAAATTAATATATGTACATATATATATATAAAGACATAGTAACACAATCAATAATAATAATTAAATGAATATATAGTGTATTTTTAACGTACTTTGAGTCTCTCTGTAGGAGTTCTTTGGGAGAGCACCTTGATAACTTGCAAACATAGTAACCACAGTAGTTGTTCCCCTGTTCCTGCCTCAGACACCACTTTACGAGAAAAAGATTTGTCATCCAATCTGGTGATCCGGTGAAAGCTATATGTTTAATTAATAAAGATGATGCGATTCAGGGGACTTACTTTCAAAGGGATTACATTCAGTGGCGCTTTGCATTTTTCCATGTGTTGCTTCTCAATAAAGGTTTTCCAAACACTGCCCAATAAAAAATTTGCCACGTCA
Organism: Miscanthus floridulus; assembly: GCF_019320115.1. Classification (NCBI taxonomy): domain Eukaryota; kingdom Viridiplantae; phylum Streptophyta; class Magnoliopsida; order Poales; family Poaceae; genus Miscanthus; species Miscanthus floridulus. The sequence goes on from NC_089589.1 coordinate 100,937,031, forward strand.
TTAGATATAGTTAATCATCATGTTTGTGTGTATATATAGTTGCTAGAGATCCCGAAATTACCTCTGGATAATATCTATCATATCTTGGTAGTCTTGTTGTGGTTTTCTCATCGAGTCATAGATTATCAAGTGACTTTTCACCAGATCGATGTCCATCAATATCCAGTGATTGCTGCATGTGTTTATAGGATATAACGCATAACACTCATTAATTAACTAGAATCAACATATGAGCCATTAAGGCTATGATCGACATGATTAACACTCACTTGAAGTTATAGGGAAAGAGTATATCCTTCTTGTGGCGTTGGTTCACTAAGAAGTTCATGATGTTACTCTCTGACTCAGACTTCCAATTAGTCTTTGGAGTAATTGGGTCTTTGAATACTATATGGGGATCAACAAAACCAATTTCATTGCAGCCTTCCTTTCTGAGCTCTGTCATTGTAAATCTGCATATATATAGTACTTGTTAGGATAATTTATATGCATATACACACATATGATGAGTTTAATAATAGATCGAAAGAATTATTACTTACAGGCAATAGCAGCTAATGATAACTTTGTCCAGAGAGGTCAGGTGGCATAGTTGATGAAATTCTGCAAAGTCAACATACATAACATCATCGCCACGGAACCAATGTTCGTCTCTAATTCTGACACCAACGCAGAAGTCTCCACTGGTAGACGCCTGCATGTACCACTTGTTTAGCAGGTACATTTGCGTCCCCAGATCAGATAAGGCTTGAGGGTTGTATAGACTCTGGCCTAGTACAAATTTTTTCTTTCAAATATCAACCTCCGCCGCACTCTCAATGTTTCCATCACCAAACATCTGGTAAAGGTCGAGACCAGTCTCATCAAGAAATTCACCAAGGTGATCCAAATCGACATCCGGAGGTATGTTTGCCTGATGCATTAATCCTAAATTCGAACCATATTCATTACCAACAACTAGCGGGGGGATTGATTGGTGCGCTTGTTGTCCGAGTTGGGCAACTCCTTTCCCTGCCCGCTTCTTTTTCTGTGCCGCCTCAATTGACTTGGTGAGAGTGCGGTCACAGTCTGATAACGTTGATTTGGACGGCTTATGAGATTCCCGCTGTTGTTGCTGGTAAGAAGTCACCTTTTTTCTTAGAATATCCGGAGCTACGAAGAAGTACGGTTTCTCCGGGTTTCTCCTTGCTTCTTGATTCATTTTAAGTTTGTCATAGAATCTAGACATGTCTTTTTTATATGCATCAGTTCCTTCTTCCTTCTCTTCAGATATTATTTTGGGAATAGCCCTTGGTTTCACGGTGGCTTTCTTTGCAGGCGGGGACTGGTTCTTCGTGTGAGGGGCTGGCCTCTTGCTAGGCTTCTTGGTAGGCGAGGGCGGGGGAGGCATTGGAGACCTCCTTGGAGGTGTTGGCAGCGGCGTTGGAGACCTCCTTGGAGGTGACGGCTGCGGCGTTGGAGACCTCCTTGGAGATGGTGTGGATGCAGCCTCGTCTTCCAACACAATGTCATCGTACAGAGCACTATGATGATCTGGCGATTGAACAATTTGATTTAGGTTGGGGGAGGATCTGCTACAAAAAAAGGAATGACATATTATTATGAGCAGATTGTTAATTATTTAAGCCAATACAAATTAATGATGTAGTGTTTTCATCCACACGTACCTATGGTGAGGTAGTTCAGGAGGAGGTGGAGCCGACATCCCTGGAATGATGATGTAGCGCTTGCGCCATAGAATGAATGTCTTCTCCGCTTCTCCTAGAGTCTTCTCGCCATCACCTCCAGGAATGTCAAGAGGCAAATCACTAAAACCTTTTTTAGCTTTATCTACCGAGATGGTAGCATATCCTTCTTGGATTATATTCCCATGAATCCTTGGTGTCTTGGTTCGGTCGATAGGATTAACAAGACTGATAGCCACCTTGATTGTGGAATTCTCCTTCGGAATGTGTAGCTCACACGTTGTACAAGGTTCAGTGACGTCATCCACAGGGAAGCGCAGTCCTGTGTCCCCTTGATTTGGTATCTCCGTGGAAGCGCAGCTGCTTTTCAACTGAACAGATTGGCTAATGTTGATTCCTGGCTCTGATGCCTACTTGCTTGCACTCACTGCTATTTGCACTTGCCTTTTGATTTCCTCCTGCATTCTCGCTTCAAGGTTTTTTTCCCGCTCCTGTGCTTCACGCACCGCTTCCTCCAACCTCTGGAGCCGCTGTGCCTCTTCTTCCTTCTTTCTCTAGCGACTTCTATAGGAAGGTCTATCCTGAGGGAATCCATGCTCCCACGAGACACTTCCTTTGCCTCTAGTTCGGCCACCATGTTCAATAGTCCCGATGGCGTATGTCAGCTCATCCTTCTCTCTGTTGGGCCTGAATGCACCACTAGCAGTAGCTCTCTGAGCATAAAACAATCTTTCTGCCGCTTCTTGCAGTCTTGCGCCATAAACGCACTTCCCTGTCTCCTGGTCTAGTGTTCCCCCATGAGCGAAAAACCAATTCTTTGCACGTTCTCCCCACTCGAGTGATTCTGGTCTGATACCCTTGGCAAGAAGGTCTGCTTCCATTTTGTTCCACTTCTTAATGGCAGTCGGGTAGCCACCTGATCCCAAGGTATGGTGGTATGTCTTCTGTTGGGCATTACGTTGGTTCTTTATCATCCGACTCACACCCTCTTCCGAAGTCTTGTACTGTACAAACTCATCCCAATAGGGCCTCTGCTTTGAGATCGGGCCTGGGACAGCAAAATCTGGTGCTATGTTCTTCTTGACATACGTCATGTATAGGTGTTTCTTCCAAGTCTGAAACTGGGTGGCCATCTTCTTCATTGCCCAATCCCTAACTCGCTCCTTCAATTCATCACCATCTATTATATCATCATAACCATCTGTTTGGAGCGTGAAATGTACCAAGACATCATTCCAAATTAACGCCTTGTCACGATCAGAGACAAAACTGATATGAGGAGCATTCGTCTTCTTCTTCCATTCATGGGTACTAATCGGGAGCCGGTCCCATACAAGGTAACCACAGTGGTGCACAAATTTCATTTTATTCGGCCCCCCCGGTTCTCTTGTATCCACATTGAACTCCGGGATGATGAAGCGACCCTCCAATGGCTTTTTGGGACCTTGAACATTTTTACTCTTCGTTGTAGTTGTTGATGTCGATCCAGAGGGCTACAAAACATAAACATTATTTTTAATGTCATGAGCACACAAAAGACATATTATAATATATATAGCTAATAATAAAAAATATATACTTGGCCAATATGTTGTTGCTCATTTTGTTCAAGAGCTAAGTACTGACTCCCGTCATCTGCATCCTCTTGCACGTTATTTTTAGCACCATCATCGCCGGCAACTTGAGTGCCAGTGTTGATCAAATTCATCATCAACTCCTCCTCATCCATATTTCTCGGGTCGGCCATCTAGCTTCAAAAAACAAAACCAATATATAGTACGTCAAATCTTTGCTTATTACATGCGTAAAATCTACAAACAATATGCATTATTAAATCTTGCCCCTCGATCACGGACGTAATTCGCCACACTAGGACGAACTACGTCGGTACTAGGGTGAATTAGGGCACGAGATAGGGCGGTGTGACAAGAGTGGCGGTGCTCCACTCCGCCGTATATATGTCTATACACATGGGTGAACGAGGGTGGCGGTGCTCCGCCGTATACATAGAAACGCATGGACGAAATGCATATGAATACAAATGACGTATATATACGTGTCGGCGCGGTGGCCGGTGTGCTGACGACGATGACGTGAGGCGGGCCGGCGTGCTGACGACGAAGACGACGTGAGGCGGGCCGGGGCGGTGTCGGTGCGTGATGTTGTGATCCTATGTACCATGTGAACCATGTAGTCATTCATCATATGAGAAAATTCTATGTAAGTATAAGTCATTATGAAATGTAAGTATATGTGTCTTATTGCTCATATAACCATTACTATTTCCGAAATGATAAGAATTTATTTTCTTCTTCTACAGGCGATCTCTGATGCTATGATATAAAGTTTGAAGATAGTCTTCCCGGAAAAAATATGTAATGCTCATATTACTTTAGCAACATTAATATATTATATCTGTATATTCAAAGTTCACAAATGAAGAAACATTGAAGTTTTCCTTCATTTGTCTGTAGCCATGCATGCAAGTCCAACCAAAACTGCTAACATCATCACATATGATATTTTTGATAAACTAAAAAACGCTTAGTTTACAAACTGGGTATCAAAATTGAGTTCCTATTTGACCATTCTATATCCTACAACAAATCCTTCAAAAAAAAAGACCCTACATGAATATATTTGGATAAAATTTCGTTAACAAACATTGATCTATGAAGATAGAAAAAATTCTTCTATTGAAACTGCATCTTGGAATAATGGCATATCATATAGTGATGAATATATGGCGGTTGATGGGCTGGATCATTTTCAGCTTTAGTAACAACGACAATGGTTGCCATCCTGAGGAGTTTGTAATGAAAGTTCATTAGCGGATGGTTCATAGTGTTGTTTCCAAATAATATATAGCGTGTTTATTATACAAGCCATGGATTTACATCGATCTAATTAATTTCTAAAGTAATTTCATTGGTGGTCCTTAATTATACTTGTCATGAGTTTAGGTCCCGGTGATCTTAAAATGTATTTTTGTACCATAAAATGCAGTTTTTGACACTCTAATTAAACTTGCTAATTTATCCATATAATATCCAAATATTCAAAACTTGCCTTAAGATATGTTTTTATTTAAAATCATTTAGAGTTCCAAATATTCATTTTTAGTTCCTAGATTTTGTGATTCAAAATTTGGAATTTTCAATCGACCTCGAGCGTTGACATGGCTTACACCAAAGTTGTAGTTTTCGATGTGATCTATAACTCGGCAGTGGAGGGCTCGGACGAATGTACAAAGAGATCGATGAATATATCACCTCGATCAAGCTCGGCAGTGTGGAGGGCCTCGGGCGCCGTGGGGCAACGCGCGGTGGAGGGCCTCGGGCGCGGTGGAGGGCGACGGGCGTGCGCGGAGGAGGGGCACGGGCGCGCGCGGTGGAGGCCGCACGAGGAAGAAGACGGCGGCGCCGGTGTCACGGAAGGCGAACGGACGCGGCGCGAGGAAGAAGAGGGCGGCGGTGTTCGACGAGGAAGAAGACGAGCGGATCGATCTGCGCCAGGCGCTGGAGGTTATATATCAGAGAGAATTACTCCCGGTGCCAGCCACCAACCGGGAGTAAAAACCCTTTACTCCCGGTGCGTATTACCAACCGGGAGTAAAGGTACCTTTACTCCCGGTGCGTGTTACCAACCGGGAGTAAAGGTATACCTTTACTCCCGGTTGGTAACTCCCGGTTGGTAACACGCACCGGGAGTAAAGGGTTTTTTTTGGCGGGCCACGAAACTGCAGCCCACCTTTACTCCCGGGTGGGCTTCCCACCCGGGAGTAAAGGTGGCCTGCAGTTTCGTTTCCCGCCTGTTTTAAGCAATAGTCTTGTTAAATACAATAGAAATGCAATAGTTTTTGTTAAATACATAGTAAATTAAATAAAAGGCATAAAATTATTTTGTTAAAAATATGAATTTTCTTTTTGTTTATTGCACATAGGAAAAATCGATAACCTAACTTTTTTATTTTTTGTTAGAATTATAAAACATAATGTAACTAATATTTATTATTTCGTTAATGCAAAAATGTAGTGTTTAATTAAAATTATTAAAACTATTGGTTTTGGACAGGAAATTTGTTTTCACATTATTTTAACATTAATATTTTAATTTTTCATCACTCAGTATCCTAATTTACCTTTTTGAGAGAGAAATCCCACCAAATCAAACATTGATTTAATTTGAAACATGACATAATAAACATCTGAATTCACAATTATTACATAATATCTCAAACACACACTATATTAAATCACTATATCATCAAGTGGGCACATCAGTGAACTTCTTCTTTACGTATGTCCCTTGGTTATGATCGCTTCATAACCATGGAGTGTTCTCATCATTTACCAAGATGCTAGGGTCTTTATTCACTTTGAAGGGCGGAATTCGGTCATCCTTTTCATATTCTTCTGACATGTCCGACTTGTCCTCAATTCCCACGATGACTCTTTTCCCTGAAAGAACTATGTGGCGCTTTGGCTCTTTGGTTGAGTCATTATCATTTTTCCCTCTTTTTGGTTTGGTAGACATATCATTGACATAGAACACCTGATTCACATCCTTGGCAAGGACGAATGGTTCATCTTTATACCCAATATTACTAAGGTCTACTGTTGTCATTCCATACTCGTTGTCTACTGTTACCCCGCCTCCGGTCACCTTGACCCATTGGCACTTGAACAATGGGATCTTCAAAGTAGGTGCATATTCTAGTTCCCATATTTCATCTATGCGTCCATAATATGTCTGCTTATTCCCATTCGGGTCTGTGGCATCTATGCGGACACCACTGTTTTGGTTGGTACTCCTTTTATCTTGGGCTACTGTGTAGAATATGTTCCCATTTATCTCGTACCCTTTGTATGTGGCGATATGCCATGATGGTTGCATAGCCAATAAATACAGTTGCTCATGGATGCTCTCATCACCTTGACATTTTTTTCGCAACCAACCGCCGAAAGTTTCCATGTGCTTATGCGTAATCCAAGCTTCAGTCTTCCCTGAAAACTCAGATCGTAAGAGATCCTTGTGTGTCTCAATATACGGATCTACCAAAGAGGAGTTCTGTAGAACTGTGTAGTGCGCTTTATTGAAATAATCATCATCCGTACCAATATATGTTTTCCTCCCTAGTGTCCCCTTTCCGCTTAGTCTCCCCTCATGTCTCGATTCAGGAACACCAATCGAGTCAAGGTCGGGAATAAAGTCAACACAGAACTCAATGACCTCTTCTGTTCCATAGCCCTTGGCGATGCTTCCTTCTGGGCGAGCACGGTTGTGAACATATTTCTTCAGGACTCCCATGAATCTCTCTAAGGGGAACATGTTGTGTAGGAACACAGGACCGAGAGTGAAAATCTCCTTGACTAGGTGAACTAGGAGGTGTGTCATAATATCAAAGAAGGAAGGAGGGAACACTAACTCAAACCTGACGAGACATTGAACCACATCATTCTGTAGTTTAGCTAGATTAGTTGGATCAATTGCCTTCTGAGAAATTGCATTGAGGAATGCACATAGCTTCACAGTGGCTAGACGTACATTTGGAGGTAGAATTCCTCTTAATGCAACTGGAAGTAATTGCGTCATGAGAACATGACAGTCATGGGACTTTAAGTTACAGAATTTCTTCTCTGGCACATTTATAATACCCTTTATATTCGAGGAGAATCCAGATGGTACCTTGATGTTGTTTAAGCATTCAAACATGATTTCCTTCTCCTCTTTGCTTAGAGTGTAGCTAGCAGGACGTAAGTAATGGCGTCCATCATCTATCTTCTCTGGATGCAGGTTGTCTCTTTCTCTCAAACAACGCAGGTCCTGTCATGCTTCAAATGTGTCCTTAGGCTTTCCATACACACCCATAAAGCCTAGCAGGTTCACACAAAGATTCTTCGTCAGGTGCATCACGTCGATCGAGCTACGGACCTCCAGGACTTGCCAATAGGGTAGGTCCCAAAATATGGACTTTTTCTTCCACATGGGTGCGTGACCGTTAGCGTCTTTCGGAATAGATTGGCTTCCATGTCCTTTTCCAAAGACGACTTTCACATCATTGACCATATCGAGTACATCCTCACCGGTTCAGTTGCGAGGCTTGGTCAGGTGGTCTGCCTTCCCTTTAAAATGCTTGCCTTTCTTTCTTACGGGGTGATTTGCAGGAAGAAATCGACGATGGCCAAGGTACACGACCTTTCGACATTTTTTCAAGAATACACCTCTAATATCACCGAAGCAGTGTGTGCATGCATTATATCCCTTGTTTGACTGTCCTGAAAGATTACTTAGAGCAGGCCAATCATTGATTATTACGAACAACAATGCTCGCAGATCAAAGTGTTCCTGTTTGTACTCATCCCACACACGTACACCTTCTTTATTCCACAAAATGAGAAGTTCGTCAATAAGTGGTCTCAGATACACATCGATGTCATTGCCAGGTTGCTTCGGGCCTTGGATGAGCATAGGCATCATAATGAACTTCCGCTTCATGCATAACCAAGGAGGAATGTTGTAGATACTTAGAGTAACAGGCCAAGTGCTATGACTACTGTTCTGCTCTCCAAAAGGATTGATACCATCTGTACTTAAAGCAAACCTTAAGTTTCTTGCGTCATTTGCAAACTCCGGGAATTCTCTGTCGATTGCTCTCCACTGGGACCCATCAGCAGGGTGTCTCAACATATTGTCTACCTTACGGTCTTCTTTGTGCCATCGTAACAATTTTGCATGTTCTTTGTTTCTGAACAGACGTTTCAAGCGTGGTATTATAGGAGCATACCACATAACCTTGGCAGGGATTTTCTTACGCGGACGTTCGCCCTCAACATCACCAGGGTCATCTCGCCTGATCTTATACCGCGACGCATGGCATACTGGGCATGCATCCAATTTCTCGTACTCTTTGCCACGGTATAGGATGCAGTCATTAGGACATGCATGTATCTTCTCTATTTCTAGCCCCATAGGACAGACAACTTATTTTGCTTCATAGGTAGTGGCGGGCAATTCATTATACTTCGGAAGCATCTTCTTTTGGATTTTTAGTAACTCTCCAAATTCCTTGTCAGATACACCATTCTTTGCCTTCCATTGCAGCAATTCTAGTGTGGTTCCCAACTTTTTCTGCCCTGCATCACAAGTTGGGTACAACAATTTCTTGTGATCTTCTAGCATCCGCTCGAACTTGATCTTCTCCTTTTCACTTTCACATTCTCTTTGTGCATCACGAATGACCTGACAAAGATCATCAGCCGGCTCATCTTCTGCGGCTACCTCTTCTTCAGCTTCTCCCATTGCAGTATCATTGAAGCACGCACCATCAGGAATAATATCATTGTTGTCCCATTGTTCTTCTTTACCTTCTTCCATTACAACACCGGTTTCTCCGTGCTTTGTCCAACAAATATAGTTTGACATGAAACCCGACTTGAACAAGTGTGAATGAAGAGTCCTTGAGCAAGGATATTCCACCGTATTCTTACATATGGCACATGGGCAGCACATGAAACCGTCGCGTTTGTTTGCCTCGGCCGCACGTAACAAAGAATGCACGCCGTCAATGAACTCTTGGGAGCGGCGATCAGCATTATACATCCAATAACGGCTCATCTGCATTACATGACATAAATATCATATTAAAACCTAGATCATAATTAATTATTTATACAACATGCGTGCCACCACAAAAGATACAAATTTATGAAAGCATCGCTACAATGTAGACAATCCCAACTACCACTAAAAGAACTAAAGCTAAAATACATTTCAGGAGCACAAGGATTTCGCGACTAATCTCAACTAAAACAGACAGATCCCCCGATTGTGCAACATCTTTGGGCTTCTTCGGCTGGATCACTACCTCATTAGCCGCCTTATCTGCCTGTTGTGCAAGATATTTTTGCACGAGTTCAACATACTCTTCCTCCCAGTAGAAGCCTGAACATCGTCCACTGCCATCCCACTGAAATTAAAACAAAAAATTAGAACTTTAATCACAACCATCATGAAAATAGGTATAAACTAACCATAATCATTAAATACGATAAAATAACTCACATTGCGATCCGGACACTTGTAGAAGATACGATCCTTGTTGGGACCCTCCTTCTTCACTCGGTACTCCATCACAATCTTCGTCTCATCACGACACTTGCCGCATGGAATGAGAGGAAGGCCCGGCCTAAGTCGCTTTGGAAACCCATGAGAGGCCGAGGACCCGGAAGCAGTTGCCATCTACTCTCTATACTCATTTTTTAATACACTATAAATTTCTCCTTTTATAAACAAATAAAATTAACAAACTATAAAATTATCTAGATCTCTAAACAATGATATTTTTAATGGTCATTGTGTTCTCGTCTTTTACTGCGGCAGGTAAGTAATTCATATGATATTTCCGCAAATTAACAGAAGAATGGGAATGTACACACATAACAGACTACTACGTTTAGGTACAGTGATTGACAGACTACAACGACGATATCAGGACATATGAATAAATAACCATCCGTACTAGTTGACCTTGCTTACGTGATCAGTTCGGCGAGCATGTCTCCACCGGACGACACCGTACTTGGTCAAGGAAGAGCTCCGATTCTACGAGGAAGGGAACACGGTCTTCCACGACCGTTGTCGCTCTCCCTCATAGAATCAAAGCTCCTCCTTGACGTCCGTTACCGCTTGGCAGAGAACATCCTCGCCGACCTGAACACGGTCCGCAAGTTCAACTAGTAAGGATTTGCTATAATTTTCTAACTATTTTCTAACTTTATATTTATATATACTACGTTTAGGTACGGTGATTGACAGACTACTGCGACGATATCGGTACATGTGAATAAATAACCATCCGTACTAGTTGACCTTGCTTACGTGATCAGCTCGGCGAGCATTTCTCCACCGGACGGCACCGTACTTGGTCAAGGAAGAGCTCCGATTCTACGAGGAAGGGAACACGGTCTTCCACGACCGTTGTCGCTCTCCCTCGTAGAATCAAAGCTCCTCCTTGATGTCCGTTACCGCTCGGCAGAGAACATCCTCGCCGACCTAAACACGGTCCGCAAGTTCAACTAGTAAGGATTTGCTATAATTTTCTAACTATTTTCTAACTTTATATTTATATATACTTTAACCTTCTTTCATGTAAATATGCAAGCTTGAAGTGATTTTGAGCTCAAATTGCTTACAAATGAAAAAAACCACAATAAAGAACCATAAATATATATAGTGAACAAAATGGCATAAGAAAATGGTAAAAAATGAGAGTATGAGATTGGTAACCTTTACAACTGAAGAATCGACGGAGGAATCGAAGAAATCGACGGAGGAATCGAAGAATGGATGGAGGAACAATGGAGGGAGGGAGGAAGCAAGAACACTACTGCAGTGAGCTTCAAAATGTGCTGAGCTCGGGCTCGGGGAGGAAGGAGGAGACGGCCGATTTATAAAGGGAGAACATTTAGTCCCGGTTGATGGATCCAACCAGGACTAAAGGTAACTTTCCAACCCCGGGCGCAGCCACGGCCCGGGAGTAGACCTTTACTCCCGGTTGGAGCCACCAACCGGGAGTAAAAGTATACCTTTAGTCCCGGTTGGTGGCTCCAACCGGGACTACAGGTCCCTGCCACCTCTGTCTGGCGCAGTAGCCGTTGGGCAGGGACCTTTAGTCCCGGTTGGAGCCACCAACCGGGACTAAAGGTATCTCTAGTCCTGGGCGCAAAAAATTCCGGGACTAGAGCCCATTTTGGTCGAGGATCAAAGGTCTGTTCTCTACTAGTGAAACGATAATATAAGTCATGACGGTACTCACAGACAAGCCGAAGATCGATCAGCCGATGCAGCCCTGCTTATTGAAGAACTCGCCGAGATCTACGTACTCCTACTCCTAAGGGTTGGCGTAAAGCCGAAAAAGTAAAGACTGATTTTGATTGATGTGTGGATAGATTACAATGTGACGTAACCCTTTATATTTATTGGGTTGCTGGATTTCGCATACACGGACTAGAGTAGCCGAACAAAACAAATCTAATCTAAGTCGGTTGACTCTCACAAGTACAGGTCCTAGACTTGTTCGGCCCAATAACTGGTCACGTAACCTGACCGCGTTTACGTGTCTTGCATCCATGCACAACATCCGGATGGATATCTGCCTTGGTAATTTCCTTCGCGGTCTCCTATTTTCCAGCTGCCCTGATCCACATGTTGACGTATGTGATAATTTTTCTATTTTTCCTCACATCAAAAAGGTGTCTTTCTATTTCCTTGTGCAGCTGGGTCAAACAATATTAAAATATTCCTCCTTGACGTGGCCAAATACGTTAATTGGCCATACTTAGCAAAAAATGCGAGTCTGGTGATCACGTATACGTGTATACCTCCTTTGGTTTATTCTCGCTAGCAACCACGTCGAACTCCTTGCATGTTACTTGGATACGGAAAACTGAATATAATATTCCTAATAATCCTCCTGGCCGGCAGGTTAATCTCTGCAGAATTCCATACCTCCATGCTAGATTCCGGTCCATATTTCCCTCTTGCTCCATATCCGAATATGCAAGTAAAATCAGGTTGCCTGCGCTTAGGTTCTTGTACTTACGCCAGACGTATGTGTTAGATATTATGGGCTTGGCCCATTTATTTAATATCTCTATTAAACTCTATGGTCCGTACATGTACATTAATGGTTTTATACCATATGGGAATTTAATCGAGAGGCGACTCTACTTAAATACTTGATCATTGATCGATCTATTTGAGAAGTAAAAGTGAATCACCTGGATGCCACACGCGCGCGCGCCGCCGCCGCCCGGCCCGAGCCCGTGCGCGCGGGCGAGGCCTTTATTTTTGAAACTCCGTTTCCGTTTCCTGTGACGAATTGATTGGAGGTTAACTCCCGTGACTTCTGGCTCTCCGTCTCCGTCTCTCCCACCGCAGAAAAGCTCTCTTGGCGAAGTACACCACTGATTACGTTTTTGGGGAGTGTCGGTGGTGGCACGACTACTCGCTGGTGAACCTGTAGCGGTGCCTCTTCACGACGTCCTTTTCTGCACTGCATCGAGCGGGACGACTACAACAGCAAAGCACAACCATGGCTTTTCCTGGTGCGAGCGGCTCCGCCGCAGGGTATAATCTCCTTCACCCTCTTCTGAATTTCATTATCAATATTATGATGTTCCTAGGCAATACTGCTTTCATATTCAACATGCTCTGTTTGGTTGATTTGGATGATTATGCTAGTACTGGTTTTCTGGTTTCTTTTAATTTTGTGATCATCATGATCTTGATATTTGAGAACACATCTTTTATATTTGTGATCATGTCTGTGATGCTTCAGCTATGTAAAACGATCATGTCTGTGATGCTTCAGCTATGTAAAACAATGTTTCACATATGTTTCGGCTCTATAATTTGTCTTATCATCATGTTAACATTTGTCATAAATTGTTTCTGTCTTTTTATTCATGACTTCACTCTCCTTTTTATTGCGTTATTTTTATGGATTAAAATAAATATGAAAATGCCTTATTTTTCAACATTCCAAAAACGTAATTTCAGGCCATTTTCATCTGTTGGCTTTGCGGGCATGCTAAAGCCTACGCCGTTTGAGGGCACTCACTACAAGAGGTGGCGTGAGAAAGCCCTTCTGTGGTTGTCGGCCATGCGCTGTGGTCATGTGCTCAATGAGCAGCCTGCTACTGTGAGATCCGATGAGGATGAACAGGCTTGGGGACATGCTGAGACCATGTGCAAGGCTGCACTGTTGAGCATCATCAATGATTCTCTGGTTGATGCCTACATACCACTCCCGACTGGCAGAGCTGTGTGGGAAGCCCTTGAGGCCCGGTACGGTCTTTCCGACGCCGGTTCTGAGCTGTACATCATGGAGCAGTTCCATGACTACAAGATGGTTGATAACCGTCCTGTAGTCGAACAGGCTCATGAGATACAGGGACTGGTGAAGGAATTAGAGCTGTACGGCTGTCCTCTCCCTGACAGGTTCGTGGCAGGGTGCATTATTGCTAAGCTGCCACCTTCCTGGACTGATTTTGCTACTACCTTGAAACACAAGAGGTAGCAGTTTAGCATTGCTGAACTTGTTGGCACTCTTGATGTTGAGGACAAGGCAAGAGCAAAGGATGTTAAGGGAAAGAGCAAGGGCGGGAATGGTGAGGCGACTACTAGTGCACATGTGGTGCAAAAGTTTCGTCCTAAGCCACAAAAGAAGAAGCCCCAGCAGGAGCTTAAGCAGAAATCCACTACCTTCTTCAAGAAAGGTAATAATAAGAAGATGGGATTAGACAAGGCAAAGATGAACTGCTTCACTTGTGGGAACACTGGGCACTTTTCTAGAGAGTGTCCTGAGGCTAAGTGGAAGCCCCCACCAAAGGCGAAGACAGTCAACACCATTGAGACTGATGCAGACGCTGCTGGGTATGGTAATTTATCTGCATTTACAGTTTGTTCCTCACCTGATTGGTGGGTTGATATAGGTGCAAATATACATGTGTGTGCTGATAAGTCCTTGTTTTCTTTTTATCAGGTCGGGAGGAGTGGAGCCTTGCTGATGGGGAATGGCGCGCGTGCTGGTGTTCATGGTGTTGGTACGGTGGATCTGAAGCTTACTTCGGGGAAGACCGTGCAACTCAAGAACGTGCATCATGTCCCCTCAATAAGGAAAAATCTTATTAGTGGCTCTCTGCTATGTCGAGACGGTTTTAAACTTGTGTTTGAGTCGAATAAATGTGTTATGTCAAAGTATGGAACCTTTGTTGGAAAAGGCTATGAGAGCGGAGGCTTGTTCCGCTTGTCTTTGGTTGATACTTTACCTCTTGCAGTGAATAATGTCGTTAATAACGTTAATGTTGAGATGAATGTTTGGCATTCTCGATTATGTCATGTTAATCTTGGTTGCATGTCCTGCTTAGCTGGTTTGAATTTAATTCCTAAATTTGACGTTGCCAAAAGCTCCAAATGTCATACATGCGTTGAGGCAAAACAACCTCGCAAGCCTCACAAGGCAGTTGCGGCGAGAGAGTTGGCACCACTTGAACTCATCCATTCCGATATTTGTGAAATGAACGGAATTTTGACAAAAGGTGGTAAGAGATACTTCATAACGTTCATAGATGATTGCACTCGATATTGCTATGTGTACCTAATTAAAACAAAAGATGAGGCATTACATTATTTTAAAACCTTTAAAGCTGAGGCTGAGAATCAACTTGAAAAACATATCAAACGGTTGCGGTCCGATCGCGGGGGAGAATATTTCTCTAATGAATTTTCTGAGTTTTGCGAGGTGCATGGTATAATTCATGAGAGGACACATCCATACTCACCACAATCCAATGGGATTGCTGAGAGAAAGAACCACACTCTAACTGACTTGGTGAATGCCATGTTGGAGACAGCTGGTTTATCTAAGGAATGGTGGGGGTGAGGCAATTTTAACTGCGAATCATGTCCTAAATAGAGTGCCCACAAAGAACAAAGAAATCACTCCATTTGAGGAATGGGAGAAAAAGAGATTAAATATTTCTTATCTTCGCGTTTGGGGTTGTTTGGCCAAAGTGAACGTGCCAATAAACAAAAAGCGAAAGCTTGGACCAAAAACTGTAGATTGTGTTTTCCTAGGCTATGCCATTCATAGTGTGGGCTATCGTTTTTTAATAATAAATTCTAGTGCTCCTGATATGGCTGTTGGAACGGTCATGGAGTCTAGAGATGCCACGTTTTTTGAGAATGAATTTCCAATGAAAATAGGTGCATCTAGCATGTCTAGTCATGATCCTGTTCCTGAACTTCATGAATCGAATATACACGCTGATGATAACACCCATGAGCTTGAGCAAAATCCTGAGGAGGATGATAATACTGTCACTCGAAGGAGTAAGAGGCAAAGAGTTGCAAAATCCTTTGGAGAAGACTTTATTATATATCTCGTGGATGACACTCCCACAACTGTTTCTGAGGCATACTCCTCTCCTGATTCCGACATGTGGAAGGAGGCAGTGCAAAGTGAGATGGACTCCATTATGTCCAGTGGGACGTGGGAAGTGGTTGACCGTCCATTTGGTTGCAAACCTGTGGGCTGCAAATGGGTGTTTAAAAAGAAGCTGAGGCCTGATGGTACAATTGAGAAGTACAAGGCTAGGCTTGTTGCTAAGGGTTATACACAGAAGGAAGGTGAAGATTACTTTGATACTTACTCACCTGTTGCTCGATTGACGACCATTCGTGTGTTGCTATCCCTGGCTGCCTCACATGGTCTTCTCATTCATCAGATGGACGTTAAGACAGCCTTCCTAAATGGAGAGCTTGAGGAAGAGATCTACATGGATCAGCCTGATGGGTTTATTGCAAATGGTCAAGAGGGTAAAGTTTGTAAGTTATTGAAGTCCCTGTACGGCCTAAAGCAAGCCCCCAAGCAGTGGCATGAGAAGTTTGATAAAACTTTAACATCAGCCGGCTTTGTTGTGAATGAAGCTGATAAATGTGTATATTATCAGTTTGGTGGTGGTGATGGTGTGATACTATGCCTATATGTGGATGATATATTAATATTTGGCAACAATCTAAATGTGATTAAAGAAGTAAAATATTTTTTGTCAAGTAACTTTGAGATGAAAGACTTGGGAGAGGCTGATGTTATTCTCAACATTAAGCTTTCAAGGGAGGAAGGAAATGGTGGGGTAACTCTTATGCAGTCTCACTATGTGGAAAAGGTCTTGAACCGATTTGGGTACAGTGAGTGTACGCCTACTCCTACTCCGTACGATCCAAGTATTCATTTGAGGAAGAATCACAGAATTGCAAGAGACCAATTGAGATATTCACAGATAATTGGTTCTCTTATGTACCTAGCTAGCGCAACCAGGCCTGATATCTCGTTCGCTGTAAGCAAACTGAGCCGGTTTGTGTCAAATCCGGGAGATACTCACTGGAATGCTCTTGAGAGAGTGCTGCGCTATTTGAAAGGGACAATGAGTTACAACATTCACTTTTCCGGGTATCCGAGGGTACTAGAGGGTTATTGTGATGCTAATTGGATTTCTGATGCGGATCAGCTATATGCCACGAGTGGATATGTGTTTCTACTTGGAGGTGGTGCTGTTTCTTGGAAGTCTTGCAAGCAGACTATCTTAACAAAGTCTACAATGGAAGCAGAACTGACCGCATTGGATACCGCTAGTGCTGAGGCAGAGTGGCTCCGTGATCTCCTAATGGATTTGCCGATTGTTGAGAAACCAATCCCAGCAATTTCCATGAACTGTGATAATCAAACTGTGATCACTAAGGTAAACAGTTCTAAGGATAACATGAAGTCCACAAAGCATGTGAAGAGACGTTTGAAGACTGTCAGAAAACTGAGAAACTCCGGAGTAATTGCATTGGACTATGTCCATACATCAAATAATCTGGCAGATCAATTCACTAAGGGTCTATCACGCAATGTGATAGAAGGTGCGTCAAGGGAACTGGGTTTGAGACCCACATAGAGCCATCAACAGTGGTAACCTATCCTATGTGATCGGAGATCCCGTGAATTAGGATGGCGAAACAAGCTGTTGATTGACTGAGGGAGAGACCCCTTAGATTATAGCTCAGTTTGTTGGAGATGCACCGTCTCTCCAATACTGTTAGGCAGGATGATTAAGTTCTTAATGTGATCCGAGCGGCTTGGTATAGCGGGGATGTTGTCCTACAGAACATCCTATAAGGAACACACCTATATGAGCTCGATTGCTAGTCACAATCTATGAGATGTGGGTAATCTCTAGATGCACATGAAAAGGCCTCGAAGTGTGACTTATATGCTTCAAAACAGAGGGAAGGTACTTGGCAGCCTAGTATCAGTTAAGAGGCTATGTGAAACTCATCTCGCACAAAACTGTCAATTCAAGGTTCTGTCCATTGTTCAGTCGTGGATGAGTGTAGCTAGCTTTCTAGATGGATGTTCAACTTAACAGTCTCCATCAAAACACTGGTATATAAAAGGAATGTGGTTCTGAGAACTTCAAACTGCGTACCCTAGAGTTTGGTGGGGATTGTTAGATATTATGGGCTTGGCCCATTTATTTAATATCTCTATTAAACTATATGGTCTGTACATGTACATTAATGGTTTTATACCATATGGGAATTTAATCGAGAGGCGACTCTACTTAAATACTTGATCATTGATCGATCTATTTGAGAAGTAAAGTGAATCACCTGGATGCGACACGCGCGCGCGCGCGCGCCGCCGCCGCCGCCGCCCGGCCTGGCCCGAGCCCGTGCCCGTGCGCGTGGGCGTGGGCGTGGCGTGGCGAGGCGAGGCGAGGCGAGGCAGGCAGGCAGGCGAGCGAGCGGACGGGCGGGCGAGGCCTTTATTTTTGAAACTCCGTTTCCGTTTCCTGTGACGAATTGATTGGAGGTTAACTCCCATGACTTCTGGCTCTCCGTCTCCGTCTCTCCCACCACAGAAGGGAGATGTGACCCCTCGGTGCCGTCGACTTCTCGTCTTCTGGCCTCTGCCTATAAAACAAATCCTCTCCTCTCGGTTAAGCTCTCTTGGCGAAGTACACCACTTTCCAGCAGCGCAAGTTCTTCCCGTTCCACCTCCGGCGAGCACCAGAGATGGAAGAGTAGGCCTCCGGAACGCATCTCCGTCGTGGGCTTCACCTGCTCGGGTGAAGACGGGGCGATTACATTTTTGGGGAGTGTCGGTGGTGGCACGACTACTCGCTGGTGAACCTGTAGCGGTGCCTCTTCACGGCGTCCTTTTCTGCACTGCATCGAGCGGGATGACTACAACAGCAAAACACCACCATGGCTTTTCCTGGTGCGAGCGGCTCCGCCGCAGGGTATAATCTCCTTCACCCTCTTCTGAATTTCATTATCAATATTATGATGTTCCTAGGCAATACTGCTTTCATATTCAAACATGCTCTGTTTGGTTGATTTGGATGATTATGCTAGTACTGGTTTTCTGGTTCCTTTTAATTTTGTGATCATCATGATCTTGATATTTGAGAACACATCTTTTATATTTGTGATCATGTCTGTGATGCTTCAGCTATGTAAAACGATCATGTCTGTGATGCTTCAGCTATGTAAAACAATGTTTCACATATGTTTCGGCTCTATAATTTGTCTTATCATCATGTTAACATTTGTCATGAATTGTTTCTGTCTTTTTATTCATGACTTCACTCTCCTTTTTATTGTGTTATTTTTATGGATTAAAATAAATATGAAAATGCCTTATTTTTCAACAGTATGTACGCACACCTGCTGAATTTGGACTTTGATTTCCATACCATTCATGCGCCAAACAGCCAGCTGCCGAGAGATGGTTTGCCTTGTATCAACTCTACATTATCAGATCTTTTCCTCACTCGGCAATGGAGATGATTTAGTTTAAGCAATCTTTTGGCTTCCCTTGCATTTTCCTTATCTTCACATGGGGAAGTCCTGGACGTGATGCATCTCAAAAAAATATTTCCTTGGCCGATTGAGGAAGCTCCTGGACGTTATGTATCTCCAAATATACGTGAAGCACCTCGTGTTGTTCCTTCCCAATGATATTTCCTGATCAGTTCAAATTTTGGTGTCAACAGATTTCGTTGTTTAAGATTTACAGTAGGTCACAATAAAAAATGTATGCTTGTGTTGTTTAATAAAATAATAAAGAAAGAAAACTGAGTGTGTTTATAGTGTGTGTAATTGTTTGTCTAAACTCAATTTAATAGGTTTGTGATGTGAAGAGGATATGTAGGCAAGGGAAGTAGAGAGATAAAATTTAATAGGCATATACAATGATATTATATTTAAAAAGCAAGAAAACAATGTAAAATAGAAAACAAATTAAAAAAACCAAGTATATATATACAGTTGCGCAAAAAGGTAGAAAAAACCTAGAAAAGTTTGAGTGAATGCAATAAATTTTGAATTTTTCAAACAAAAGTTTTAGATTTCAATCAGTTTTGCATCTTTGTTGTTGACGACTTTTCTTTTTGAAATCATTTACTGTCCCAAAATTTCGTTTCAAGTTCTCATAATTTCATATTTCAAATTTTCAACTTGTTCAAACAAACTCACGTGGGGAACTGATTGAAACCAAAGTTGTTTATCTTGATGAGGTCTAAAATTTATAGTTGACGACTTTTTCATTTGAACTCATTTACTATCCTAACAAGGCTTAGCGATTATCCATCACTTAGAAAACAAAGGTCATACATTACAATACACGCATGCTTCATTAATATAGTGTGCTTTGCGACAAAAACAGTACCCTTTTATTTATATTTATAAAAAAATAGAAAAATGAAAAAAGAGGAGGCAAGAGGGTTCGAACTTAGCACCTGATGGTTCAAAAGCCGACTATCAAACAAGGTTATCAACTTCCAATTGATCCATTTGCAACAATATGTTCTTTTAAGAAATTTTTATTGAGAGATAGACGTGCAGGCCCTCCTCAGAGTTCTTTTTTTTTGTTAAAATATGAAAAAGTTAAAAATAGTGTGACCACAAAGATTTGAAGCTACACTCTTAAAACCCCGACGAGGACAATAGCACCTCCATGACCACTAAACCAATTGCATGTTCACGTAAGATGTAGTGTTTTATTTTATTTGTTAGAGGAACCAAGATCAAGAACATAAACTTCTGTACTCTCAATGTCGTCCTTAACAATAACGGCCAATGGGGCCCGCTCGTCAGTGTCTGATGATTGGAGGGCTTCGGTGTGGTGTAAGCCAAATTTGATGCTTACGCAAAGACAATAATTTATACTGGTTTAGACCCTTCGAATAGTGTAATAGCCAATGTCCAATTAGGCGTGTTGCTTGTATGATTGGGTGTACAAGGGGGGTGCCCCTGACTCTCATTATATAGTCTAGAGGGCAAGCACATAATTATTGACGGTCACTAACACCCATTTTGACCATCAACATTTCACCCAAAAGCATGATAAAGTGAGGTAAATCATCATCACATGTGTTTAATTTTGTTTATAATTCACCTAGTTCCACTTGTACTTGTAGAATTATTTGTATGCAGGAATTTTAGCTAAATTTGTGCAAAATGGTGCAAAATATGGACAAAGGAGGCAAGTGGACGTGGCAGGGGGCCAGGGGCCCACATGCCACATCGACCGGCGCCACCCGATAGCCCACTGCCCCCTACCACGTCCATGATCCATGGGAGAGGCCCTCGAAGCCTTCTCCACCACTGATCTTAAGTCAGTTTGCACCAAGGGACATGATGGAGTGGCCTTGGATCCAAGGGTCCACCGTCATACACTTGGAGCCCTCCAACTGATCTTGGAACCGCCCTACCTGCCAAATTTCGACATGCGTTGTCTTCACAACCACCACTGAGGAGCAACCACGGCGCTACGATCGAAAGGCGGTGCGTCCAAGGGCCAGCCAACGCCCCCTTAGCTCCAGCCAATGCCTTAGGGGGCAACCGACCTCCCTGGCTGCCTACAAATACCCCCACTGCCTCCCCACACTATAAAAGGAGGTGTGGAGCTCGGTAGAGAAGGGCCCCATTTGTTTCCAAGCTCTCCAAGCTCTCTATCTTAGCGTAGATCTAGGGTAGTAGTTTAGTAGTGGAAGTAGAGCAAGAGCAGAGCTTCTCTCAGAGTCCAAAATAGTCTTTTGGGTCTGGTATAGCTCCTGTGTAATTCTTTTATTTCACATTTACTTTATTCAGTACTTTATTTTCAGTACTTTATTTAGTATTATTGCTCTGCTTAATCCATGTTCTAGTTCATTATTGTTCATCATGAGTGAGCTTAGGTGCCTACTCTCGTCATTAGTATCATAGGTTATCTCTTGTTTAGTAGTCTTTCGTTAGTACCAGTTCCACCGTCTTGGTTAGGGTGCTTTGATCTCATTTCATCGGAGCTCGGATCGAAGTAGTAAGTTTGTAGATTAAGCGAGGTGCTTAGGCTATAATTACCTGTAAATACGGCTAGGCCTCTGGATAGATTGTGGTAGTTGGCAAGTGGTGACAGCCGTGTCCATCCTCTATATTCCACCATGTTAGGTCTAGTTATTAAATCATAGGGCTCGTGGCAGACCTTGTCTATTTAACTCTCCTAGTTGGTAGGCGGGCTGTGCCCCGAAGTACTAGCGTATTTCTCCTAGTCATTTGTTTACCCTTTGTTACCAAAAGATAAATTGCTCCCCCTCTCACCTAGCTATCCTACCTCTAGTTTAGCTTGTTTATTAGTTTACTCATTAGTTTACACACAATCACCAATATTGTTTAACCACTTAGGATACAATTAGGCTTTCCGTTAGCAATCCTAACTAATAAATATAAATCAGCCTCCCAGCTTCCTTTAGGAAAAATATAAATTCTACACTTGGTACTCACCGAGTCAAGTAATACGCGATAGTTCTGTGCGCTTGCGGAATTCCTCCACTAGTCGTTAAAAAGTATCAACAAGCATTTCTAGCGTCATTGCCGGGAAGGCAACTGGCTTCGAATTTATATTTTGTGTTAGCTTTGCTAACTAGGTTTTAGTTATCCTAAGTAGTTTATCCTTTTCCCTCATATCCTATCACTACCCAACATGACCATGGGCGATAAGTCCATTCGTGATTTTTCTGCACCCTCGGCTGCTAATATAGCCACTAGACCAAATGTTATCAATGGGGACGCTAACTTCGAGCTTAAGCCAGCGTTAATTACGATGGTTCAAGCTAGTCCATTTTGTCGAAAAGCCCACGAGGATGCGAATGCTCATCTCCAACACTTTTTGGAGATTTGTAGCACATTCACCATTAAGGGAGTGACCCAAGAGGCTATACGTCTTCGCTTTTTCCCCTTCTCTTTGTTAGGAAAGGCTAAGCAATGGTTTTACTCTAGCCGCAGTGCTATAGACACATGGGACAAGTGTTCCAACGCTTTCCTAGTCAAGTTCTTCCCTATGGGAAAGACTAATGCTCTTCGCAATAAGATCTCTAGTTTTCAGCAACTAGCAGATGAGTCAATTCCCGAAGCTTGGGAACGAATGCAGGAGTATGTCTCTGCATGCCCACACCATGGCATGGAAGACTAGCTTTTGATCCAGAACTTTTGCCATGGATTAGTTCCGTTAGATAGGAGCCATTCAGATGCTGCTGCTAGTGGAGCATTCTTTTCGCTAAGTGTTGCGGATGCCAAGACGCTGATCGAGAAGATAGTTTCCCACCAAGGATGGAGCGACGATCGACTCCAGCCCGTAAACGAGGTATGCATTCAATTAAAGAGGTTGATGTGCTTGTAGCTAAGATGAATCTGCTCACAAAGCAAGTAGAACATTATGAAAAGATGAGTACCCAAGAGACACTCAAAGCCATGGATTCCAACATAACTTGTGACGTCTGTGGAGATGTTGGACATTCGAGAAATGCCTGTCCCAAGACCCAGGAAGATCTCAACTTTGTCAACAATGACAACGGGTTTCATCCACAACAACATCAAGGATGGAATCAACACTCCAACAATCAAGGAGGTAACAATTATTACTCTTCTAAGCATTTGAATAATCAAGGTAATAGTTATGCTTTCCTTAAAGATCTTGTTTCTAGTAATGGTAGAATGACTGATAGCATTAAAAAAAAGTTGCATGCTCATGACAAGATGTTGGAAAATATAAATACTAAATTGGATGAGTTTTCTTCTGCCTCAAAGAATCAACTTAGTTTCAATAAGATGATAGAAACCCAATTAGCACTAATAGTTGTTGCCATACCATCCTATGAAAAAGATAAAATTCCTGGCAAACCTAAAGGAACCATGGAGACAGCCAACATTGTTACGGCAAGGTATGACTTTTCTTTAAATGGTTGGAGATTTCCTATTAAGAAAGGTGATCCTGGGAACCCCGTCATTACTTGCTCCATAGGAACCCATACTTTCCATAATGCCATTTGTGATCAAGGATCTAGTGTTAACATTATGTCTAAGGAAACTTATGGTAGATTGTTCTACACTGCCTTAGCTCCAACCTCAGTTTACCTACAGCTAGCCGATCAATCTACCCGTTATCTCGATGGAGTAGCCACTGACTTGTTAGTCAAAGTGAGGAGTGTTTATGTTCCTACAGATTTTATGATCTTAGACATGGGCAATGACAAGGATACACCATTAGTCCTTGGTCGTCCTTTCCTTAATACTGCAAATGCTTGCATATATGTGGCTTTTGGGCAAATCCAATTCCACTTTACTGGAAGAAACAAAATATTTGCTTTTTCCTTTGGACAACCCATCTTTGATGAGAAACAGGAAAAGAAGAAGCATCCGATGAAGAAAATCAATATGAAGAAACCAAAGCCGATTGAAGAACCGGAGAAGCCTGTCAAGAAGAAGAAGAATAAGAAGACATGGCGTAAAAAGAAAGATCCATCGTCAACTTCGTCATCCCCTGATCCTGACAAGGCCTCCGAGGTGGAACAAGAGGAAACACCCCCACTCAAGGAAGAATAACCTTGAGAGCGTTCAAAAGGTAAGTTTTCTATCCCTTGCATATTCATCGCATTTCAGTAGCTGCATCTCATATTTAAATTTCCAATAAAAGTTTGCTTTTGCATTGTAGGTTTAGTTAGTGCATTTAGCTACTCTATGTTAATAAATAAAGTTCTGTAGTAGCTATGCATGATAGGATAGGGTTTGCATTTAAATAAAATAAACTAAAAAAATAAATTAATAATAATAATGAATAAATTATCTAGTAGTAATAAAAATAAGTTTAGTCATTTATGTATTATTCTAGTAATAGTAGTTAGTCAATAAAGAAAGAATCAAAGAGCTGCCAGAAGATGAGTCCAACCTATGCAAAAGGTAAGCCTGGGGGAGATGTCTCTCCCCGCTCAGGTATGATAAATCCTAAACCCTCTCATTGCATTCGTGTTTGTTTTACGATGTCAATATCTATGATAATAGAATGTAGAGAGGAATGCTTGAAATTTATCTTAAAAGAATCTCTGCTCTAATACATGATGATAAGTTATTCTGGAGATGATGAATAGTTGCTCTATGATACTTTGCAAAAGCTTGTTATACAACCTAATACTTCTTAAGTTTTGAGCATGATAACAGAGTTCATCTTAGGGTGAATGCTTTTGTGGGTTACAAATGCTAGAACCAAGTCTAAGTTCTTGTGAGATATGTTGTAGTTAAAACTAGAGTA
This sequence comes from Miscanthus floridulus, assembly GCF_019320115.1. NCBI lineage: Eukaryota > Viridiplantae > Streptophyta > Magnoliopsida > Poales > Poaceae > Miscanthus > Miscanthus floridulus. Next base: position 100,961,892 of record NC_089589.1, read on the forward strand.
AATCTTTTAACCTATCTGAGGAATGGTAAAAGCAACTTGGAGTTTTATTTTACAAAATGTTAAAACTCTCTTGCTAGTAGTTCCTCAATGGTGATAAAGTCCTACCAGAGCTAAATACATGTTCATTCATACATGATAAAGCCACTATAAAAATTGCTTGTTTGTTTTGAGCTTTTTCAAGCCTTGTTGATCTGAGTAGAGAATCTTATCATGCTTTTTGATTAAGATCACGTACACCCACATACATATGCTATTCCTACACTGAGAATATGCAACCACATGCTTTCCGTACATTATTGCTCTATGAGAATCAAAGTTACCTCTCTAGCTATCTTTCATCAAAAGAGAGGCATGGGCTAAGGAAAAAAAGAGAGAATAAAGAGCAAAAAGCTCTAGTGTTAAAAAAAGAGAAAGAGAGAGAGTGAAAAAGAAAAGTAGCCATGCCCTCTCAAAAAGAAGCTAGTGGAGGGAAACTTCTCAAAGGAGTACACTTCCACCAAATATACCACACATATGCACGTCTTGATCAATTAGTATGATTTGTTGCTCCTTGTGATCTAAGTGTTTGACTTAGCAATATATTCAATTCAAGTAGGCTATGCTTTTTATCCCCTACCTTGAGCTCCACATAAGCTTTAGGATAGATATTAAGGTTAAGATCCATGGACTTGGTAAGGTTTCAAACACTATTGAGAGACTTGAGTGTACCATATGAGGAACTTAGGCAAGTTTTCTTTTCAAATCTATTGAAAACCTCTAGGAAGTTTGAACTAAACCAAAGTAGGGAAAAAGTATCTGTCTAGCTACACAATCTTGCAATTGCTTATGTCAAGGTGAAAGCTATAAGTCCCACATTGCTAAGACTGATGATGGATTTCTAAGTGCTAACATGTTCAATTCAAGAGATAGTATTTGTTTGTATATAAGTTTTGTAGGGCGTTACATAGTAGCAACTCCTGATCCAACACCTATATCATGCTAAACCTGTATCTTTGCTCGGGACGAGCAAAGGGGTAGCTTGGGGGAGCTTGTTGACAGTCACTAACACCTGTTTTGACCATCAATATTTCACCCAAAAGCGTGATAAAGCGAGGTAAATCATCATCACATGTACTTGTAGAATTATTTGTAAGTAGAAATTTTAGCCAAATTTGTGCAAAATGGTGCAAAATATGGATAAAAGAGGCAAGTGAACGTGGCAGGGGGGCTAGGGGCCCACATGCCACATTGGCCAGTGCCACCTAGGCACTGCCCAATGGTCCACTGCCCCCTGCCACATCATCGATCCGTGGGAGAGGCCCTCCAAGCCTTCTCCACCACTGATCTTAAGTCAGTTTGCACCAAGGGACAGGATGGAGTGGCCTTTGTTCCATGGGTCCACCGCCATACATTTGGAGCCCTCCAACTGATATTGGAACCTCCTTACCTACCAAATTTCGACATGTGCTGTCTTCACAACCGCCATTGAGGACCAACCATGGCGCTACGATAGAAAGACGGTGCATACAAGGGCCGATCGATGCCCCCTTGGCTCCGGCCGATGCCCTAGGGGGGCAACCGACCTCCCTAGCTAGCTACAAATACCCCTAGCCTCTCCACACTGTAAAAGGAGGTGTGGATCTCGGTGGAGAAGAACCCCATTCATTTCCAAGCTCTCTAGCTTAGCGTAGCTCTAGAGTAGTAGTTTAGTAGTGGAAGTAGAGCAAGAGCAGGATTTCTGTCAAAGTCCGGAAGAGTCTTCTAGGTTTGGTATAGCTCCTTTGTAATTCTTTGATTTCACATTTACTTTATTCAGTACTTTATTTTCAGTACATTATTTAGTATTATTGCTTTGCTTAGTCCAAGTTCTAGTTCATTATTTTTCATCATTAGTGAGTTTAGGTGCTTGGTCTCGGCATTAGTATTATAGGTTATCTCTTGTTTAGTAGTCTTTCGTTAGTACCAGTTCCACCATCTGGTTAGGGTGCTTTGATCTCATTTCATTGGAGCTCGAATCGAAGTTGTAAGTTTGTAGATTAAGCGTGGTGCTTAGGCTATAAATTACCTGTGGATACGACTAGGCCTCCGGATAGATTGTGGTAGTTGGCAAATGGTGATAGCCTTGTCCATCCTCTGTATTCCACCACGTTAGGTCTAGTTATTAAATCATAGGGCTCATGGCAGACCTTGTCTATTTAACTCTCTTAGTTGGTAGGCGGGCTTTGCCCCGAAGTACTAGCGCATTCCTCCAAGTCATTTGTTTACCCTTTGTTACACAAAGATAAATTACTCGCTCTCCCGCCTAGCTATCCTACCTCTAGTTTAGCTTGTTTATTAGTTTACTCATTAGTTTACACACAACCACCAATATTGTTTAACCACTTAGGATACAATTAGGCTTTCCTTTAGCAATCCTAACTAATAAATATAAATCAGCCTCCCGCATTCCTTTGGGAATAATATAAATTCGACACTTGGTACTCATCGAGCGAAGTGTTACGCGATAGTTCTGTCCGCTTTGCGAATTCCTCCACAAGTCACTAAGAAGTATCAACAATAATCTAGTCCTAGTCAGTTACAACAGAAGATTTCCAATCTAATTACAGAGATAGACTTTCCTATAGTCTAACTAGGTCGGTCCTTCATGTCTTGGAAAGCACGCCACCTTGTCTCGTGCCTTCCCGCAAACCGTGGCCTGCCCATCTACTTGTCAGGTAGTCGACCCTATGGGGAACCCTTAGGATATTGGTCCGTCAGCAAGTTCGAAAGGGAAAAGTAACACACTATATATGAAAAATGTAGCAGGTAATATACCACCTTGTGCATAGGAGGAGGCACGATTATTGCAACTGTTGTTTTGTTCATTACCAATTGAATATTTTATTTTCTATTGTTTTGTTCATTTGCATGTTACAAGCTTGGAATAAGGAGGGAAGTGAGGGACATGGGAGCTTGTCATATTTTGAAATTTAAAATTTGAATTATCCAAACTAATTCAAATAAAGAAATGACAAAAAAAGTTGTAGATCTCGATGAGTTTTAAAACTCTGTAGTTGACAACTTTTCCATTTGAAAGCATTTACTATCCCAAAGTTTTGTTTGAATTTCTCATATTTGAAATTCAAATTTTTGAAATGTTCAAACATACTCGTATGGGGAAATGACTAAAACCAAAGTTGTAGATCTCGATGAGGTCTACAACTTTGTAGTTGATCACTTTTTCATTTTAATTAATTTATGATCCTAAAATTATGTTTAAATTTCTCATATATTGAAATTGAAATGTAATAATATCTCAACTTGGTTACAAAAATCTACAAACTTGCATGGCAATGTGATTTTATTGTATAATCACTGCATAAAAAATACAAATGATTTAACAAAGTAGTGCTAAGCATTTTTCATAATGGATACATTTCACACATAGTTATATAACTAAGTCAGTGATGTTTCTATTTGTGAAAGATGTATAGTCCCACTCTGTCAAATATAGCTTGAAATTTTTTTTGCAAATGTGCAGACCCAAAGTATGGCTCCACACAAAATCTTAAATTCTTCTGATCAATTTTGGTCATTATTACATTTATTTTGTGCTAAACTTGAGAACGGAGGTTGAATTAACCCTTCAAAATAATGTAATTTTCCATCTACCTCCAACAAAATTGGTTTGTTGTGCCATATGAGACCAAGTATAAAAATGTGGTACCATTTTGGATCATTTCAGTGTAGCCTCAGTTCAACTTCTAATTACTTCGTACTGTCACGCAAAATTCATTTAAACTCTAGAAAATAGCAATCCGTCTCTGAAAAATCTGAAACTTAGTATTTTCTTAACTTGTGGTACATACAAGGATGAGAAAAACCTTGAGGTGCATCCGATACCGAAATGCATGAGAGCTATGGAAACTTTGGAATTGTAGTCAGGGTTTTATGAAATGGCGCATCCATTTTGTGAATCATGTATATTGTGGTTCGGTCGAAATGGCTTAAAATTGTTTATGCAAGCATGCAGACCCGAAGTATGGCCCCACACAAAATCCTAGAAAGGAGGTTGAGTGACCCCTTCAAAATAATTAATTTTCCATCTACCTCCACCAAAATTGGTTCACTAGTCCATATGAGACTAAGTATTAAAAAATGGTACCATTTTGGATCGTTTCGGGGGTAGCCTCAGTTCTACCTCTAATTACTTTGTTCCATCACACAAAAATTCATTTAAACTGTAAAAAAATAGCAAACCATCTCCGAAAAATCTAAAACTTAGTATTTCCTTAACTTGTGGTATATACAAGGCTGAAAAAAATTTAGACGCATACGACACCAAAATGTGTGAGAGCTGTGGAAAGTTAGAAGTTGTTATCAGGTTTCTATAAAATGGCATATCCGTTTTGTGAACCATGTATATTGCAGCTCTGTTGATTTTTTTTTACAAGCATGGAGACCCAAATTATGGCTCCACACAAAATCTTCTGATCAGTAGTTGTGGTCATTATTACATTTATTTTCTGGTAAACTGGAGAAATGGGGTTGAATTACCCCCTTTAAAATAATATAATTTTCCATCTACCTACACCAAATTTGGTTCACTGAGCCATATGAGACCAAGCATAAAAATTTGGTACCATTTTGGATCGCTTTGGGCCATATGTTAATTAGGCTCTAGTGGAATGTGCAGCCTCTCGTGCAAGTTTGCTGCCTAAACGTGTAGAAGCTTTTGAGTAATCCTATAGATTTTGATTTTAGGATGCAAATTTGCTCTCATGAAATGGAGATGCATATTCATGTTATTAATACCGTTGTTTTTGAGCTGCTAGCTTCGACAAAAAAAAAATAACTTAAATGCCTTCACTCTGTATGCTTCCTTAGCCGAGCTGCTTCCTGCTTAAACCCAATGGTGGTTTAAAGAGTACTAAAACTTCCTGTATACTTCCTTGGCCTAGAGGATATCACATCTCATCTCATACTGATGAAAGCAGTTCCTGTACAGTGAACTTGTCTTTGTAATTCGGTTTAAAGAGTACTAAAACTTCTATCACCTTCTTAATGAAACACGTGCTAAGCACGTTTCAAAAAAGCCCTGACCCACCTGACTAGGGGCATTTCATGCTTGCTGTTTAATGCTGAATTTGGTGATGACCAAGACATTGAAGTAGGTTGTCGGCAGTTGGGTGCATTATACCACTTTCAGTTTCCACTTTCACTCTTCCATGTTAGTTGAATCATGAATGAGTGTCAAATAAAATCAAAACTAATCACCTGCCAAACAAAATTGGTATACTGCATGTTGAATTATTTGCAGCTCATATGTTAAAAAGATGTACCAAAAAAATCTGATCATGATAGGGTCGATTTTTTTAAAAAAAAACCTTAAATGATTAACAACCTGAGTATGCATTGACGAGTGTTATTGTATTAATGGGTTGCAGATGAGTGCTAAGCAGAAGCTGCAACAGAACTGGCTATATAGATGCACAGTAACATAACCACACAAGTTTCATGTGGGCTACATGTTTTGGACTTAGGACCTGTTTTGATTCAACTAGGAGCAAAGGATTGACACTTTAAAAACAAAGAAAAAAAGAAGGATCTAAGTAGTTGTTTTTGCCTTTATGCTCTTTTACTTGATTTTTTACTTGAATGGTATATGTTCTAATTTTCATTTTTGTTCCATTGCAGAGGCGGCTCTGAGGAATGCCAAACTGCAGTTTTAGATGACCTGATGATTGTAGACCAAACAAGAATATTTGCGAGACCATGAATATTTAATTTGCTAACCTCAATGCAACATTTCCAGAGTAGTGCTAGATAATTTCCATGCTAGAGGATTTAAAAGAAAATACTTGTAACGCCAGATCATTCACATCGCTAAGTGCTTGTAAAACTTATTATTAGTGTCAAGAATAAATAAATATTTTTCAGATGTTTTACAGTGGCAAGTTTGAACCAATAATAAGGGACAAGTAACATAATATAAATTATTAACTAAAAAATCCAGGCTATAAGACCGGAAGCACAACTGCTTCGAAGAGGAGTCGTTTGGCATCGCTAAGTCTAGAAATATGATCCCAGTCCACTCCTGGATTAGAATTTAGAAATCCCTTTCAAGTATTTCAACCATGTCCCTATTAGGACCTTCATACCGACCCTTATTGGACTTTACCTTCTTCAGAATCACTACTCTGGAAAAGGAATTTGAAACAAGTTTGTTTTTTTCTTTCAAAAACTTAAACATGAACTAAATGGCAACTTCCAATCTTAGCATAAGGATGATATATAAAAGGGGATATGATTGTATACAAACTTGTTTCGAATTCTGTTTCTAGAGTAGTGATGCTAAAGAAGGTAAGTCCAAGAAGGGTCGGTATGAAGATCTGGATATGGACTTGGCTAAAATACTTGAAAGGGATGTTCTTAATTCTAATCCAGGAGTGGATTGGGATCATATTTCCGGACTTAGTCATGCCAAACGACTCCTCTTTGAAGCAATTGTGCTTCCTGTCTTATAGCTTGCATTGTTTCAGGTAATAATTTATATTCTGCTACTTGTCCTTTATTATTAGTTGAAACTTGCCACAGTAAAGTATATGAAAGATGTTTATTTATTCTTCGCACTAACAAGTTTTACAAGTTCTTAGAGATGGGAAGGATTTGGCATTACAAGTATTCCTTTTAAATGCTCTAGCATGACAATTATCTAGCACTACTCCAGAAATGTTGCATTGATGTTAGCAAGTTAAATATTCATGACCTGGCAAATATTCTTGTAGATATTACCTTGCAAATATTCATGTTTTCTCTACAATCATCAGGTAATCTAAATGTGCAGTTTGGCATTCCTCATAACCTTTATTTAGATCCATACATGAGACTTAAGGCAGCAAGAACAGAGTAGTGGGCTTTCAGTAAGTAACATATCTTCACTTACAGGGTTAGCTCAGTAGTGCTACTTAGTGTGAAGATGAACTTGCGGCTCTAGATGGACTTCTTCTCGGGCAGGGCCTTCTCGATCTGACCAGTGTGCTCCAAATGTGATTTAACAGAAGTTCCAAAAGCAGGTTGAAATACACGAGGACTAACAGAATTACTTATTCTTGAACTTGTCACTTGCAAGCTGCATGACCCATCAAATGTTGACAACTAAAATGCTTCAGAAAGAGCAAAGTAAAAATCAGTTTAACAGTGTTACAAAGTGACCAGAATAGTTTCGATTAAACATATATGTAACAATGTTAACTACAAAACAATTATTTCATATTGGCAATTGGACAAAAGAAGATATACTCACTGTCAATCAATGAGTGTATTGGCGATTCATTGTTCATTCAGCTGGGTACCTCCCTACCTCCCTGAAGAAACAGAAAACATCCAACTTGAGAAGAACAGCAGGACAAAAAAAATTGTATGTTGGTAATAACAAGAGGCCATATGTATCCAGACTTGGTACTAAACAAGATTCAGGCCAGCACAGCAACCTTAAGATTTCGAGATATCCATGATGGGACTTAAAACAACATAAACATTGACAACAAAATACATTCTGTAAATGCTTTGGCTTCTGAGTAACAGGCACGCTTGCTCTTAGCTGGACAGTCATGCAGCCAAAAACATCATGACCAAGCTAGTGAAACTGTGAAAGTATGCGGATTTGATGGACACAAATCAGGGAATATACAGATCTGGTTTCTGCATCGGAAGCCTGTTTCAGTTCAACAAAAAACACCGATTTGAATCATGTCCCATCATGCAGCACTTTGCAGTTCTAACTCTGTCACAGTGTAAGACATAGTTGGTGACTTGTACTAGACACGGAAAACTGGGAAAATTGTAATTTACAACAAAGCTATATACATGTCTAAAGTAGAAGATTCAGTCACAAAGTTGAATGAAAGAATAAACTTTAGACTTTCAGGTTATTGCCTCTCTGAAGCCAACCACCACAAAAAAATTCAGCAACGAACTAGGGAAGATGGTGTGCTTATTTATCCCAAGTACGAACTTGCTACATAATACTTAATAATATCATAAAAGGAGAATGGGATTTGCTACCGAATTTATTTTACATAATAATTCTTTTATTCATAGAAGGAGGTAAATAATAATTTGCTACTGAATTCCACATCAAGCGAGACTACACTGTACCTACTAGATAGACAAAATCGATCCCCTTTTGTGGAGGAGCACCCGGTTCGATAGATCCAAGTATCCAACTCTCTCTATTAGTACCAGTTCCAATTCGGATCACCACCAATGTTTTTCAGGCGGTAAGGCGAGGCGTGGCGAGTGACTACCGCCTTACGCTTAGGCGACTAAAGCGTGAGGCGAGGCGACGCCTTATGAATTTAAAAAAAATTAAAACAGAAGCTCAGAGCAGTAGATGATGAAGAAAAAAGAAAATGAAAAAAGAAAAAGAAAGGAGTAAGAAGTGGGATGGCCTAGCCCACCAGGCGGCCCATGTGCCCGTCCCCCTCGAGGCATGGCTTATCCCAAACCCTCCACCGCTGCTCCTCTCGTTCTCTACTCTCCACCACTCGTTCCGCCTCGTCTCCCTCTCCGCGGCTCCACCCCTCTCTTTCTCCGGATGCGCTCCTCTGCTCCCCTCTCTCCGGCGCTGCTCTGCTCCCCTCCCTCGCTACTCCCCTTCCAGATCTACAGCCGCTGTCGTCCCCTTCCAGATCGAGCATATGGTGACGGAATGGAGCAGAGGACGGCGAGGAGGCGGCGGAATCGAGCAGAGGACGGCGAGAAGGCGGCGGAATCGAGCAGAGGACAGCAAGGAGGCGGCGGAATCGACGAGGAGACGGCGGAATCGAGGCAGCATCAGCTTGAGCATAAGGCGACAAGGCGCCGTCTTACCCCTAAGGCGAGCCTGGAGCGCCTCGACGCCTTGAAAACACTGATCACCACCCAACACCTCTATTAGTACCAGTTCCAATTCGGATCACCACCCAACACCAGTTGAGGAAATGAAACCACATGAAAGCTAAAGCGGATCAATGACCCGAAATAAAGGCTTCTGAATTAGTACCAATACTCGCACCACAAGTGGAGCCGATCTACCCGGCCGGGCCGCTGCTCGATCGCCTTGAAGCACTGCAGCGCTGACATGGCATCTGCAACAAAATTAAATTAAAACAACAACAACAGATGAGCCCACCACAGCCTTCTTCCAGGAAGAGAGACAAAACACAATCGCCCGGCACCGCAAAGTTCCACCAAATTTCAGGCAAGAAAGCCCTGGACAGGGATGGAAAGGAGCACTTACGTGAGGAATTTGGTCAGGAGCTCCGTCGACATCCCGAACCAGCGTGGAATTCACGACGGGAGGAGGAAAAGGAGGCCTATGCCTTTTGCACGGGAAAACACATTGCAACCACCATAGAATCCAACTGTGTTGATGTTGTTCACCAAAGAATCCAACTGCGTTGATGTTGTTCACGGGGAAAATAGATCAAGCGATCCCTAGAGCGACTCAAATCCTAACGACACTTGTGGAATCCCCGTCACCTGGATCCCACTGCTGCCATCGCCCGCGCGCCGGGATCCCGCCGCCGCCGCTACCCAAGCGTGGGGATCCCGCCGCCGTGGATACACCCATGCCGCCGCCACTACCCACGCGTGGGGATGTTAAAACGATTGTCTCTATAAATAGTCGATTAATGGAGATGGACTCCTTGAAATATCCACCTCTATAAATAAGTAACTAAAAGAGGCAAGCATTTTTCTGAAGCCCGTCTCGCCATTTTCATGAAAAGGCCCAAAAAAAAACCGCCTCCCTTAATCAGGCTATCTTCTAAAATTTATTTTGTAGTAGAGCGATCTACTTGAGTGGGAGGGAGGTGCCAGGTTGGGCGATGACTGGGTGGGGATTAGTGTTTAAGTTTTCTTACGTGTTTATGTTTACAGCGCGCTATGTGCCTCTGCTCGGCCACGCGGCCTCGACCGCACCGCGTGCCCCCGCCCGAACTCGCACATCCCATCACGACCGCTCTCCATCCGCCTACCCCTGCCCCTACCGAGATCCGTGCCGCCAATGAGCTCCACATCGGCGCCCTCCGCGGCATCGAGCTGCGCACCAGTGTCGAGGTCTGCGTCAACGAGCCTCCATTCGTCCAAGCAGATGCTATACTGAAAACGCATGTTGCAATAGTATTTTTCAAGTGTTTTAGGTGTTTCAGAGGTATGTTGCAAAGATTATATATCGATGTTGCAAAAGTAGATCTAAATGGTGCACATGTTGTAATGGTTATATACGTATGTTTCAAGTGTATGTGCCAAATGTTTAATCTGTTACAGACGAATGTTGCAATTGTTTTATCTGGATGATGTAAAAGTAGATTTGGATGTTGCATATACATGCATGTTGCAAGCATTTGTTTTAAGTATTTCCAGGTGTTTCATACGTACGTTAGCGAGTATTTCATCTGGATGTTGCATATGTTTGCAATGGTTTTTAAATGTTTTTCAGGCGTCTTCGCAAGTGTTTCATACGCTTGTTTCATTTGTTTTCTTTTGTATGTTGCAACTGTTGCATCTAGATGTTTCAAAAAATAGATCGGGTGTTGCACATGGGATGCGCATGGGGAAGCGACCGGCGGCGCGGACGACGTTAGTGGCGGTGTGAGCAACGTCCGGGTGGCGTGGGCCCACTGCTGCTGCGCTCCCTTGTAAGCCCGATGCGCTTTACGCTTGTTAGCTCCCTCTGCGTGGCAGCATCAGGACGGATGTCCGAGTGCTAGAAGTCTGTTATGTTTATATAATTGGAGTTGCTAGTGGGCTGAGACGGTCAGTAATGGGCCGAATGGGTCATTTACACAGCTAGGCAGTAGGGCAAATATTTTCACCAATGGTTTGTAATATGAATCGTTCCAGTTTGGGACATGAACCTTAGGTTGATATTATTTTCACCGCCAATTCATCATGTCCTAAACTGACGGTGAAAATTACCACTTATGGTTTTTATATATCAAACTGTCGTTGAAAATGATGTTGCAAAAATGTATTTTATAGTAATGTCCTTGAGGGTTTGGCTCTTATCATGCGATCTCTCTCTCGAATTACGGAGGTGGATAATAGTGTAAATATTTTTCACCAACTGTTTGTAATATGAACAGTATGTTGACAGCTAGTTTGGGACATGAACCGAGTTCCCGACCAACGGTAGAAATTATCACAGCAGTTTTGTCAAACCATTGATGAAAAGGTGTTGTAAAAATGTATATTATAGTAATGTCCCGAAGGATTCGGCTCTTATTCTGTGGGTTCCATCATGAGATACATGAATGTGTCAGCAGTCTAGACAGTGTGCTACAGCAGGATCTGAGAGAGCCGCGCCGCTGTATACAATTTTTCGAGAGGCAGAGAAAATGAGAAAAGGATGGGCTGAGAGAGTGAATTGGACGAGGAGATGATATGGCCTACGCAAGTGATTTCTGCATTGTGCATTGTAGTTTCTATATGAAGTTTCTTGTTACATCCAAAGTATGGAAACTAGCTACTGGTTTTAGCCTACACTAGGTAACGTGCCCGTGCGTTGCTACGGGATAGCTAATAATTTATACTAAAAACACACGGATCGCAAGATAAGATAATACTGTAAAAATTAAATACCAACGTTAAAGTGATATTTAATCCAAAAAAACAAAGTGTCATAGCTAGACAAAATTAATCTAAAAGCATTATCCTAACATTATCCTAGCTAGGATCGTACCCGTGCGTTGTTACAATGGGTGAGACTTCCCTTCAATAATATCTATCTTGTCAGCCATGCTACATTGAAAGTACTCGTGATAGTTGTGTGAGAAAAGAAAAAACAATATGCTACAGTTATAGGCCATAGATTTTATATCTTCTATGGACTTACAATGAATTAAAAATGTTAATGCTACCTTTGTTTCCCACTGGTTAACATCATTATTATTGGAACGAGAGAAATGATTTCTTCGCAACACAAGTTCGTCTGGTCCCTATAATGCTCATCAGCCTAAAATGGATGGTGCATATACCATAATAAAAAAATAAACATATGCAAGTAACTGCATGTCAAATATATTCTTTCGAAGCAAGAAACTTGAATGAAATTTATTTGTTTAAATGCAAATATCAGGACCAACAGAGTATTCACATCTTAGTGATTCATACATAATACCTTTTGTTTTCATAGAATGTTTGCATAGTATGGATACAAAACACTATATAGTGCATCAGGACGCTCAGATTCCTTATACAACACTCCATCATTCTTGCTCAAAAAAATAATTAAGGCATCTAAAATCAGTTAGCGGCGTCGACCTCCTGCCTGCCTTGAGGCGGAACATATGGCCCTAAGCTTGCAAAATTTATTGTGAGCGGCACTGAATTCCTTCCTGTGTTGATGCAGCGACAAGAGACCCTAGGAGCCAGAGACCAGATGGGTATGGGTATCCAGAAGTTCCTATGCAATCTGCTCCCTGATTTTTTTAATTTACTGACTGGTGAGCAATTTCAGGAACAATAGAAGAGTTCTTTCCTTTGAGCAATATGGCTAAATCGAAAAAATCAGAAGTGAAATTTCATTAAACCATACCTTTGCTACAACAGTATGTAACAGGCAGCATAACGACCATCACCAGCACGAAAATCAGCCCACGCCTCTCATCCAAGTAGAAGCACTAAATGCAAGTGCAAAACAAGTGGCTTTTATTATTTAGCTATGAGCTAAATGCAAAGGAGATAGCAGGCTCCAATAACTTAACACACACCCCTACATTTCCACAAGCAAAACATGTAGATGCATGGTAGTACAATTGGCTTGCAGCTGCAGGCGGAATGGCTGCAATTTATCACTACCGAACAGGAAAGCTTTTGAGTGTATAAAAGTTGAAACAATTATCAGCACAATGGCTGCAGTTCATGTATCATGATTACTCTTATTTAGTTATTTTGTGACTTTTCATTCATCACTGTATGCAAAAGAAGGGGACATTTTCCAGTAAACATGTAAATATATGCTATGACCATAGGAATTTCAGGCTGACATCGATGAGAAATCAATGCTACAAAAAGGTGACTCACTAAGTGAAATATACCGTACAGATACTCTGAAATTTGTAGCCTGAAATAGATAAAACTAATCGTCATGGCAATAGCCAAATCAAGCATCATTGAACTTCCATGTACTTTTTAGCAACAAGATGAAAACCAATAAATCAGTGGACATATATCAGAAGTACTCCCTCCATTCCAAATTATAAGTCGCTTTGACTTTTTTTTGTTTATCCATTTTGCTATGTATCTAGACATATTATTTATTTAGATGCATAGAAAAATGGATGTACCAAAAAAATGAAAGCGACTTATAATTTGGAACGGAGGGAGTAAAAAAGAATCATGCTAATTATCCACCAGTCACAGGTGAGTAGAAATTATTTGTGAATTTACCTGCAAATGGAGTGCCAATATATGTAGGACTGCAGCTGGCAACAAATGCCTTGATGGCACACAATAGCCGTTGTACTAAAGGGTCAAGTGTCGCCAACCAGTGATGCCACACATATCTGTGAACTCTGCCACCCTATCACTGAACTGACTGCAGGCTGAAGTAGCCAGCAGCTTTGCTGCAGGGGTCAGGGTAGAGTCTGGTGCCGGCGGCTTTATCGCAGGAGCCTCCGTCTCCCGCTCAGTTCTCCGTCTCAAATAAGCATAGTTATAGAGTGGCACCTGAGCTTCATCAATTGCATAGGCTAAAACTAATTCATGAATGATTCAAAATTTCAAACACAGACTGTTTTTTCGAACTGCCAACAATAACTGAAACAGAAATGATCAAAAGTTACCAAGATAATAATTAGCAAAAAAACATCAATGGTATATCTGGTTGTAGAAAGCATGAAGCACTGCAATGATCAAAAGTTACCAACCTTAGAGCTGGGAGGTGGAGATCTCATATCTACTCTGAATAAGCAAATTGCTAATATTCAGAACAGAAACAAATTGGCAACTTCACCTCATGCCCCCAAAGGAAGAACCTATTTCAATTGCCTGTGTCTGAACTTCTCATAGCCCGAAAGCAGATGCTAATGCACACCACCTCATCACGCGACCCTCCTGCTGAGCTGACCATCTGAACAGTTGGCCGTATCTATTCAATTGCAAGTGTCGTCATTGTATTGCAGAGGGATGATAAATTTAGAAAAAACAATTGTATGGGTAAATCTATAAATTGCAGTAGTACAACTTCAGGACCGTTTTGGTATACAAATTCCTTGTTTTTTTTGAAACAAATATATATATTCCTTGTTGCTTTGATGGATTACTCCACACATTTGTCTATTGAAAAATCCATATATATTCTTCTAGGCTCTGTTGTTTTCAAGCTATAGATCTACAACAATGATTTTTGCATTTATTAATTTTACTTCATTGGCAACTGACGAGGGAACAAAAAGGAATATATATCACAGGATGGAAAGAACTGATGGCACCTGCTAGGCTACTACTTATTTATCCGTACTTTGACATCTATGTGTGTGTCTTGATTGGCTAAAATCTGACTACTGAAAATGATACAAGCAACTTATATAAATGTAAAGACCTTGGTATATAATCTATCTTTTGGAAGCAGTAAGTCATCTACCGTGCACCAGCGTAGAAGCTGGTTGCATAAACTCCAAACAGCAAGAAGAAGGAAACCCCAAAGCCAATTTCATTTGTATTTGTGTCCTGATCCACTTAAAGGTCCTTCACATTTTTCTATTGAACAAATCCATCACTTTTTCTTCAGCTAAAATGATGCCATTGTCCTTATGCTGCTCACTGCATCATTTTGTATTTGACTTGCCTCCTCATACATCAGCTGAAATCATAACACAGAATCAGTGATCGATGAATAATGTGAATAACTAACTGAATAAACAACAACATTTGTTATGGCTTCTTGTCATACCTTTGCATCTGCACATGAAACTTAGGCTTCTTGTCATACCTTTGCATCATAGAACTGAACACATGATATACATATTAATTATGGTGGATATAATTTCAGGAAAAAAACTTCACATGAAACTTAGGGTCTCATTGGAAATCACATGCAGTTGAGTATTAAACATGAAAGGATTATAAACGTGACAGAAAGAGCGACTATGCTATTAGAAATCTCGTGCCAAACTTTAAGTCCATGTAAACAAAATGGCACGGTCTGTGTGCCTATTGATTATCCTCTTTAGGTGAATGCATTCGGTGCCGGCGTCCAAGGAACAAATGCCTGCCAGTTAGTGTGGTGTGACTGTAGAAGTGCAGAATCACCAGTGCTTAATGCAGCAAGGCAAGTTTTACAGCTCCGATGCCTACCAGTTATGTGTTCCCATTGCAACGCACGGGATGTTGAGAAAAAATGTATCTAAGAATGTCCATCTAAATTTCAACATCAGTACTTGCACCCAAGCCAGAAAATATACTTTGGTCTGATTGCAACCTGAATGTCCAGTTTCATATACAGTGTTGATTAGTACAGGTAATAGCACTTTTAAGTTTAAATTATATGCTGATTTATAGCCAGCAAAAACAAAAAGAAAAAGAAAAGAACCTAAACATCACTCTACGTAAGTCCCATATAGAAGAGAGAAACTCCTGTAATTCAATGCATGCCTATTTATGAACATCCTCGGTGTGAGAGTTGAGGAGCTTGACAAAGAGAGGCAAAGCTATGGAGAGCAGCTTCCTGAAGTGTGCGGTTGCCTCAAGCTGCACGGTGGGGTCATTGGAGAGGACGGCCTGCACCATCGCCGGCAAGCCATCGAGCTGCACAACCAGACGACAAGAAAATCAAATCCATGTCATTAGATTGAGTACCACCCCGTCACCCAAACCCTAACACAGGGGGCGGATCAGATCGGTGCACGAAAATGCGAGCTAGGGAGGCAGGGAGGGAGGGCAGCACCGAACCTTCTGCGGGAGCATGGTAGAGTGGCCTTCACCGCCACGTCCGGCACCGGGTGCGATGGGGAGGGACAGGAGACGACGGGGTCCTCGGCGGCGATCCCGTTGGCGGTGCGGATCTAGTCGGCAGAGGGGAGGCCCACAAAGATGACCTCGACGATGGAGCTGGCACCGGCGAACCAGGCCGGCCACTCCGCCTCTTGCCTCCCACCCCTTGCCCGAGAGGAGGGCGACGATGGGAGGGAGACCAGGAGTCTGGAGGCGTTTCTTTCTTTTTTTTGGGGGGGGGGGGGGGGTTGGGGGGGGGAGGGTTATTGGTTTTGGAACTGGTAGAGAAAAGGGATTTGATCCCTGGCCGCGGAACCAGGTAGCACGGACGGGTGAACATGTGGTTGTTCACAATCACAGGATCGCACGGGCGGCGTAAGAGCAAAAAAAAAATATCGCACCATTTGATTGTCTTAGTTTTGTTCTTTTTAGTTGTAATAAAAAGTTGTAGGAGATTGGGACTGGCTTTACCCAAGCGATCGGGATCACGCGGCATTGCGATTGGGTATAAGATTCAAGAAGCAGCAGAGGTTTGCCAATAATAGATCGAGTCATCGAGATGTCACTATGATCCTGGGCCATAAACAGGCCACGCCTTTCTAGTTTTTTTATTACTGAATATTTTGCATCAGAAACAGATGGATGCATTACACACAGTGCCGCCTATTCTAGGCAGCAACACACCCACGGACGATAGTTTGTCTTGCAGTAGGAACCTATGCCATAATGGTGGTGTCTGCAATAAATCTCACAGGTCACATTGAAGACACAGTGTTGGTCCATGGTGGTGTCTGCAATAAATATGTCTGGTATCGGTGATACCATCCAAGAACGGCTCGAACCTACACATATGCCACGCCATATATGACAATATACACAAAGAGAACAAGTTTAGTTAGATAAGTAATTATTTATATATAGTATTAAAACACCATACATCAGCAGGTATGTAATTACACATGTATCTCACCTTGGCAGGGCGTGATGATTGAGGACATGGTAGCAAGAACTAAGGGCAGTCCCAATGCTAAAAATTATGTGTAGTTTCTATACCTATTAATTTCTATAGATACTACATATAAAAACCATGGTCCCAATCGAGGAGGGAAAACATAGATCGAAACAAAGAAAATCAGAGAAGGTGAAGTCTGGACTGGATTTGGTTAGGACGCTGCTCCTCCTGCAGTGTCCTCCCGTGCATGTGCGGCGAGGACAACCATGGAGCGCCGCCGCCGGCTGCCTGCACATGAGGAAACGGAACAGACGGGAACATAAAAAAAAAAGGATCGGGAGAGATGAGTTACGGCCACATTTGGGATGGGCACGGGTTGGGTTTAGACGGATCACACCCATGTGAGGCCAGGTGGAAAAAGGTTAGGCAAACATTTAATATTTATTAATTAATACCTTGTTCGCTTGATTGTTTATGTGGCTTATAAGCCGGCTGATGCTATTTTGTTGTGAGAGAAAAAACTATATCATAGCTGATAACCATGGCTGATACGATCAAGCAAACAAGGTGTAAATAGGCTGCTTGGAGATCTGTGCATGTTGGAAAAGAGGAGGATCGGGGCAGTTCGCATATTGAAAAGAGAAGAGATTTTTAATTCTAACCATGTCTTCTTTACTTGCCACAGTGCGTCAGTGCCCTGAGGTATCTCCATGTCCTGTATATGACATGATATGACACTTACTGATATGAGTTAGAATTGCGTGCATCCGAGTCTGGTTCCCAGACGTACTCGAACCAATGGCACGATCGCTGAATAACTCCAAGCCAGAAATCATCTCATGATAACACAATAATTAAGTTGTATTTGCTTCTCCAAATTTTTGCGACCATTTGCACGTCGGTGTCTAATGACCAGCAACATGTTACAGTGTTACCCAGAACGATGATTGGTGGGCTTCGGCGTAAGCCAAACTCGATGATGAATGCAAAGACAGTGATTTATACGAGTTCAGGCCGCTAGAATAGTGTAACACCCGACGTCCAGTTAGGCATGTTGCATTGCGTTGGATTGTTGTGTATGTTATATTAAAAGAGGGTGGCTCCTGCCTCTCTTTATATAGTCCAGAGGGCAGGCGCATAAGCAGAATCCTAGTCAGCTATGACAGAAGTTCTAGTTCTATTACAGAAACTAACTTTCCTAGAGACCGACTAGGTTGGTCCTTGATATCTTGGAGTACACACTACTGTAACACCCTAAAATTTACATTGTTTTAAAATAGTAAATTTGATTTATTTATGTTATTTTGTGTGCATTCAAATATAGGAAAAACAATATTTTGGTGAAATTAAAATAAATAATAAGGAATAGATACAAGTTGAGGCATTCATGCTGCTGCACATTGTTTTTGTAGTGATTAGCTTTGACTAAAATTTGAATTGAATTCAAATTTACCTTGAAAATGAGATTTGAAAAATTTATTTATAAAAAGAAAAAGGAAATTTCTTTCTCTCCACTCCCTTCCTCGGTTTCGGCCTGCAGGCCCTTTCTTCCGCGGCCCGTTCACCCTCCTCTCCCCTTCCCCGCTCAGCCCAGCCGCCGCTCTCGGCCCAGCAGCCGCGCGCCTCGGCGTCGCCAGCCCAGCAGCCGCGCCTGCGCCCGCACCAGGCAACCGCCCACGCCCTGCGCCCAGCCGCTGACCGCCCGGGCCCGCTTGTCGGCGCCGTCTTCACCCCGCGCTCCTCGGAACCGCCCGGCCAGGCCGCATGCCGCAACCGCCCCACTCCGCGTCGTGGGAGCGTGCCCCCCCCCCTCACGCCCGGCCGCTTTAAATCGGCACCGAGCCGTCTCCGCCCCTCCCTGCTGCCCCCGCTCTCACTTTCGCGTTTGCCGTGCACCGAGGAAGCCCGCAGTCGTCGCCCCGAGGTCTCCGAGCTCCGTCGACCGCCCCTCCGCGCGGACAACCTCCTCCGAGCCGCCTCCGTCTCCTTTTTCCCCTTGGTGAGCTTCGTCGTCCTCCCCTCTATCTCCCGGTATCTCTTTTTCTCGTTTTTGTTGGCTTCCCGAGCCTTGGCCGCGAGCTCCGCGGGCCATGGTCGCCGGCCATGGCGGCCACCGCGCTAGCCCCGTTTCCGGCCGCCGCAACGGCATGGCCGCGACCCCCCCCTTCTCCCCCCGAGCTCACGGGTGCCCTCGGTGGTCAATTTGGTGAACCGTAGGCCCTAAACCGCGCGTTCCGGCGAGTCCATGCCGCCGGCCATGGCGCCTGGCCGGCGGTGTTACTGTTCTGGCTAGCCGACCCCCCAGGCCGATCCTAGCCGCCCATCGCGAGATCAACGGACAGGAATAGAAGATACCCCTTCGCGGGTGATTTTGCATAAGAGTCCCTGGACTTTTCTAAGTCCTAACCCGCAGTCCAAAACGTATTTCCCCGAATGCGCAATCTAGATTAGAAAGCGTAAACTCCACGGCTTAAGTCAAAAGTACGCTTTCAGTATTTACAGAAATGCCATTTGAACTGTTTCGCTTATAAAATTATCGTTTTAGCTCCGAATTGATCCATTCAAATTGCGTTAGCTTCGTAATTTCATAAGCTACATGTTGGAGCTACTGTTAGTCAAGTTTAGAACTTTTTAAATTCATGATTTAATTTAATTAAATACAGGGCTATAGGAAAACCCGTTTTAATCATAACTTTCACATTTTAGCTCCGTTTTTCGTGAACTTCGCGTTGACGTGATCGTAGCGAAACGTAGATTAGTTTTACAGACATTTTATCTTGATTTCAATACTATTGGTGTACTGTTCTAATGATAGGAATGTTCGCTTTGCATGAATGCTTTTGGAATGTTGTATGTTGCCGTGTTGGTCGCGTTCAGACGGTGAGGAAAACGTTGGAGACCAAGAACTCTTCGACGACCAGCAGGACCAGCACGAGTTTGTGAACCAAGGCAAGTATAACATGGGCCTTCCTTGATGTCCTATTTCACTTTAATCAATTACTCATTTGCATGTGTCTAATTTTGATACCCGTAAGGACATCCTAGTGATTGTTATCCTGTTCCTTGTCTCCTATGGGTTAAATGCATATGGGTAGATTGCTAGTGCTCTAACTGAACTTGATATACATGTTGATGAATAATACTATGGAACAAAGTGAGTAACATGATTTATAACAACTGTTCCATAGGGCAAAAGTGCAAATGATCTTTGTTCATGTTGCTCCCGGCCCTCCATAAGGACTTATCTGTCGGCAAAAGCTGGGACTGACAGTGCAACCGGGAGAGTCATATGGCTCTGACTTTAGCTCAGTAATAGGATCTTTCCTAACTAGTTAGCGGTTACCTTTTTGGCACAAATGGGGCTTGCCACTTTGGGTATAGGGCTGCCTCTGTTCCTATGAGTATAGCCGCGATGGATTTGTGCCATAGGAAAGGGGGGTCCCTACATCTGCCTGCCAAGGAAACCTAGCGGCCCTAACTTGTTAGGGAAACCTATGAAATGGCATCATAGTGTACCCTGCCCGCTCACCTTGGTAGTGACATGGGAGTAATTAACCCGGGCATATGGGGATCACGACTCGCGGTGAATGTGCACCACCTCTGCAGAGGGTAACAAACTGTTATAATAGCCGTGCTCACGGTCACGAGCGGCCCGGAAAACTCACAGAATAACTGGTTACTTGTTGATGATCATTTAAAGTTGTTCAATGATGATATATGGTACTCTTGACCCCGATATATGATCTTATGGGAATTAAATGGGAGCTTAAGCATAACTTGATAATACTTGAGAATAAAAGCTTGACCTATTAAAAATGCTAACTGCAGTAAACCAGAGTCTATCCTTTTTGAGCTTCATAACCCCATGTTAGCTTGCTAAGTGCGGAATGTACTTACACTTGTTTATTTTCTTTACTTGGATAAAAATCCCGGATGGGTAACAGATGACAACGGGTATGAGGATTTCCCGGAGGATTATTAGGCTTGTGGTCAACCAGTTGACCTTCCCTGTGATGACGGCCATGAGAGTTTTATTATCTTTTTATTATTCCGCTGTGATGTATAAGACTAAGTTTTATTATAACTCTGATGTATGAGACACCGTGATGATACTTTATATAATTTGTTAGCTTGTGTGTGTGATTGACTCCTGGGCACACATGAGTTTTGGTACATTCAATTTTATCCTTAACATTGGGTGTGACAAATTGGTATCAGAGCCGTGTTGACTGTAGGACGCAAGCCTAGTTAGAAAATGGTCGTTTTAGCATCTTTGCTCCTCTGGTTTCTTGCTTACTGACTTATCCTTGTTATTTTATTAAAACGTTTATACTTTTCATACCTTAATCTATTATTTAAAATTGTTGATTCTAATTTCATCTCACTTTAAATCTATAGATGTCTCATAATCCGAAGACTGCTCGACTCAGCACCGCCGGCTATCGTGCCATGTTCACCCCGCGTGCCCCACAGGCGGAGAGGGAGATTGTGATCATCTCCGACGACGAGGAGATGGCTACACCGACGCCTACCCCTACTCCTACACCAGTCGCCGTGCCCGTCTACCCTGTGGTAGCTACACCTGAGGAGTCGACGGCTACTTCCCCTACACCTGCACCCTCCCCAGCTGCCCTCGTGGAGGACGATGAGATTGGCTGGAAGTGCAAGTACTACTTCAAGCCAGCTCCAGAGACAGCCTACTACCACACTCTCCTCACCCACGTGCTAGACGACTACTTCCCCGACTTGCACGCCTCCATCAGCTACCACTGCGTCGAGTACAAGCACCCACTGGAGGCTACCTTCTGGAAGATAGAGCTGGTGGTCACCGCATGGAATGATATCATCAATAGACATGAGGTGGAGACTGTCCATAGTGCCCCTGCCAGCAGAGCCCATGTTTTGGATGGCATGGAGGATGCAGCACAGAATGCCTACATCCACTACCATGGTCGTCGCTTCGAGGCCATGAGGGAGGATCGCTTCAGGTTCCTTCCTCGAAATGATCATGAGGGTGTTTGGCAGGTTTTGGCTCCACTAGAGAATGACCCAACTCTGGAGGCAACGGTGCAGCATGTCCACGCTATGCAGGGAGTGGATGATGAGGTCAAAGGAGAACTGCGTGCATCTCAGAGGGCGCAGAGACGTCTTCAGAAACAAGTGGATGAACTTAGAGCACAACTGGGACAGCCATCCATCTACAAGAAGAAGCGTCGTTCCTTCACCATGATTGACACCGCTCCATAGGTGTTAGGTGCCTTGATCTAGATTATCACGTCGTTAGTTCGTGTCCTTATTTAGTCTTGTTGGTCTTGTGAACTTGGTTGATTAGATGTTTGATTTGTGAACTTGGTTGATTTGGTATTTTGCTTGATTGCTGGAAGTTTGTGGGCATGTCCACAACTTCCTTAGATTGGAACTTTAAATTTAGAATGAAATCTTAATGCAGATGTTTCGTTTTATCTTATCTCTGCTGTGCTGATTTCTGGAGCAGCCTGTGTTCTTTATCTGGTAACTCGAAATCTGGGATGATAAAAATTCTGAAATTTTTGTGGAGATAACTAGACCTCTGTATCTTCCAAGTGTCTTTGGAATCACGTCAATAGCTGTTCAGGTTTGGGAGATCTAGCTGACACAAGTTGATGTTCCTGCGCTGTCTGGAACTCAGAACAGTTTCGGTTTAGCTCTATTTTTGAATATGTGCAAGTTTGAATCTGTAAAAGTGGTCTAAATGAAAGTTGTAGCTGATGTCCTAAGCTTTCTAACGAGTCTTGGTGCACCTCTGTTGGATCTCTGAAACTCGAGTTATAACAGTTTTACTGAACTGCTGAATTTGAACCTTGTCCAGAAAATTCTCAGCATTGTTTCTTATCTTTTGTAAGCTCTCTATATTTGGAAAAATCTCTAAATTTTGCACATTTGTCAGAAAACAGATGGCCGCGAGAGGAGGAAGAGGCAGAGGCCGTGGTCGTGGGCGTGATGCTCTTATAAATCCACCACCGCCACCTGTGACCATGGAACAGATATTGGGAATGCAAGCGCAGCTGATGCAAGCTATGATGCAGCGCTTAGACAATGAACCTGCAAGAGGGCCACCGCCCATCCAGGTTAGAGATAAGCGTGGAGAGTTTATGAAAGGTCGTCCACTGGTGTTCACCCATGCCTCAGACCCTATGGAGGTAGATGATTGGTTGCGTGCTGTGGAGAAACAACTGAACATAGCACAATGCAACGACCTTGAGAAGGTGTTGTACGCTTCCGGGCAACTCCAAGGAGCTGCTCAGGATTGGTGGGAATCATTCCAGTTTGGACGTCCCAACAATGCTCCTGCAATCACTTGGCAGGAATTTAAGGACAGTTTCCGGTCATACCATATTCCTGATGGACTAGTGGAACTGAAGCAGGAAGAATTCAGATCTCTCAAGCAAGGATCAATGACTGTGGCGGAATATCGGGACAAGTTCACACAACTATCACGCTACGCTCCTAATGATGTAGCGAATGACAAAGATAAGCAACGCCGTTTCCTCAAGGGACTCTATGATGGGCTGCAGCTCCAGCTGATGTCTAATACTTATCCTAACTTCCAGTCTTTGGTGAATCGCGCAATCGTGATTGATGATAAGTGCAAGGAAATGGAAGCTAAGAAGAGAAGACTCCAAGGGCAAGCTTCTGGAAGCAACACTCGCCCATGTGCTTATCCCCAGCAAGGTTTCCAGCAGAGGAATCAAGGACCAACTCACCAGGGAAACCGTGGTCAGTATCCTCAGCGGAACCAGTTCCAGCAACGCCCTCAATATCAGCAACAGTTTGGAAATCAGCATCCCCCGCAACAGACTAGTAATCCTGCAACACGCCAGGGAGTGCCTAACAATGCTCCTGTGAAGAGTGGTGCACCCAACAATCCCAATGCCTGTTACCGATGTGGAGAAGTAGGTCACTATGCTCATCAGTGTCCTAAGAAGCAGAACCAGCAAGCACCTCAGAACCAGACCAACAATCAGAAGTTCAACGCCCGACCACCTCTCACAGCGAAGGTGAACTATGTGTCATCTGATGCAGCTCAGGAGACGCCTAAGGTCATGTTGGGTACGTTCAGCGTCAACTCTGTTTCTGCTACCGTACTTTTTGATTCTGGTGCTTCGCATTCTTTTATCTCCCAAGCTTTTGTTAGAATGCATAGCATACCTTTGTGTGCCATGAAAAACCCTATACTAGTGAATTCCCCGGGAGGTAGTATGCCCGCTTCTTATTGGAGCCCCTCAACTAACATTTCCTTAAGGGGGGTACACTTCAAGGTGAAGCCTATCGTGTTGAGAATAGCGGGAATTGATCTTATCCTGGGAATGGATTGGATGAAACAACACCGAGCAGTGATTCAGTGTCAGGAGAAATCTGTGGTTGTGACATCACTCAATGGGGATAGAATCTGTGTAGAAGTAGTAGTGCAAGCTCAACCTACAGCCACAGTGAATCAGCTAGATGGTGAAGTCAATGAACAAGATCGTGTCGTGGAGGAATTTCCGGATGTCTTCCCCGATGACTTGCCAGGTATGCCACCTGACCAAGACATTGAATTCATTATTGAATTATTACCTAGAACTGCACCAATAGCTAAACGTCCATATAGAATGGGAGTTAATGAATTAGAAGAGCTTAAGAAACAACTAAAAGAGTTGCAAGAAAAAGGTTTCATACGCCCCAGTTCTTCCCTGTGGGGGGCACCTGTGATCTTTGTGGATAAGAAGGATGGTAGTCAACGGATGTGTGTGGATTACCGCTCACTTAATGAGGTTACCATCAAGAATAAATACCCTTTGCCTAGGATTGATGATTTGTTTGATCAGTTGAGAGGAGCTCATGTGTTCTCCAAGATTGATCTCCGATCTGGTTATCATCAGCTTAAGATTCGGAACTCGGATATACCCAAGACAGCATTCACTACACGGTATGGATTGTATGAGTACACCGTTATGTCTTTTGGATTGACCAATGCCCCTGCATACTTCATGTATTTGATGAATAAGGTGTTCATGAAGTTTCTGGATAAATTTGTGGTAGTATTCATAGATGACATACTAATATTCTCCAAGACTGAAGAAGAACATGCGGAACACATAAGGATGGTCTTGCAAAAACTTAGAGAACATAAGTTGTACGCTAAGCGGAGCAAGTGTGAGTTTTGGTTAAAGGAAGTCTCTTTTCTGGGTCATGTTGTCTCCAATGGTGGAATAGCGGTGGACCCAAGCAAAGTGCAAGATGTACTGAATTGGAAACCACCAACTACTGTAAGTGAGATTCGTAGCTTTTTGGGATTAGCTGGTTATTACCGAAGGTTCATTGAAGGTTTTTCCAAGCTAGCCAAGCCCATGACAACTCTGTTGGAAAAGAGTGCTAAGTATGTATGGTCGGATAAATGCCAGACAAACTTTGAAGAGTTAAAGAAGAGATTGACTACAGCTCCAGTATTAATTTTAACCGACTTAAGCAATAACTTCTCTATATATTGTGATGCATCCCGTTTGGGTCTTGGTTGTGTGCTTATGCAAGAAGGAAGGGTGGTTGCATATGCATCTAGACAACTAAGGAAGCATGAGTTGAATTATCCTACTCATGACTTGGAATTGGCAGCTGTGGTTCATGCTTTAAAGATCTGGAGACATTATCTGATTGGACATAAGAGTGATATCTATACCGATCATAAGAGTTTGAAATATATCTTCACCCAATCAGATCTGAATCTAAGACAACGTCGTTGGTTGGAATTGATCAAAGACTATGATTTAGAAGTGCATTATCACCCGGGAAAGGCAAACGTAGTAGCTGATGCACTTAGCAGAAAGAGCTATGCCAATGGAATTCAGATAACATCTATGTCAGCAGAGTTGTGTGCTGAAATGGAGTATCTCAACTTGAGCCTGGTCACTAATGCAATGGAATTGGTGATAGAGCCTACATTGGAGCAGGAGATACGCAAAGGACAATTGGAGGATGAAAAACTTAAGGAGATAGCAGAGAATGTAGTGCTTGGAAAGGCACCGGATTCAGAATGGATGAGAATGGAACTCTTTGGTTCGGGAAAAGGATATGTGTACCGGAAGTGAAAGTTATCCGAGATGCAATTCTACAAGAGGCCCATGAGTCTGCTTATTCTATACATCCCGGAAGTACCAAGATGTACTTGGATCTCAAAGAAAAGTACTGGTGGTATGGTTTGAAGAGAGATGTGGCAGAATATGTGGCTTTGTGTGACACTTGTCAAAGAGTGAAAGCTGAGCATCAAAGACCTGCAGGGTTACTACAACCAATGAAGATCCCTGAATGGAAATGGGAAGAAGTTGGTATGGATTTTATTGTAGGACTGCCCCGCACTCAAAGAGGTTATGATTCAATATGGGTAATAGTGGATCGACTTACCAAGGTTGCTCACTTTTTACCAGTCAAGACTACCTATAATGGTGCAAGATTAGCAGAGTTGTACATGGAAAGAATAGTGTGCTTACATGGTGTTTCCAAGAAAATTGTGTCGGATAGAGGCACCCAATTTACATCGCAATTCTGGCATAAAGTACATAGATCTTTGGGAACAAAGTTGAATTTCAGTTCTGCTTACCACCCGCAAACTGATGGACAGACGGAAAGGATCAACCAGATTTTGGAAGATATGTTGAGAGCCTGTGCACTTCAGTATGGTGATAGTTGGGATAAGAGTCTGCCTTACGCAGAGTTCTCATACAACAACAGTTATCAAAAGAGCCTCAATATGGCACCTTTCGAGGCGTTGTATGGACGTAAGTGTAGAATACCTTTGTTCTGGAATCAGACTGGAGAAACTCAAGTGTTTGGTCCCGATGTCCTTAGAAACGCGGAAGAACAAGTGAGAATGATTAGAGACAATTTGAGAGTAGCTCAGTCTCGACAGAAGAGTTACGCTGATACCCGCAGAAGAGAGCTGACATTCGAGATCGATGATTATGTGTACCTGAAAGTGTCACCAATGAGAAGTGTGAGAAGATTCAATATGAAGGGAAAATTAGCACCAAGGTATATAGGACCTTTTAAGATCATAGAGAGACATGGAGAAGTAGCTTATCAGTTGGAACTGCCTGAGAGCTTGTCCGGTGTGCACGACGTGTTCCATGTTTCCCAGTTGAAAAAGTGTCTGAGGGTACCAGAAGAACAAATTCCTTTGGAAGAACTTGTTGTCAAGGAAGATCTTACTTATGAAGAGTATCCGATAAAGATTTTGGAAACTGCTGAAAGAGTTACGAGAAGCCGAACAGTAAAGATGTGCAAGGTGCAGTGGAATCGTTATACAGAGGATGAGGCTACTTGGGAAAGAGAAGAGGATCTGAGAAAGACTTATCCCCAACTGTTTGAGTAAGCAATCACCCGAATCTCGAGGACGAGATTCATCTTAAGGGGGGTAGAATTGTAACACCCTAAAATTTACATTGTTTTAAAATAGTAAATTTGATTTATTTATGTTATTTTGTGTGCATTCAAATATAGGAAAAACAATATTTTGGTGAAATTAAAATAAATAATAAGGAATAGATACAAGTTGAGGCATTCATGCTGCTGCACATTGTTTTTGTAGTGATTAGCTTTGACTAAAATTTGAATTGAATTCAAATTTACCTTGAAAATGAGATTTGAAAATTTTATTTATAAAAAGAAAAAGGAAATTTCTTTCTCTCCACTCCGTTCCTCGGTTTCGGCCTGCAGGCCCTTTCTTCCGTGGCCCGTTCACCCTCCTCTCCCCTTCCCCGCTCAGCCCAGCCGCCGCTCTCGGCCCAGCAGCCGCGCGCCTCGGCGTCGCCAGCCCAGCAGCCGCGCCCAGCCCAGCAGCCACGCCTGCGCCCGCACTAGGCAACCGCCCACGCCCCGCGCCCAGCCGCTGACCGCCCGGGCCCGCTTGTTGGCGCCGTCTTCACCTCGCGCTCCTCGGAACCGCCCGGCCAGGCCGCATGCCGCAACCACCCCACTCCGCGTCGTGGGAGCGTGCCCCCCCTCGCGCCCGGCCGCTTTAAATCGGCACCGAGCCGTCTCCGCCCCTCCCTGCTGCCCCCGCTCTCACTTTCGCGTTTGCCGTGCACCGAGGAAGCCCGCAGCCATCGCCCCGAGGTCTCCGAGCTCCGTCGACCGCCCCTCCGCGCGGACAACCTCCTCCGAGCCGCCTCCGTCTCCTTTTTCCCCTTGGTGAGCTTCGCCGTCCTCCCCTCTATCTCCCGGTATCTCTTTTTCTCGTTTTTGTTGGCTTCCCAAGCCTTGGCCGCGAGCTCCGCGGGCCATGGTCACCGGCCATGGCGGCCACCGCGCTAGCCCCGTTTCCGGCCGCCACAACGGCATGGCCGTGACCCCCCTTCTCCCCCCGAGCTCACGGGTGCCCTCGGTGGTCAATTTGGTGAACCGTAGGCCCTAAACCGCGCGCTCCGGCGAGTCCATGCCGCCGGCCATGGCGCCTGGCCGCCGGTGTTACTGTTCCGGCCGGCCGACCCCCCCCAGGCCGATCCTAGCCGCCCATCGCGAGATCAACGGACAGGAATAGAAGATACCCCTTCGCGGGTGATTTTGCATAAGAGTCCCTGGACTTTTCTAAGTCCTAACCCGCAGTCCAAAACGTATTTCCCCGAATGCGCAATCTAGACTAGAAAGCGTAAACTCCACGGCTTAAGTCAAAAGTACGCTTTCAGTATTTACAGAAATGCCATTTGAACTGTTTCGCTTATAAAATTGTCGTTTTAGCTCCGAATTGATCCATTCAAATTGCGTTAGCTTCGTAATTTCATAAGCTACATGTTGGAGCTACTGTTAGTCAAGTTTGGAACTTTTTAAATTCATGATTTAATTTAATTAAATATAGGGCTATAGGAAAACCCGTTTTAATCATAACTTTCGCATTTTAGCTCCGTTTTTCGTGAACTTCGCGTTGACGTGATCGTAGCGAAACGTAGATTAGTTTTACAGACATTTTATCTTGATTTCAATACTGTTGGTGTACTGTTCTAATGATAGGAATGTTCGCTTTGCATGAATGCTTTTGGAATGTTGTATGTTGCCGTGTTGGTCGCATTCAGACAGTGAGGAAAACGTTGGAGACCAAGAACTCTTCGACGACCAGCAGGACCAGCACGAGTTTGTGAACCAAGGCAAGTATAACATGGGCCTTCCTTGATGTCCTATTTCACTTTAATCAATTACTCATTTGCATGTGTCTAATTTTGATACCCGTAAGGACATCCTAGTGATTGTTATCCTGTTCCTTGTCTCCTATGGGTTAAATGCATATGGGTAGATTGCTAGTGCTCTAACTGAACTTGATATACATGTTGATGAATAATACTATGGAACAAAGTGAGTAACATGATTTATAACAACTGTTCCATAGGGCAAAAGTGCAAATGACCTTTGTTCATGTTGCTCCCGGCCCTCCATAAGGACTTATCTGTCGGCAAAAGCTGGGACTGACAGTGCAACCGGGAGAGTCATATGGCTCTGACTTTAGCTCAGTAATAGGATCTTTCCTAACTAGTTAGCGGTTACCTTTTTGGCGCAAATGGGGCTTGCCACTTTGGGTATAGGGCTGCCTCTGTTCCTATGAGTATAGCCACGATGGATTTGTGCCATAGGAAAGGGGGGTCCCTACATCTGCCTACCAAGGAAACCTAGCGGCCCTAACTTGTTAGGGAAACCTATGAAATGGCTTCATAGTGTACCCTGCCCGCTCACCTTGTTAGTGACATGGGAGTAATTAACCCGGGCATATGGGGATCACGACTCGCGGTGAATGTGCACCACCTCTGCAGAGGGTAACAAACTGTCATAACAGCCGTGCTCACGGTCACGAGCGGCCCGAAAAACTCACAGAATAACTGGTTACTTGTTGATGATCATTTAAAGTTGTTCAATGATGATATATGGTACTCTTGACCCCGATATTTGATCTTATGGGAATTAAATGGGAGCTTAAGCATAACTTGATAATACTTGAGAATAAAAGCTTGACCTATTAAAAATGCTAACTGCAGTAAACCAGAGTCTATCCTTTTTGAGCTTCATAACCCTATGTTAGCTTGCTAAGTGCGGAATGTACTTACACTTGTTTATTTTCTTTACTTGGATAAAAATCCCGGATGGGTAACAGATGACAACGGGTATGAGGATTTCCCGGAGGATTATTAGGCTTGTGGTCAACCAGTTGACCTTCCCTGTGATGACGGCCACGAGAGTTTTATTATCTTTTTATTATTCCGCTGTGATGTATAAGACTAAGTTTTATTATAACTCTGATGTATGAGACACCGTGATGATACTTTATGTAATTTGTCAGCTTGTGTGTGTGATTGACTCCTGGGCACACATGAGTTTTGGTGCATTCAATTTTATCCTTAAAATTGGGTGTGACAACTATCTTGTCTCGTGTCCTCAAGCAGACCATATGCCGACCTAGGCCCATGCCGGGTAGTTGGCCCCATGGGAAACCCTTAGGATCATGGTCCGTCAAGCCCCTGAGCTCTTCATGGTTGATCTTGCAAGTTGTCATGAATCTCCTGGACTTGGCCAAGTAGAATTAAGTAGCATCGGAGTACCTTCTGAGAGAAGCCAAGAAGTCCTCTTTGAAGTCTTCAAGTGTTGTGCACTTTCTAGAAATGTGCACTCAGTGTAGCCCCCAAGCCTCTTGCAGTTTAGCATAAAGAGATGGAGGATCCTTTCTACAATTATCTAATTCCTTTCGAAGAAATTTAATGCACCCGTTGAGGATATATATCTAAACCCCAGCCCCCCTTTGCTCTTCGGCTTGCTTATCTTTTCCCAACTAAGCCAGTGGATTTTGTGTTTGCCTTCTTGCTAGTTCCACCAATACCTGCATATCATACTACTAATTTGATCACACACAGGGCTTTGGTAATTTCGAAGCAGCCCATTGCGTACGTAGGTATTGCTTGTGCCACTGCTTTGATAAGGATCTCCTTTCCTACCCATGTCAACAATTTTTCTTTCCACCCCGGGATATGTTCCCATATCCTTGAGATACGCAAACGTGCTTCCCTTTGATCGGATGACATGGGCTGGTAAGCCAAGGTATCTTTCATTCAGTGATTGCTTCTCAATCTGTAACTTCTGCTTCACCTCCTCTTTATCTGTTCAACTTGTATTTGCACTGAATAACACAGCCGATTTGCCTTTGTTGACTACCTGTCCGGAACAATGCTCATATAAATCCAGAATTTCTTGTATGTGTGTAGCGTCCGCCTTCAATTCTTTGCATGAATGAGAATTAGGGAATCGTCGGCAAAGAGTAAGTGAGAGACACTAGGAGCACCCCGGCAGATTTTAACTCTGTCAATACGGCCTTCTTCCTCAGCATGATTAAGTAGAGCAAAAAATCCTTCAGCACATATAAAAAATATACGGTGAGAGGGGATCCCCCTGCCTCAACCCCCTCTCTAGTTTGAAATTTTATGACAGTGCACCATTTATCTTAATTCTATAAGAGACCGTGGTAACACAATTCATAATGAGTTCCACCCATCTTCTATGAAACCCCATCTTCATCATCATATCATCCAGAAACTTCCACTCGACGCGATCATAAGCATTGCTCATATCAAGCTTAGTGGCTGCATAGCTAGAACCCCCCTTTATCTTATTTAGCAAATGATGTGTCATCTCGTAGGTTATCAGAATGTTATCTGAAATAAGACGGCATGGCACAAATGCACTCTGAGTGGAAGATATGATATCTGGTAAATTACCTTTTTAGGACTGGCTGTACCCAAGCGATGGCACGGGGATCACACATTCACACGGCACTGCCATTGCGTATAAGATTCAAGAAGCAGCAGAGGTCTTCCAATAGATCGATGGTGTCTGGTTCAGCAGATGGTAACGCAAAGGAAATGAAATCAGATACCACTGTAATGGGAGTGGTTCAATGTTTATCTTAAAATGGAAATAGGATCTGATAATATTGATTACATACGGTGGGAATCAAACAGGTGTAACGGTAATATATAATGGGCTGCGTTACATTTGAGGCAACCAAACGGCTCGGAGATGTCACTATGATCCAGCAATAAACAGGCCACGCCTTTCTAGTTTATTTATTTATTGAATATGTTTTGCATCAGACACAGATGGATGCATTACACAGTGCCTACTCTAGGCAGCAACACACAAACGGAAGGAAGGTTGTCTGGCAGTAGGAACCTATGCCCTGTTCGCTTCACTTATAAGTCATATTTTTTCAACCAACAAATAGTATTTTTCTACACTAGTTCCTGAAAAAGTACAGCTTATAAGCCATAGAGTGGTGGTGTCTGCAATAGATCCAGCAATGTTTGTCCGTGTGGCACTGCGGCTACGGCCTCTTCAGTGGTGATATGTCTGGGTATCGGTGATAGTATCCCAGAACGCCTCGCACCTACACGTACATGCAACGCCATGTATATGATATAAACAAATCAAACAAGTTTAATTAGTTGGTTAACTAATTTATATTTATAGTATTAAAAGACCTTACAGCAGGTACATAACAATTGCATATCTCACCTTGGCAGGGCATGATGGTTGAAGTCATGGTAGCAGCAACTAAGAACAAATGCCCTGTTCACTTAGCTAATAAGCCATGACTGAAAATACTGTTAGCTAATAAGCCAAGCGAACAGGGCGAAAGCAGCAGTCAAGGACACGATCCTCCATGTCCATGTATTGCCCATGACAAGTGACATGACGAGGAAAAGGGTGTATATATACTAGTACAACCCTTTTCTTTTCTGTGAAGAGGGGAGAGAGCGATGTACGTAAGTATACAATTTATAGAACTGGAACCACCTCCGATCAACGCATAATTTATGGCATGATCAATATTTAACCAACAAACCACATGCCAAATGATTTATAGTCTACGAAAGAATTTATTTCTTATGTTGCAACAATGATATCAACCTTAATTAGTCTCTTCTCTCTAATTATTTCTTCTTTTGTAAAACTTTAGTCTTGGTCCGAAGATATTTTAGTATGATAAAAATGATTAGACTACACAATTAGCCAGTGGTTTGTTTGGATACCCACGCAATCCTTGCACATTTTTAGTAAACCTAATATTAAAGAGAGGAGATTTTTCCAACCATGTCTTTTTTAACTTGCCACGGTGCCCTAACGACTCTTCATATCCTGAATATGATCTTGATTTATGACATGTGCTCATATGAGTTAGACCTGTGTACATCCGTGCATCCGGCGATGGTACAGCAGAGTCGTGTTCCGGACGTATTGGAACAAATGGCAGAATTGTTGAATAAAAATCTCCAAGCCACAGATCATCTCGTGTTCATGCAATAAGTTGTACATGCTTCTCCAAATCAAATTCTAAACTCCCAAATCATCTTGGCTTCTAAGTTCTTCTAGAAAGCAATCTATTCCCTACTACACAAAGTTCATCACTGATTGGTCTAAATCAATTTCACCGCCAGTTTTATTTGCCTTTTGGCGATGAAAGTGGGCGGTGGTAATAATCTTCAACATCGCTGGCTAAGCATGCTTCCAGACCGCTGCCACTACCATGCCGTGGTGACTGTTCACTACCCCATATCGGCACATCACTGCTGGTTCAAACCCCCTTCACTGCTGGATTTTAAACTGACAACCAAATCGGCAGTAATGGGCGGTTCACATTAGTGTCGATTTTCAACCGGTGGTGATCACAATCTTCACTACTGGTTCGTGGTATCAACCAACAGTGTTGAGGAAACCAACACTACCAGTTCATGACACAAATCGGCAGTGTTCTGTCGAACAACACTGTCGGTTCATCACCCAAGCCACCAGTGTTCTGTCAAACAACGCTGCCGGTTCATCACACAAGCCGACAGTGTTGTTTCTGTGATCACTAACGGTTCGTGGTTGCAACAAGCATTGTTGAGTGAGGCAAGACTGCCGGTTCATTACTTGAGCCGGCAGTGCTGTGTCTATCACCACTGCCGGTTTTTCGGTGAACCGGCAGTTATCTCTTTTTCGCATTTTGTTATTTTATATTTTATTATTATTTTTGTGTGGTACTCTATATTTTCTATGTACACTAGACTTACATCACAGATCACACAAGATTTATATTACAAATGTTACGGTTACAATGAAAATGTACTTATCCAAGATGGTGACATTATCACAAGTCCATCAAGATCCCTATTACAGTAGTCTAACGTAGGCAGCTTTAGCATATGCCTTGTACAGCTTGGTCCGTAAAATGGAGAATATCTCCTTTTTACTCGATACCTCATCCAAGATGAAGCCTGATAGCGTATCTTGGAACCCTCTGATCTCGGGGTCTAACAGCCAGCGGTGACCAAGTGTCTCGCGCTGTTGTTCAAGCAAGATGATATTGAAATGCACAAACGTAAGACAAAACAGTAGATTGTTTTGTTGAACTAACCGATATACATGAAACAGAAAGCATACACACACTACTACAGAAATGAACTTTAGTCTCGGTTGGGAACTAGCTCTACTCCTGGTTTCCGAACCGAGACTAGCAATCCGGGGCTAAAGGTGTTGTTCTTTAGTCCCGGTTTGCTACAACCGGGACTAAAGATCCTCCCAGCTTTAAAAAAAAATAATGCCTCCCACCGCTGCGCCCTGTGAGATTGGAACCCAAGACCTCAT
The DNA here is from genome assembly GCF_019320115.1 of Miscanthus floridulus. Lineage (NCBI taxonomy): Eukaryota > Viridiplantae > Streptophyta > Magnoliopsida > Poales > Poaceae > Miscanthus > Miscanthus floridulus. The sequence goes on from NC_089589.1 coordinate 100,996,450, forward strand.
GCACTGCCTCGCACGTAGCTTACCACCCCACCTACACAACACATCTAACAATGGATGTGATGCTTTCCTTTTGAACTAACCCATCCGGGGACCTTTAGTCCCGGTTGGTGTTACCAACCGGGACTAAAGGGTCCTTTAGTTCGGGCTGGTGTTACCAACCGGGACTAAAGGGTCTACCTTTAGTCTGGGTTGATATTATCAACCGGGACTAAAGGTTGGAGGACTTTTAGTCCCGGTTTAGCCGTTGGGTATGGACCTTTAGTCTCGGTTGGAGACACCAACTGGGACTAAAGGCCTTCTAGTCCCGGGGGCAAAAAATGCCGAGGCTAATGCCAAATTGGGACATCGTTCTAAAGTCTGTTCTCTAGTAATGACACCATTTCATTTGATATTTTTGTTTTCCTGTCGATATAATGGAACATTTCCCACATTACGTAGAACCCGCATTCGTTGTTCGCCATTGGCTGTTGTAGGGTATCAATTTGCATATGATCAACCTCGAATGGGGTCTTCGTGTGCCCATCCATTCTTGCCTTGTCACACTAAAAAGTGTAAAAGGCGGACATTAGAATGTGCTATGTGACTAGAAAATAATATGTTTTTTGGGAGACCCAATTACATCTGTGATTCCTACAACAACGTGCAGAGTATTCTTTTAGTTTCTAATCATAATGAATGGTTCAATAAAAAACTTAGAGGCCATTTTTTAAAAAAAATGCTAATTTCCTTTGGGAAATGGAGGAATGATGTAGCAATTAATAGCGAAGCACCGCCCACGAGCCCACCAGGGAGAGGGTCCAAAGTCCAAAGCCCCCAAAGACCATCTGGGTGAGCTGTCAAGTCTCTTCACGTCCCCAAGTTATTTATCAAATAATAAAATAATAATAAAGTAAAGAGTCACCTATCACCCATTTCTTGGTTTCGCGGGCAAAGTGGAGTCGACGAAGGTCTGGCCGGTTGGGATCATCTTAAAGATGAGCATTTGGGCCGCCCGACCCGGCACGGCACAGGCCTAGGCCAGGCACAGCGTGAGCTGCTCAAGCCGCGGGAGATGGCGGGCTGGCGGCGACCGCCAGATCCGCCGCAAGAGCCAGGAGGAGGCCGGCAGTTGTAGCTGCTCGTGGAAGCCGGCGGTGCTGGAGCCTGGAGGAGGCGCCTGCCGGCGCGCTCGACGCCACCGTGTGTGGAGGAGCCCGCGCGGGGCGCGTAGGGATGCTGCCGTGCTTGTCTGTCGGTGGTCCGGGGGGCGGCCGCGCGGAGGAGAGGAGCGCGCAACTGAGGAAGTATCGGCGGGCGAGCGAGAAAAGGAAGGAAGAGAGTGCGGCGCGGGGGGGACGAGGGAAGTTAGGGTTTGGGTGGCAGGGGTGGCGTCGTGGGCTGAAGGCTGGTGGGCTGTTTTTTTTTTTTTTGAGAAGACGGCTGATGGGCTGTTAGCAGGCTACAGTACAACCGGGCCTCCAGCAGGCCTTTGGCCATTTACCGTGCCGGCCCGGGCCCGCACAAGGCCGGGGCGTGCCGTGCTTAGGCTAGGCTAAAAAACCGTGCTTCGGGCCAGGCCGTCGTGCCACGGGCTGCATGCTCACCTTTAGATCGTCTCGTTCTCGCGCTGCCGCCGAGTGCCGGCAGCCGAAGCAAGGAGCAGCCCAGTATTGCGTCCAGGTGAGGTGATCCTAGATTCCACACATCTCCTCTTCCCCTCTCGTCCTCTGCTCATTTTTTCCCTCGCCGCTCCAGCAGAACCTACGGGCGCCGGCGACCTGTTCGACGGAATGAACAACAAGGCGGCGGCAGCGCGCGGCGCGGACCGCATCAGCGATCTCCCCGACGCGCTGCTCCAGGACGTGCTTTCCCTGCTGCCGGCGGACCAGGCCGTGCAGACGTCCGTGCTCGCGCGCCGGTGGCGGCACCTCTGGAAGGGCATGCCCGCCCTGCGCCTCGTCGGCCCCAAGACGCGGTTCGCGACCGCCCAGGACTTCGACAGGTTCGTGAACCGTCTCATCGCCGTCCGCGGCCATTTGCCCCTCGTCAGCTGCGAGGTCGAGGCGTACCTGACCTGGGATGATTACGCTGGTGAGCCTGAGGAGCCGGAGCCGAACCTGTACTTCGATTCGTGGATCCAGTACGCGCTGGCGTGCAAGGTTCAGGTGCTCAAAGTCGTCGGCGACGTTGTTGGCTGCGAATCAGAGCTCATCGTGCCTCTTATCTCTCAGCACCTGGTGAACCTGGATGTCCACCATGTTTGTATGGAAAAAGATTCTGTGGATTTCTCAAGCTGTCCAGTGTTAGAGGAGTTAAAGATGAAGGAGTGCGGCCTTTGGGTGCGCAGCATGTCGTTTCCATCTCTGAAGCGTCTGTTCCTTACTGAATGCAACTTCCCTGTGGATCGCCGCGTCAGTATTTCGGCACCTGGTATTGTTTCACTGCGCCTTCTTCAGTGTGGAGGCAAGACTCCTTTGCTTGAGAGCATGCCGTTGCTAGAAACCGCTTCCATTGATCTTTCCCGCTATGAGTGCAAGGATAAGTGTGGGGGTTGTACTGATGAAAGCTGTGAAGGTTGTCATGGTTATCCTGTTGGGAGTTATCGGAGCGTACTTCTGAATGTTCTCTCCAATGCTATAAATTTGGAGTTAAAGGATCAACCTGAAGTGGTATGCTTCTTGCTTCCACTTATATTGTACTCCGTATCTACTCTAACTGTTACTTGGTATATAGTTTTACATGCATAAACACAAACAACTTGCTTTTTCATTATCACACATATATTGGTGCTGTCACTGTCATTACTTGGCTGACATACTTTCCATTGTTTCTTTCTGATGGTTGTGACAGATTATTGTTACTATCTGTAGGTGTCAATTTTGTACACCATGCAATCTACAATTGTTAGACTGAGTGGTTCTTGTCAATTTCTTTAGGAGTTGATAGCTTCTGCCTTTATGGTCAATATATCACTGTTTCAGATTCAGAAGAGCTTAGGAAGACATATGGGTTATTAGCACTTCTCATTGTATTTGCTTAAGCCAAAATTAGACATTAACTATTGTACATATGTCCAATCAAGCTCTTGTACTATTGATTGATTGATGCTAGCCGTCAACTTTTTATTTTTGTTAAAGTGCATCATTGGATCATGCAATTTCATTATATAATAGGATCCTGAATAGGCCAAAATGACAATTTAGAGGCTTAAGGTGTAGTTCTGTCATTTCGTATTTATTTGTGAATCTAAAATATCAACCAAAGTTTCCACTTGCGCCTCAATTATTTCATTTCATAAGCTGGAAAATTTGAGTTTCTCATATTTTTGCTCCTAGTATATCTACAAAAGGGATTTGGAATGTTGCCCCATATTTGGAAGATTGAAGACTCTTTTACTCGACATGTGGTGCAGGCATGTTGACATGCATGCACTGGTTCTCTTTCTCCAGCACACACCAATTCTTGAAAAGCTTACACTTCAGCTTCGTAGTGACAAGGTAGATTTTCTGGATATATGTTATCACTGTACTAAAGGTTGTGTAATGTATACTCGATTTATCTTACTCATATGTTGTGTCCTGTAGAATCTCTTATGTGCAGGCCGAGGCGAAAGAAAACATGTTCGAATAGGGCAATCATTTTCATGTGCACATCTTAAGGAAGTCAGCATAGAATGTGAAGAGAAACTAAGGGTCCAGGATAAGGTCAGGCAAATTGTGAAGATCTTAAATAGAAGTGGCATACTTAAAGAGCAAATCACTTTTAAGAAGCTCCCAAGGCCAGAAGGTTGTAAGTTAACTATTAATGTTCATTATGCTTCATACTCCAATTAAAAAATTTGGAACCTTGTTCCAATATATTCTAAGCTGTAATTACTCATCAAGACATCAAGTAGAGCACATAACAACACCCTTTACAGTAATACAGTAACATCCATTATTCAAAATCTATATTATTGTTAGGTATGAACTGTCATAGTTCAGAACTATTATTATTATCTCACCAGGATTATAGTGTGACTAGTAGTGGAATTACGTTTCCATGGTGCATTGGTGACTATAAAATCTGTACCCTGATTAATTCCTGATGGAAACAGTAGCTGTTCTCATCTTCGAATCCAGTTTACCCCTTCAATACTCTATTTCCTGGTTTCCATCTTATTAAGGACCACCAATTGGTGATTGTGTTTACTTTTCCTGAGCATGTGACAGATTTGCTAGTCCCGGATTTATGGTAATGCTACCATCTTCTGATCTCCCTAGTGATAAAGAGGAAACTAGCATGCCTGCCACTCTTTTTACTGAATCGAAAGTTTGGACTTACCTCCAGGTTAACAAGAAATTAGGTCAAAAAACGTGCATATTGGGATGTCCTCTGATTCAAGAAATCTATCCAAGCAATCAGAAATTCCAATCTTATCAATGAATGTGTCATATAATATAACTGATAGTATGTTTTCATTTTGGTTCAGTCTATCGTCTCGTGGCTGTGTCACCTAGGGCCTTTGACGACAACTGGTCGGGTGGCGAATAAGGTGATGGTGCTCGGTTGCGATGTTGCTCCAAGCCTGTTATGTCATTTCTCCAAATCTTTTGTAATGGTAGGCCCGTGCAGGCCGTTGGTTTCATGGTGCAACTAAGCTGAACAATTTCCAGTTCGTTCTGTTAAGACATTAGTATTTCATTCAGTTTTCCAATTTCACAGTCGACTCAAAAGCTTATTTCTCAACCAATGAGAATAGCTGTCAGATGCGCATCAAGATATGGATTCGTTTTTTCCCATGCCTTTTATATAAACTAGCCACTGCTGCCTACGCTTTGCTCTGGGTGATGTGCTTGGTATAAGAAATCTTGGAAAATATGGCTCACATGTTTAATATGTTTTCTCATCGTGTTGCTACGAAAGGTTGGTCTATTTGGTACATTAAATGTTGAAAAAATATGGGAAGGAAAGGTAACATGGCTTTTCTCATTACAATGTTGTAAAGGAACATAGAGGTTGGTTGTCATTATATGGTGCGTATTCTAGGCCAGCAAATCAATGACAAGTTAGTGTAAAGAAGTATTGGATGGAGTTGAGCTCAAGCAACTAACACACTTAGATTCAAAGCACAACATTGGCTAGGATTACATTATAGGTGGAAAGAGCACAAACTACAACACAAATACATCTCCTGACGCGAGGGTTTACAGACGAGTGAATTAGGATCCACTCCCCTTAGGTGAAAGGATGTCTACATAAAACTATTGAAGTGGGGGCTCAAGTAGCTAACTCCACTAGAGCCAAAGCATTACATTATGTGGGATTACATGATAGGCGGGAAATGCCAGCACTACAATACGGGTACATATCCTCATGCGCATAACAACTTTTAAGGGTCTAGCTTCGGACCGTATTAGCTTCATTCCATGAGGGGGGCGATGTGTCCACTAAGATCATGCTTCGGAGCTTGAGGAATCCTTCGGGAGGATGGCATGAGAGCAAGCACCATCCCCTGGCGGTGGCTAAGTGAGTGGGAGGATTTCTTCTCCATCAACTGACCCTATCTCAGAAATTACCTGTGAGACGTCTGTTGGGGGAGGCGCGGGGGGCACGTCCACTATGGCCTCTTGGATTTTTTCCATCGATGCAATTGGTATTCCATCTAGTATGAGGCACTCCCTCTCTTCCAAAGTGAGGGTCCTTCTCTTGGCCCTAGTGGCAAGGTAGAAATCCTTCAGCTGCTGAGTGTGCCGATCTTGGCTTGCTTGGAGCTTCAATTGTTGCAGCCTCACGGCTCTCCGCTCTAGTTCCTTGTGCCTTAGCCTCGGCAAACTGCACTTCGAGGCTCCTGATATGCTTCTCGGCCTCCTCTGCTCTATGAATGCACTTCCTCAAATTGGTGGCATACCTATCATACTGCTCATCTAGGGAAAGCAAGTAGTCAGTCATGAACACCGTAGTTGGGTCATCTTCCCGTAATTCGGCCCCTTCGAGGGTCCTCATCCGAGCAACCCATACAGGGCTGTTCCTTACAAAAGGGCGGAAGAATCTCATGGGTGTACGACATATCTGCCTCTCATAAATCTGGCATAGGTACCTCAAAGCCTTGCGAGCGGCAACTTGGTAAGTGTCCTCGAAATGAAACCTGTGGTAGACACCACCCATGGTATTGTGTCATGAAAATCCTTACTTGATCTGACATAGATGATCACCTCGCACCGCTTCGTGCCATACTCCTCATATTCCCTACCAACATATTCTGGGTGGTCCAAAATACCTAGCCTGGTCATGGTTGCATATAAAAGCTTCGGGAAACCAGGCGTGTTCAAGCAGTAGCTAGTGGTCCAGCCTTCGTCCACCATCTGCAAGGAAAAGAAGGGGACATCATGTCTGGAACATATAGGAGAGGGTAAGATTTATGTAAAGATGTTTATACCTTGGTCACCTTGATATTACCAATGGTGAAGAGGAAGGGCTTTGTAGCAGGTGGATTCCTCTATGGGAGCAGGCAAAGGGGGGAAGAACAATGAGGCTCGATGGAAAGACCGTTCAGTTAGGTCACGCTTTGGAGCTTGAGAAATCCATCTCTCGCCACCGCATTTTATAGCTACTCTAATGCCACTCTGTCTTGTAACTCAAGGACCTTATTTAATGTGGGGGGCTATTGCATCAATGTGGGTGGCATCGTGAAGTAAGATGGGCGGTGGTGAGGTGACATCTGTGGCAGCGGTTGTTGGGCACCTAAGGGGCACGCTCCATTAGTCACGGGCATGCACGGGCCTTTGGCTGGGCATTAATAAGGGGCATTTGTTGCCTTATTTCCATGAAGGGGAGGTAAGGCTAGCTGTTGTAGGTCCCTCTTATGAGGAAGCACCATTGTTGTGCAGTCCCGTCATTGTTGCTTGGAACACTAAATGATACCATCGATGAGATTACTAACCCTGGCGCATTAGGGATGGCCTAAGCATGCCTATAGTGAAGACACTCTCTGTTTTGAGGTATTAAGGGGCTTGTACGTTGATGGTCGCCCTATATAGGATAGGCATGCTCGATGCTTCATAGGCACGTCTTTTGTTGCCTAGTTGGCAAGGAGGCGATGACACGACCTGTGGTCCATGGTCGCACCTTTAGTGGCCTGGGCGACAATGAGGTGACAACATGTTGATGGCCGTCTTGTAGATGTCCATATACCATTTATTTGTTCTCCTATTATGCTATTACATGTGTGTATGCTATGTTTGCATGCGAAGCATGTAGTTGGCAGCATTAAGTAGATTTGATGATGTATGCGTGTATACCATGCCTAGTTTGGCAGCGCTAAGCTTAACAGTGCTCCTAATGCTAAACCTCCCTCCTCCGCTCCACCACATAGTCGACTCTTCCTACACCGCGGGCTGGTAGAAGCCGGAGTACATTGTCAGAAGCAAGAAGTTGGCACTCTCAAGATGTGCTTAGATGAAGAAGAGCTCACCATCGCCATCTTTGCTATCCTAAAGCCTACTCTGGTGGCATCAATCATATTGCGCTTCCTTGTAATGCGCCCGCTACCCTACGAGAAGCCCTGAGATAATTGTTAAAATAAGAAGAGTGGAATAAATATTCAAATTTTGTGGATTTATTCAAATTTCGAGGGCATAGGGCCTGTCCACAACTTGACAACGTATGACCTATCTAAAACTCCATCACCGGCTAACCCTTCGACGCAAGGGGAGTCTCTTTTTTTAGTCAAATATTTCGATATCCGACCATTAATTTAAGTTTTTTGTTTCCTAACATATGGAATATATATTATGAAATCATTTCTCATATTGAACCTAGAAATGTATGGCTTCCATCTCATAATAAAGCCAATTCTTAGATTCACCAAATAAATAGTGGCGCGAATCTATATAATTGTTTGGGGGAACAAATGTTTAAAAATATAAGTGTTTGACTAACAAAGCTAGGGGTCCACGTACAGCTAGAACTGGGTC